>NW_022436986.1:18420504-18453470 GCF_009761245.1 Sapajus apella | reverse complement strand
AAGAAGCTGGTATACAGAACATACTGGTTTCAGGCCAAGTCAGGTCATGTGGGTGATATCTGATTCCAGAAACTTCTGTGGCGATGATAGAAAGCCATGGCTCTTCCATGTCATGTAGGCTAGAGGAATAGCTAGGATTCTTTTTATTATTATTTTTTTAATAAAAAAATAAAAAAATATTATATATATATATTTTTAAAGACGGGGTTTCACCATGTTGGTCAGGCTGGTCTTGAACTCCCAACCTTAGGTGATCTGCCTGCCTCGGCCTCCCAGAGTGCTAGGATTACAGGTGTGAGCCACCGCGGTGAGCCACCGCGCCTGGCAGGAATAGCTAGGATTCTAAAAGTAGTTCCTGAGGAGCTAAACTCTATGCTACCTACTATTTTTGAATCAAAGTGACTCACAAACCCATGGAGCTTAATCTATAAGAAGTTCTCTGAATTGGCCAGGCGTGGTGGCTCACTCTTGTAATCTCAGCACTTCGGGAGGCTAAGACAGGGAGATCACTTGAAGACAGGAGTTTGAGACCAGCCTGGCCAACATAGTGAAACCCCATCTCTATGAAAAATATAAAAATTTGCCAGGTGTGGTGGCACACACTTGTAATCCCAGCTAGCAGAGAGGCTGAGGTAGGAGAAGTGCTTGAACCTGGGAGGTAGAGGTTGCAATGAGCTGAGATCACGGCACTGCACTCTAGCCTGGGCCACAGAGCAAGCCTCTGTTTCAAAAAAAAAATTTTATTTGTATTTAGAACCAAGGGATAGGGAAAAGAGTTAAGGCTTCACCTTCTTTTTTGTTGTAAACTGTTTTCTGTTTTCTTATACCTAGGTTTCTGTTGTGAAGCTGGAGATTGAGTATTTTGGAAATGCCAAACAGTTTTGTTAATTTTAGTCAGGTACACTGTCTTTACATTGCAGACTTCTCAGAATTACTGTTAGTATAGACAATAAATTTCAGACACACTTCATGTTTATTTTTACTTATTTAGAGATGGGGTCTTGCTGTGTTTTTTTTTTTTTTTTTTTTTTTTTGAGACGGAGTTTCGCTCTTGTTACCCAGGCTGGAGTGCAATGGCGCGATCTCGGCTCACCGCAACCTCCGCCTCCTGGGTTCAGGCAATTCTCCTGCCTCAGCCTCCTGAGTAGCTGGGATTACAGGCACGCACCACCATGCCCAGCTAATTTTTTTGTATTTTTAGTAGAGACCGGGTTTCACCATGTTGACCAGGATGGTCTCGATCTCTTGACCTCGTGATCCACCCGCCTCGGCCTCCCAAAGTGCTGGGATTACAGGCTTGAGCCACCGCGCCCGGCCTATTTTTTAATGTTGAAATTTGGGACAGCAAAGATAGGGTCATGCTCTGCTATTTTTTAATACTGAAATTTGTTAGCAAAGCACAGAGTAAGAGAGACATAACTTTAAAAATTTATTTTTATAAAAAAATAGAGACAGGATTTCACCATGTTGCCCAGGCTGGTTTCACATGCCTGAGCTCAAGCAATCCTCCCAAAGTGCTGGGATTACAGGTGTGAGCCACCATGCCTGGACATTTGTCTTTTAAATAAGGAAACTCTGTAAATTGGTACAGCCTTTTTGGAATCATTTTCAAAAAATTTATCAAATTTGAATTATAAAGGCTATAAAGACTTTATATGAAGGATTGTTAGGCCGGGCGCGGTGGCTCAAGCCTGTAATCCCAGCACTTTGGGAGGCCGAGGCGGGTGGATCACAAGGTCAAGAGATCGAGACCATCCTAGTCAACATGGTGAAACCCCGTCTCTACAAAAAAAAAAATACAAAAAATTAGCTGGGCATGGTGGCACGTGCCTGTAATCCCAGCTACTCAGGAGGCTGAGGCAGAAGAATTGCCTGAACCCAGGAGGCAGAGGTTGCGGTGAGCCGAGATGGCGCCATTGCACTCCAGCCTGGGTAACATGAGTGAAATTCCGTCTCAAAAAAAAAAAAAAAAAAAAAAGAAGGATTGTTGAATGATACAAAGGATATAAAAGCTTATATTCCTTTGTTTATTTTATTTTTTTTGTTTTCATGTTTTTTTAGAGATGGGGTTTCTCCATGTTGGCCAGGCTGGTCTGAAACTTCTGACCTCAGGTGATCCGCCCACCTCAGCCTCCCAAAGTGCTGGGATTACAGGTGTGAGCCACCACGCCCGCCTCCTTTGTTTCTTAGTCCTACTTCTAGGGATCTATTCCTAATGTAATAATACATGTACAAAGATACTCATACATTCATGATGTTTTCTGCAATAGCATCAGTTATGGTGAATACTTGGAAACAATGCAATTTCCACTGTTTTGAAAAGGTTAAATAAATTATGAAATGAAATTATGAGGTTGGGCATAGTGGTTCACACCTGTAATCCTAGCATTTTGGGAGGCAGAGGCAGGTGGATCATTTGAGGTTAGGAGTTCAAGACCAGTCCTCGCCAACATGGTGAAACCACATCTCTACTAAAAATACAAAAATTAGCCAGGCGGGGTGGTGGGCGCCTGTAATCCCATCTACTTGGGAGGCTGAGGAATGAGAATTGTTTGAATCCAGGAGGTGGAAATTGCAGTGCACCACTGCACTCCAGCCTGGGCAACAAAGTGAGAGCTTCAAGAAAAAACTGTATTACACTGTAGTTAAAAGAATTAGGCAGAATGTGTCGTAATGAAAAAAAAAAAAAAATCCAGTTCTTTTTTTTTTTTTTTGAGACAGAGTCTCAATTTGTCACACAGGCTGGAGTGAAGTGGCACGATGTTGGCCCACTGCCACCTCTGCCTACTGTGTTCAAGAGATTCTTGTGTTTCAACCTCCAGAGTAGCTGGGATTACAGGCATCCACCGCCAAGCCAGACTAATTTTTGTATTTTTAGTAGAGATGGGGTTTCACCAAATTGGCCAGGCTGGCCTCGAGCTCCCGACCTCAAGTGATCCGCCTACCCTGGCCTCCCAAAGTGCTGGAATTACAGGCGTGAGCCACTGCACCCTGCCATAATCCAGGATTTTTAGGTGGAAAAAAAAAAAAAGAAAAATGGTAAAGGTCTAGAAGGATGCGTGCAAAATTCTTACAGTGGTAGTCATGGGCAGGGGGTGGTTTGGGAGGAAAAATATTAATAATTATTTATGTTGTTTGAATTTTCCAAAATGGGCATTTATGCTGATATTACTTGTATGGCTAAAAAAGGAGTTAAGGAAATTTCATCAACAGAATATATCCCAAATAAAGCGATCGAAAGACTGCATTAGCTGCTTACCTTGTTGATGTTCTCCATTTCCATGTGGCAATGTTTACAAATGCAACTTAATATTTAGACTTAACACACAAAACAAAATATATTTGACATTTTGGAAGAGGCGAGTTACATACAGCACTTTAAGAATGACCTCACTGAATTACTCTACCTATTTGAAAATAGTTTTATGCCAAAAATATACATAAACTGACCAAGGAATCCATTCAAAAGTAAAGGCTGGAACCTGATTTTCTTGTATGTCCATGCAGTGCCTGGCGCATAGTGGCTTCTCAATAAGTACTGACTGAATGAGTCCACAGTTTAGATCTTTTTAGTAGCACCCACTGATCTGAAAGCAGGAAATTAGCAATGATAGATGTTTGAGGTTCTAAGCTGCTTTTCAAATGAGGAAGCCACGGGGTGGAGCCTCGCTCTCTTTTACTCAGGAGGTTAAGAATTCGGCTTAACAGTTTAGTGGGTTATGTTCTGGTGATCTGTGAATTGAAAAATCATTCAATTTCACACTAAAAAGGGAAAAAAAACAAGAGTGTTGTCTGTCATTCGTTACATTATTATACATACACTTTTTGCTCAGACCAGAGCAGAGCGCTCTGGCGCAAACGTTTCCTGGTTGGGAAACTGAGCAGTCACTCTTTGTGTCTATATTTCCGTCTGAAAAAAAGGGAATAACGAGTAAACTTTTATAAAATGCTGGAAATATAGCCATTCCATGCTTGTGCAATGAATGTTTCATAAAAATTCAATACTAGACGGTCAGGTCGAAATGCACTCAGATACTTAAACTGTATACAAATACAAACGTTCTCGAGTCCGGGGAGCCTCTTTCACCTCATTCATCGTCCCAGCCACACCTATGGGGCTGGTGCCGGTCCCAGCGGTCGACTCCAGCCCGGGGCAGCCAGCGGCTGGCCCTGGACGTGCCACCTACAGCCTCGCGCACCCGGGGCAATTCTACCTCGATTCTGGGGTCCTCGCGGGACATTCTTGCCTACTCTTGGGAGTCAGATTCCCAAGGCTTTTCCCGCCGGCAGAGGGAGGCGGCCCCAGTCCGCGAAGCCGGAAGGCCCGCGGGGCCGCGGGAGGGCGAGCGGGGCGCGCGGCGGAGCGGGAAGCACAAGGCGCGCGCTCCCGCGAACGCAGACGGGAGTCTCGGGGCGCGCGCGCGCGCGCCGGGATGAGGGGCCGAGAGGCGGGGTCTTACAGTGACGGCGTGAAGAGGGCGCCCCAGAGCCGAGCCGGAGGCCGGCAGCAAGCGGGAAGAGGGTGGGCGCCAGCGCAGGGGCGGGCCCCGAGGGAGGGCGGGGACGCTGAGGGGGCGGGGTCAGGCCAGGCGGGGACGCGCTCGCGGGGTGGGGAAGGCGGGGGTGCGGCGGCGGCGGGAGCGTGCCCGGTCCCCGCCCCTGTTTCCCACTCTCCTTCCACCTCCGACCGGCCGGGGCTCCGCAGAGGCGACGCTTGCTAGTACCCGGAACCGCCCTGCTGCCGCCGCCTGCTTCCTCCGCTCGCGGTGAGCCCGTCAGTCCCTGCTCTGTGCGCGCCTCCATCTGGGCCATGGATGGGTAAGTACTAGGCGACGCGGCGGCCGCACCGGGTTGCGCTGGCGCCGCTTCCACCCGGCTCTCGGCGGGACGCGCTGGGGCTGGAGAGCCGGGCGCGGCGTCGGCGGCCGGAGGAGCGGCCCCGGCCAAGCCCGACGGCGGGGCTTCCGGGCGTCTCGGTGGGGATCCCGGAATCGCGGAGGCGCAGTCCGCCGCAGCCTCTCTTTTCCCCACGCGGCGCCCCGGACACGTCCGCCCCTTCCCAGCCTTACTCGACACACCAGGGAGCGGAGGAAAGCCCGGTCCGGCTGCAGTGCCGGGGTCCGCCCTCCGCGCTCCGAGTCCGGGGAGCCCAACTCGGCCTCCCAACACTTCCTCTCAGAAAATGGTGCACGGCGCTGGGGGAGGCGGAGGCGGCGCGCGGAGCGGGCGTCCTCTTGCCGGGGGAGTTGCTGTTTACCGGCGAGGTGGGGCGAGCGGCGGAGTGGCCGACGGCGGGTGCACGCGTCGGTACAAGTCTGGGCGGCGACCTGGTCCTGAGCCACGGTTCCACGCGGGGTCCCGGGGCCGCCGGCGGACTTGGCCGAGGTCTTCCAGCTTGTGCCGTGAGATACGTTAACGCTTTCTCGACACCAAGGCTCTGGACTTAGTGACCATGGACGCTTACCCCTCACCACTCTATCTCGCCAAGAAACTTAATGAATTCCCTGCCCGTGTATGTAAAATATGGTGTACGAGCAATTTTCGGGGTGCTTTCAAAGGCTCAAAAATTTAATGGGAGTCCCTGACCAAAAATAAAAAGATTCAGAATCTATGTATATAAATTATTCTCTGGAGACTCAGGGATATGGGGTAGCACTTGACATATTTTAGTAATTAAAGTAACAACTATGTTAGGATCTTGGTAAATTAATTGAAGGTTGTAGTGTGCCTACGGATTAAAAAAAATCTCCAACTCAGTTTATTTCCTTTATGTATTTGAGGTTTTGTTTGGCTTGTTACCTGCTTTTGATGACAAGATTTCTGTAAGGTTGTGGACTATATGCAACTTGTTAGAACAGTGAAAGTCGTTTACATGTTGCCATATGGTTGATAATTGTCCTGATATTTGGAGAAGATGAAATTTTCCGGCAGGGTTTGACCTCATTCGATTTCATTTATTTTAGTTGCACAACATTAAGTGGATATGGTATTTCTATTTGAATGCAGATTGCACACTGCTATAAGAGTTTTAGAATTTATTCATGATTGTGGTTATTTAATGGAATATTTTTTAAAAATTCTTAAAATCATAACTCTTTTGGGTATATAGTAGATGTATATATTTTGGGGGGAATTGAAGCTGTTTTTATTGTTTCTCCCAGAGCATTGTTGACTAATTTAACATTACCTTATTCAGTTACATTTTACATGTTGTAAAATTTTGTGATCTTAAAGATTTGTGTCATTATGCTAGTATTTCAGTTCAGGTAAACTATGAAATTAGTATTTCGTTATGTGTAGTTAATTGTCTGGAAGATTTGACTTAAATATGGAAGCAGGCTTTCTGTGTCGTAAAATTTATAGTTATATTAAAGAGGACCCTTGAATTTTGCGTCTTTACTGTTAAACTCTAGGATAACTGTGAAGTGCAAACTTACACTTTTTGATAGTGTTTAAGAAGTTAACTCTCCCTTCACCGTTTGTGGTTTTAAAGGTAGTAATGGGTTTATTGGTTTGAATATGCAAGGCAATTAGGCAGATACTGGAAGGTAAGTTCATTTGGAAGTTCAAGTAGGAGCCTTATTTGCTCTTTGCATCAGAACCAATAACCATAGTGTTACACAGTCTTATTTTTTATGCAGCAAGCATCTAATTACTTGTCACATTTAAGTTTTAGACAAATGAGTTTCAAGTTACAGAAGTTTAGAAGGAAAAATAAAAAATCTACGTCGTGTTTTTAAAACAGTTTACATCATTTAGTGCCATTTATTTGTTGACTTTTATGAGGTAATGATGACATAGGTTATTAACGATATGTAAAATGTATGTGTAGCTTTCTTTTAGGAGATATGAAGAAAAACATTAATCGAAGACAGTTTCTTGGGGCTTAGAAGAGATGAGTTTTTGGATGGCAGGACTTTAAAGGGGATTTTTTACACCCTGGTCTTAAGGGATGTGATTTAAGAATAGAGTGCATTTTTGCCTTCAGGAGGCTAATTAAATTTCTACATTTTCCAACAGCCTGAAAAGATCCTTTTTCCTTATTTGGATAGTCAAAAAACAAACCACAAGTCACCAGTCAACCTATCTTTCTAGTTCCTCCTCAAATCCCAACTGTTTCGTGTGTGTGTATGTGTTCATTTCCTCCTAAGAGATAATTTATACTTAAACACAGTTTTGACGTGATAGAATATTTTTAAAAAGCAAATCTTTGAAAAATTTGATGTCTGAAACATAATGTTTGTATTTATTTTAGTTCCGAGAGACTGTCTTGACTGTATTTTGGTGAGCAGTTTTGGGTGGTAAATGCAGATTTGCAAGATGCCTTCTATTTCTGTAAAATCCAAGCACTGGTTTTGTTTCATTTAAAGCTCAGACACGATTATTCATGCCAGTGACTTAAAAGAACAAACTTTGGTGATTTTAAGTTTTGGTTTGGCTTTATTAAACAGAGGTAAATGGATAAACACTCATTTTTGTTGAAGTATGACTATACTTCCAAAATACTGAAAGATAACTTAGGGTTTGTTTCTTGTATTGGTAGTAATACTTTGCTTTTACACTCCGCTGTTGCTGGACTGTCTCTCATCATTTTTCTTTGTATTAATATTTCACAACTCATCACATTCTTATTTTTTTTTTTGTTATTATAATGCTTTTTTCCCCCCTTTATTTTTACTATCTCTGTCTTTTAAAAACTTGTTCTCTAACTTTGTTTTCCATTTTCTCTTTTTACTTTTTCCATACAGTGTTGTTACAGATCTTATAACAGTCGGTTTAAAGGTAGGAATCTTTTACTATCCTTTCATATGCATTTTTATATCTTTTGGCATATTTTCAATCTCACCTGTTCATAAAATTATCTGCTTTACTGTATGATAATAGTCTTTCATTTTTACTTAGCTCCAAAATAAGTAGACCTGTAGGTAATTTTGGATTTTGTGTTATTTATAAGGAGGAACTATAGTATTATGTATATGAAATGTGAACAAAAAAATTTAGCCCGAAGTGTCACTTAAATTATCAGGATGCTTTTTGTTTGCTTTGTTTTAGTAGTTAAATGTAGCCTCAGGCCAGGTGTGGTGGCTCACTCCCAGCAGTTTGGGAGGCTGAGGTGGGCGGATTGCTTGAGCCCAGGAATTTGAGACCAGCCTGGGCAACATGGTGAAACCCTGCCTCTATTAAAAAAAAAATAACGAAAAATTAGCTGGGCATGATGGTGTGTTGCCTGTAGTCCCAGCTACTTGGGAGGCTAGCTGGGAGAATCACGTGAGCTGGGAAATCAAGGCTACAGTGAGTGTGATTGTGTCACTGCACTCAGCCTGGGCAATAGGAGTGAGACCCTGTCTCAAAAAAAAATGTAGCCTAGGCTCTGATTTATCATCATCTTTTTTTTTTTTTTTTCGCTTTTGTTACCCAGGCTGCTGGAGTGCAATGGCACGATCTCGGCTAACCGCAACTTCCGCCTCCTGGGTTCAGGCAATTCTCCTGCCTCAGCCTCCTGAGTAGCTGGGATTACAGGCACACGCCACCATGCCCAGCTAATTTTTTGTATTTTTAGTAGAGACGGGGTTTCACTTCTTGACTGGGATGGTCTCGATCTCTTGACCTTGTGATCCACCCGCCTCGGCCTCCCAGAGTGCTGGGATTATAGGCATGAGCCACCGTGCCCGGCTGATTTATCTTCTTACCAGGTCCTTTATTCTATCCTCTTTCATGGATGTGCTTATGAGAATAATCTAAGCAGCTGGTACTTCTTTATTCAGTGCCTAATAGGTGTCAGGTTCTTTACATGTATTTTCACTAATCATTGTGGCAATCCTTCAAGGTAGGCAATCAGTATCCCCATTTTAGAGGTGATAAATAGATTTAGAAAATGTTGGCCAGGCACGGTGGCTCACGCCTGTAATCCAAGCACTTTGGAGGCCAAGGCGGGCGGATCACCTGAGGTCGGGAGTTCAAGACCAGCCTGACCAACATGGTGAAACCCTGTCTTTATAAAAAAAAAAAAAAGAAAGAAAAAAAAAAAGAAAGTGTCCAAGATGTGGTGCACTAGTGTTCAAACCCTTGTTGTCTGGGTCCCAAAACCTGGCTTTTTTTTTCATTATACGTAGCTGTCAGCAGTGAGAGTTCTGTCTAAAAGGCAAACATCCTGCGGGCTGGATAATCAGTATTTCTAATAAGGATCCTTCTAGGTTAGAAATCATTTCAGTTTTGTCAGAGTCTTTTCATTTATTGGATTTTTTATTTTTTGAGGTGGAGTCTCGCTCTGTCCCCCAGGCTGTGGGGTGCAGTGGCCCAATCTTGGCTCACTGCAACTTCCACCTTCTGGGTTCAAGTGATTCTCCTGCCTCAACCTCCCGAGTAGCTAGTATTACAGGTGCCTGCCACCACGCCTGGCTAATTTTTTGCATTTTTAGTAGAGATGGGGTTTCACCATGTTGTCTAGGCTTGTCTCCAACTTCTGACCTCAGGTTATCCGTCCTGGGCCTACCATAGTGCTGGAATTACAGGCAGAAGCTACTGCGCCCAGCCCGTTCATTGGATTTTTGAATATAAATCAAGTAAACAGTGCTCATCTATATGAGACTTAAAATATCTGGGTGTTTTAAAGGTTCCTTTACTAATTTAATATTTGGTATAGATGAGTTGAGAATCTAGTTCTAGAAGCCACTTACAGTTCAGATTATTGTAGAAAGAAATAATTCATCTTTGTATGTATTTTACACATTATAGATTGACTTATGTTAATTTGTTCTACCACTTTGGGTCCATCTGTGTTCATCATCTCTTCTTGCTAGCAAATTTCAGTGCTCCTACTTTATTTGCGTTTGTTGGATGTGACAGTGGTCTTCATTCATGGATTTTTTTTGTCGTTTTTTTGTTTTTAACTCTGTCACCCAGGCTGGAGTGTAGCGGTGGCATGATCCTAGTTCATTGCAGCCTCAAACTCCTGAGCTCAAACTGTCCTTTTCGCCTTAGCCTCCAAAGCATCTAGTAAATCTATAGTGTGTACCACCATGCCCAACTGGGATTTTGCTGCGTTGTGCAGGCTGGTCTCAAACTCTTGGCCTCTCAAAGTGCTGGGATTACAGACATGAGCCACTGTGCCTGCCCTAAAAATATGTCTCGATAGCGAAATAAAATTTAAATGTTAGTTGTAGGAACCATATTTGAATACAAGATTTGGCTTTCTGACTTTTAGCAAGCACTTTGTAAACAAAGATCAGATCCTACTCTGTAGAGAAGATAAGTTTATTAGTTGATTCAAAAGCAATCTATATTTCTATAGACTTAAATACTGGGAATGTAAAATTATGCGTTATCTGGAGAAATTTCTCTAAGATGTCCTTCTTTCTTGGATTCCATCCAAGGAAGCTTAATTACCAAGCAAATACTAACAGGCCAATAAAGCTCATAATTCATCTAGATTGTGTGAAAGATAATCTAGCAGTTACTTAATTTCCCCTGTATGCAGCCTGAAAATGATGACACAACAAATGGTTTCAGCCAGTGGCAAGAGTGGATTTCAGATTATCTTCTGTAAATTGCTTTCCTGGATTTGGAAGAGCAGTATGGACTTTTAAAAAAGAATTGAAAATACTCTGTAGTATAATATAAAATCCATTGTTTTGGAGAAAAAAAGCTGAGTTGTTTTTAGAGATTAAGTGATTCACCAGAATGTGTCATGAGGGCAGGGATTTTTACTGTTTTCTTCACTACTGTGTTTGCCGTGTCTGTCACATAATAAGCTTTCAGAAATACTTGATGAGTGAATGAATGCCAAATTGTCACATGGCTAGTGAGGTGGCATACTTATACAGGAACTCAAGCTTTCTCATTTTGCTAGTTTTTTTTTTTTTCCTCTGTTAGTCATATACTATGGTGAGAAAGAAATCATTTCATTTTTAAATTGGAATTCTCCTGAAGACAGGTGACATTTTTCAGACAGCTTAGGGCTATCTCATGTTATACCTAGGTGTACACCTTGGATGTTCTTTGTGGTGTAACAATTTTTTGAGCCTTGCAAAAATTAAGAAAATTAGCTTCTGATACTTCTCATGAAAAATTTGTATTATTTCTTCATGTAATTTTTATATTTTGAAATACTTATTGAGAAACTGAGACGTATTTGCTGTGGTTTTTTTTCTTTGAAGACAGGCTCTACCTCTGCCATTGCTCAGGCTGGAGTACAGTGGCATAATCATGGCTCACTGCATCCTCCACCTCCAGGGCTCAAGTTATCCTCCTGCCTCAGCCTTCTGAATAGCTAGAACTGAGGGCATGTGCCACCACACCCTGCTAATTTTTTTTTTTTTTTTTTGAGACGGAGTTTCGCTCTTGTTACCCAGGCTGGAGTGCAATGGTGCGATCTCGGCTCACCACAACCTCCACCTTCTGGGTTCAAGCGATTCTCCTGCCTCAGCCTCCCAAGTAACTGGCACTACAGGCGCGCGCCACCATGCCCGGCTAATTTTTGTATTTTTAGTAGAGACAGGATTTCACCATGTTGACCAGGATGGTCTCGATCTCTTGACCTCATGATCCACCCGCCTCAGCCTCCCAAAGTGCTGGGGTTACAGGTGTGAGCTACCATGCCCGGCCACCCTGCTAATTTTTAAATATTTTTGTAGAAACGAAGGTCTCACCATGTTGTCCAGGCTGATACTGAACTCTTGGCCTCAAGTGATTCTCCCACTTCAGCCTCCCAAAGTGCTGGGATTACAGATGTAAGCCACCATACACAAGCATAATTGCTGTCTTTAATTTCGAATTCTTTTAAATAAAGAACCAACTAGATGATAATGAGTGGTAACTGTACATGTTTTTTTTTTATTATTTTTTTATTATTATTTTTTAAAGGCTAGTCAAGTGAAGCTGTGGGAGTGGAGAAGGAAGAAAGAAATCTGCAACTGGTTGTGATCAGTTCGTTGCAAACACCACTGCAATCGGACCAGCCAACTGTACATGTCTTAAGAACTTTACTATACCAGATAAATCGAAGTGTCAGCCCATGGATAACATAGCATTTTGTGTGTGTCCAGGTTATACTTTAATTATTAACTAGCTGGCTTATATTAGACTCAAGTATTCCTCAAAATCCTGGTTATTTTTTCAAAATAGTGTAGTAGCTATTAGAGTATGGTTTTAAGAAAATGATGATCTTACGTATCAAATATGTTTTAAGCTTTTTCTTGGTTATTATCCTATTTTAAGTGAGTAGATGAGTATGAAAAACTCACGTATATAGGAAGGACTATAATTGGCTTCTAGTAATTATCATGCCTGCTACCATTTAGAAGAGAACAATATAGCATATTTAAATTAATTTTGAGGATGAGTCTTCTGTTTGCTTGACCAAAGGTTGGCAAGCTACGGCTATGGACAACATTTGGCTTGCCACCTGTCTTTGTAGTTTTATTGAAACACAACCATGCTCATTCATATAGTCTGTGGCTACTTTCACAATACAAAGGCAGTTGTAGTTGTAGTGGAGACTGCAAAGCCTAAAATACTTACTCTCTGACCTTCACAGAAAAGGCTTGCCTGCTGCTGTGCTTGAGCTATAGGAAATGTAGATGACATTTGCTGCAAATCCTTTTCCTTTTAAACTGAGCTGTAATTTGCATAGAATGAAATGCACATGTCTTAAGGGTGCAGTTTAAAAATTTGACAGTCATATCCGCTAGTGTTTCCTGTATATCTTGTTCAAGATAATAGAACACCCACTCTAGAAAGTTCCCTGTTGCCTCTTTCCAGAACCAGTTTAGGCGGCTGTTCTGCTTTCTATCACCAGAGATTATTTTTACCTATTTTGTTTGAGATAGGGTTTCCCCTGTGTATCTCAGGCTGAAGTGCAGTGGTGTGATTGAGGCTCACTGCAGTGTCAAACTCCTGGGCTCAAGCAATCCTCCTGTCTCAGCCTCCTGAGTAGCTGGGACTGCAGGTGCACTCCACTACTCCTGGCTAATTTTTGTATTTTTTGTAGACTAGGTTTTGCTGTGTTGCCCAGGCTGGTCTCCTAGGCTAAAGCCATCTGCTTGCCTGAGACACTCAAAGTGCTGGGATTATAGGTATGAGCCACCATGCTTGGCCAGTTTTACCTGTTATTGAACCTCATGTAAATGGAATCACAGAGCATAAAAGCTCTTTGATATCTGACTTATTTTACTCAGCAAAATGGTTTTGAGAGTCATCCTTGTTACTGTATATATCAGTAATTCCTTTTTTTTTTTTTTAATTTCTGTGAGAATTCCACTTTGTGAGTATGATGCAGGATTATTTTTTGCACCTTAGTGCAGGTAAATCCAGGTTCTTGTCTCACAACCAGGAAAAATTAGGCACGTGGACAAATTAGAGGGTGAGGAGAGTGGAATTTATTAAGTGAAAGGGGAGCTCTCAGCAGAGAGGGATCCTCTGCGGGCATCCACCTCAGATTGAATACCAGGCCACCACACATGTGTTGAAGAGGCCAGGCTCCTCCCCAGCCTAAGATGCTAATTCCTGGTGGTTCCACCTCCTTGCCCCATTGGCATGTGGGCTAGTATTCTGAACCACTCCACGTTGATTTATTTTCCTTACTGCACATGTGTTAAATGATGGAATTTTTCACTGTGGACATGTTTAGGCAAGCTCCCTGTGCATAATGGCCTGGGCAGGTCAAAGGTTCTCCGGGGACCCTTCCCTCTTTGTCTAGGCATTTGGCTATCTCCTGACTCTGTCAAATATATAACAGTATTTAAAAATGCATTCTCGTGTTGATGGACACTTGGGTTCTTTTCAGTTTGGAACTATTATGAATAAATCTACCATGAACATTTATGTGTAAGTCTTTGGGTATATTATTTCACTCAGTCCGTGACTAGGAGTAGAATTGCTGGATGATAGGATATATATATGCTTAACTTCATAAGAAATTGTTGAACTGTTTTCCAAAGTGCTGTACCACTTTACCCTCTGACCAGCTTTGTATTAAAGTTCAATTGCCTCATGTGTCAGCCAAACTAACACCATGCTGGGTGTTGTCAGTTCTTAATTTTAGATATTCTTCTGGACTAATACTACCTCATTTAGTTTTAATTTGCATTAAATTATTGATCCAGTGTTGGTGGTGGTGAGTTTTTTATGTGCTTAGTAGGCATTCACTTATCTTCTTTTGTGGATGTCTGATAAGTCTTTTGTCTATTCTTTTAAAGTGGAATTTTTTTTTTTTTTTTTTTTTTTTTTTTTTGAGAGAGGGAGTCTTGTCTGTTGCCCAGGCTGGAGTGCAGTGGCACAATCTTGGCTCACTGAAGCCTCCCTCTGCCTCCCGGGTTTAAGCAGTTCTCTTGTTTCAGCCTCCTGAGTAGCTGGGACTATAGGCACATGCAACCACCCCCGGCTAATTTTTTTATTTTTAGTAGAGACGGGGTTCACCATGTTGGCTAGGCCAGTCTTGAACTCCTGACCTCAGATCATCCACCTTCCTTGGCGTCCCGAAGGTGGATGGGATTACAGGCGTGAGCTACCATGCCCAGCCTCAAGTGGGTTCTTACAGACAGTTTATAGTTGTGTCTTTTATTTTTCAATCCACTGTGACAATTTCTGTCTTTTAATTGGTGTAAACAGGCTATTCACACTTGAAGTGATGATTAATGTAGTTGGATTTGTTCATATTTGTTCTATATAGCACACTTGTTCTCTTTTCTTTATCTGCCTTCTTTGGTTTAAATTGAGCATTTTATATGATTTCACTTACCTTCCTTCAGCTTGCGTGTGTGCGTGCGTGTGTGTGTGTGTGTGTGTGTGTGTGTGTGTGTGTATATGTATATATATATATATAGATATATTTTTTTTTTTTTTTTGAGACAGTCTTGCTCTGTCACCGAGGCTGGAGTGCAGTGGTGTAATCTCGGCTCACTGCAACTCCTATCTCCTGTGTTCAAGCAGTTCATGTGCCTCAGGTACCCGACTAGCTGGGATTACACGCATGTACCACCGTGCCTGACTAATTTTTGTATTTAGTAGAGATGGAGTTTTACCATGTTAGCCGGTCTGGTCTTTAACTTCTGACCTCAAGTGATCCACCGTCCTTGGGCTCCCAAAGTGCTGAGATTATAGACGTGAGCCACCACACCCGGTCCTCACCATATTAATTATACTTCCTTTAACCTTTTTTTAGTGGTCGCTCTATACATCGTAGCATATACATTTTCAACTCATTTTGCTTAATTATTGGTGAATGCGGAGCAGGTATGTAGCAAGACCATTCCCATTTCTTCCTTCCTGTGTCTTAAGACATTGCTGGCCTTTTATTTCAGTTACTCCTATGGAATGATCACTCCACTACATTGTTACTATGATTCTTTTAAATAAATAGTTGTCTTAAAGCTCAATTAGAAGTAAGTAAAATTTTGTTTTACCTTCGTTTATTTTATTTATTTATTTAAATTTAAATTAAATTAAATTTAAGTTATTTATTTATTTATTTTTTGAGATGGAGTTTCGCTCTTGTTACCCAGGCTGGAATGCAATGGCGCAATCTCAGCTCACTGCAACCTCCATCTCCTGGGTTCAGGCAATTCTCCTGCCTCAGCCTCCTGAGTAGCTGGGATTACAGGCACGCGCCACCATGCCTAGCTAATTTTTTGTATTTTTAGTAGAGACGGGGTTTCACCATGTTGACCAGGATGGTCTCAATCTCTTGACCTCGTGATCCACCCCCCTTGGCCTCCCAAAGTGCTGGGATTACAGGCGTGAGCCACTGCACCTGGCCCTAAGAACTTTTTAAAAACATTTTTTGTGGGGCAGGTCCATTGACATGAATTCCCTTGCGTTTTTGTGTTTCTCCTTTACTCCAAGGATACAGAATTCTAGCTTTTTAAAAAATTATTTTCTTTAAAAATCTCTTTAAATAGTTCACTTCACTTTCTCTTTGCTTGCATGGTTTCTGATGAGAAAGAAACCTCTATAATTCTTGTCCCTGTACCTTCATAGGTATGGTGTTTGTTCTTCTAGTTTCTTTCTTGATATCCTCTGCCTTTTGTTTTCTTCAGTTTGAATGGTATGCCAAGGTGTGGATTTATCCTGGTTGGTTTTCTCACGGCTTCCTGCATCTGTGGTTTGGCTATCATTAATTATGGAAAATTCTTGGCTGTTGTTACTTTTACATGTTTCTTCTGCCCCGTACTCTCTTTTTTTCCTAGAAAATATCAGAAAATTTTTCAGTTACTTCTGTGTTACACGTTTGAAATTGTCCTACAGTTCTTGGTGGACATTCTCTTTAATTATTTTCCTTTGCATTTCAGTTTGGAAAGTTTCTGTTGAAATGTCTTTAAGTTCATTAATTCTTTCCTTAGCCGTGTCCAGCCTACTGATGATGAGCCCATCAGAAGTATTCTTAATTCCTGTTACAGTGTTTTTTATTTCTAGTGTTTCCTTTTGGTTCTTTTATAGAGCGTTTATGTCTCTGGTATGTTACTCATTTTTCTTGCATGTTACCTACTTTTTCTGTTACAGTCATTGACATAGTGACCATCATGTTGCCAAGCAATCAGTGAGCTTGCTGTCTGATGTGTATAGAGGCCAATACCATAGCACTTTTCTTTTTTGAGAAAAGAAAGCTTTATTGTTGTTGACTGGCAAGGAGACAGAAGGAAATGCTTAAATCTGTCTCCTTTAGCTAGGGGATGACATTGGTTTTACAGACATTGGGTAATGGGGTATGATCCAAGGTGATTCCGTGAGGCATGATTTGACTGGATCCTGCCATGTAATGTCATTTTTTTTTTTTTTTTTTTTTTGAGACAGGATCTTGCTCTGTTGCCCAGGCTGGAGTGCAGTGGCATGAATCATAGCTCAATGCAGTCTTGAACGTGTGGATTCAAATGATCCTCCTGCTTCAGCCTCCTCAGTAGCTGGGCTGCAGATGCATGCCACCATGCCTGGCTAATTTTAAGCAATTTTTTATAGAGACTGAGTTTCTCTGTGTTGCTGAGGCTGATCTTAAACTCCTGGCCTCAAGTGATCCTCCTGCCTCACCCTCCCAAAGTCTTGGGATTAGAGGCATTAGCCACTACACCTGGTTAGGCGTTTGCTTCTTAATTCAGCCTCCATTCCTAGGTCCCAACTCTTGGGTTCCACCCATGGTTGCAAGCTTGGTTCACTTGGACATGTCCAGGTTATGTGACCTTCCACCTGGGGGTCCATGGCAACTGAAAGACAACTCACCATCTTATTACACAAAAGTGGACCAAGTTGGGCTGGTTCTGCGGTTAGAATTGTTATTTTAAACCATGTCTGATAATTCCAAAACCTGTGTCCTGTTTGAATCTGGTCCTGATGCTTGTTTTGTCTCTTTAGTTAAAAGGTTCAAACACACATTGTAATTTTTTGTTGAAAGCTAGATGTGCTATATGTTAGAGAATAGGAACTGAGGTAAAAGGCCTTTAGTGTGAGTTTTATGTTATTGTGGCCAAGATTTTCTCTAGTGTCCTTGTTTTAGGCCCCTTTTTTAGAGTTTGAGCCTTGCAGCTCTTTGAGCTATAATCCTTTGCTATTATACTAGAGATGTGATGGTAAGGTGTTGGGAGGAAAAGCATTCCATAGCGCTTTGATTAATATCAGCCTTTTCCCAGGTCTGTGTCCCTGATATGTGACTTTCATAAATGTTTCATAGTGCCTTTCCTCCTTAGGTAGGACAGGCAGGCCAGAAGAGGCTAGAGTTTAGGAAACACCATTTTCCTAGATTGGACAAAGTTTTTGTTTTCAGAGTTTTTGGAAAACATCAGAATAAGACTATACTTTTGGAGGAAGCTCTTGCTCTTGGGTGTATTTCACAGTGGTTACTGTGCCTCTCCTTCTGCTAGAGACTGGAAAGGGCCTTTCTTATTTCTTCACTTTTGAGAATTTGGTGTAGAGTTCCTGGAGGTAGAGCCTAGGGAATTATGGGGGCCCCTTAGGACTACAGGCTTCAAGGTTTTCTTACTTGTATGTTAGTTCATACTCCAGCAGTTTGTCAGAATTACCATTTAAGTAGTCCTGTTAGTTTATGGTTCCAGCAGATTCTGCTCCAGATCAGTGATTCAGCAGTTATAAGATTTGTGACTCTGGATTCAGCAGTTATAAGATTTCGATGTGATTTGCCTCACGACCTCACTTCTCTGATGAATAGCTGATGATTTTTAGTTTGTTAGGTGAATTTCTTTTCATAAAGGCAAAAGTGACAACTTCCAAGCTGACTAGGAAATCCTACCCATTCTTTCAAATAGGGCTTATATCTCTATTATTGAGTGTAAGGATTCTTTATATGTTGTGGATATAAGTCCTTTGTCCCGTGTATGTATTGTGAATATTTTCCTGTCTGTGGCTTGTTTGTTCATTTCTTAATAGTGTCTTTTGATAAATAGAAGAATTTAATTTTGATACATTTAATGTCTTTTCCTTTTTGGCTATAGCTTTGTGTGTCTTATCTAATAAATCTGCTTATTCCAAAGGTAAGAAGGAAGATTTTCTCTTTTATTTGCTTTAAGAAGCCTTGTAGTTTTAACTTTCATGGTTTAGATATCAGATGAATCTCAAATTTATTTTTGTATATGGCATGAGTAAACAGTTCAGGTAGTTTGGCACCATTTGTTGAAAAGATTTTCTTCTCCTGACTGAATTGTGTTGGCACTGTTATTTGAAAATCAACTTACCATATGTGAGTGGGTCTGTTTCTCTATATTCTATTCTTATCCCTTGATCTATTTGACCATTCTTATGTTAATATCACACTGTCTTGATAACTGTGGGTTTATAGTATGTCTTAAAGTCAAGTGGAGTAGGCACTCCAATTTTGTTCTTAGCAAAATTGCTTTAGCTATTCTGGATCATTTGAATTTCATTTTAAAATTTAAAATCAGCTTGTCATATTCTGTGGAAGAAGCTGCGATTTTCCTGGGATTGATTAAAATCTGTAGGTCATTTGACATTTGACAGTTTATTTATTATTATTATTATTTTGGCCATATTCTACCATGCTGTCAAGTTCAAGATATTTTTTAAATTTATTTTTCTTTATTTAAAGAAGTTTTAATTTACAAGTAAAAATTGTATATGTTTATGATATATAACATCATGTTTTGTAATATGTATACATTGTGGAATGACTAAATCAAGCTAATTGACATATGCGTTGTTACCTCACTTATGATTTTTTGTAGTGATAACACTTAAAATACAGTCTTTTTTTCTTTTTTTAAGAGAAAGGGTCTCGTCCTGTTGCTTAGGCTGGAGTGCAGTGGTGCAGTCATAGCTCACTGTAACCTTGAACTCACAGGCTCAAGTAATCTTCCCGCCTCAGCGTCCTGAGTAGCTGGGACTCTAGGGTGCATGCCACCATGCCCAGTTAATTTCAAAAACTGAAGTATATAGTCACCATGTTAAATGATAGATCTCTTGAACTTATTTCTACTAACTTAAGTTTTGTATCCTTTGACCAAAATCTCCCCGATTTCTCCCCCAGCCCCTGGTAACCACCATTATACTCTTTCAGATTTTATGATTTCAGCTTTTTTAGATTCTACATGTAAGTGGGATCATGCAGCATTTGTCTTTCTTTGCCTGGCTTATTTTACTTAATGCAGTTTCCTCCAGGTTCATCCATGTTGTCTCATGACAGAATTTCCTTCTTTTTAAAGGCTGAATAGTATTCCATTGTACCTATATACCACATTTTGTTTAACCATTCATCCACTGAGGGACATTTTGGTTGGTTTTATATCTTGGCTGTTGTGAATAATGCTGCAGTGAACATGGAAATACAGATGTCTTTTCAACATACTGTCTCCATTTCCTCTGGATATATATATATATGTATAACCAGTAGAAAGGTGCTGGATCATATGGTAATTCTATTTTTAATATTTTCAGAAACCTCCATACTGTTTTTCATAATGGCTGTACTAATTTACATTCGTACCAACTGTGTACAAGGGTTTCTTTTTTTCCTTTTTTGATAATAGCTATTCTAACAGATGTGAGGTGATATTTCCTGGTGGTTTTAATTTGCAGTTTCTTGATGATTAGTGATGCTGAGCATGTTTTTATATACCCGTTGAATACCTGGGACTATAGGCACATGCTACCACACCTGGCTATTTTTTTTTTTTTTAATCTTTGTAAGGTTGCGTTGTCTCTATGTTGCCCAGGTTGGCCTCGAAGTGCTGGGCTTAAGTGATCCTCCCACCTTGGCCTCCCAGAATGCTGGGATTATAGGTGTGGGCTACTACTCCTGGTTGTGTCTTCAGTTTCTGTCATCATTGTTTTATAATTTTCAATATACCCTCCTTGGTTAAATTTATTTCTAAGTATTTTTTTTTTGTAGCTATTTTAAATGAAATTGTCTTAATTTCTTTTTGAAATTTCAGGCATATTGAATCTTCTATGAAACTAAACAATGGGCCGGGCGCGGTGGCTCAAGCCTATAATCCCAGCACTTTGGGAGGCTGAGGCGGGTGGATCACGAGGTCAAGAGATCGAGACCATCCTGGTCAACATGGTGAAACCCCGTCTCTGCTAAAAATACAAAAAATTAGCTGGGCATGGTGGCGCGTGGCTGTAATCCCAGCTACTCAGAAGGCTGAGGCAGGAGAATTGCCTGAACCCAGGAGGCGGAGGTTGCGGTGAGCCGAGATGGCGCCATTGCACTCCAGCCTGGGTAACAAGAGCGAAACTCCGTCTCAAAAAAAAAAAAAAAAAAAAAAGAAACTAAACAATATCTCGTATCTCTCTTTTTTTTTTTTTTTTTTTTGATACAGTCTTGCTCTGTTGGCCAGGCTGGAGTACAGTGGTATGATCTCAGCTCACTGCACCCTCCACCTCCCAGGTAACTGGGACTACAGGCATGTGCTACGATGCCCAGCTAATTTTTATATTTTTAGAACGGATGGGGTGTCACTGTATTGGCAAGCTGGTCTTGAACTCCTAGCCTCAAGTGATCTGCCCACCTTGGCCTCCCAGAGTGCTGGGATTACAGGTGTGAGCCACCACACCCACCTTTCAAATTCTTTTATGTCATCTTTAATTTCTTTCAGTGTTGTTTTCAGTATACAGGCTTTGCACATGTATCCCATTTTTCTTGCTAATATAAATGGTGTTTTATTATCAATACATAGAAATACTTTGCATATTGATTTTTGTATATTGTGATATTGCTATAAAAACTTAATAGCTTTTTTTAGGTAAATTTCTTAGGAGTTTTTAATGTATATGATTGTGTCATCTGGGAATGTAGTTTTATTGTTTTCTAATCTGGATGCCCTTCATTTCTTTTTCTGACTTCTATGTGTCTTTGCTTTACTTCTACTCCTTAAAGCAGTCAGTCTTTCTTAGCTGTAGATTGTTCTTAGATGCCCTATTTTAGATTTTTCTGAAAACATTTCTTATTATTTCTCGTTTGCTGTTCTTTGGTAACAGCAATGGGTGTTGGATTTGTATCTTTCAAGGAACTTTTGTATTTCACCTAAGTTGTTTGGAATTTATGGATGTAAGGTTGTTCATAATGTTTTCTTATTATCCTTTTAATGTCTGTAGGAATTGTAGTAATTTTCGTCTTTTTAGTGCCAATATTCATAATTGCTATTTTCTTTTTTTCCTGATTGGTATAGCTTTAAGTATTGCTGGTCTATTTGAAAAGCCAGCTTTGGTTTTCATTTCCTGTGTTGGTTGACTCTTGAATTTCATCAGTTTTACTCTTATTTCCTTCTTTCTATTTACATTGAGTTTAATTTGCTTTTCTTGACTTGATATCTTTTCTTTTAGACAGGATCTTGCTCCATTGCCCAGGCTGGAGTGCAGTGGCACAATCATGGTGCACTGCAGCCTTGATCTGGATCCTGGGCTCAAGTGATCCTCCTACCTCAGCCTCCCAAGTAGCTGGGACCATAGGCATGTGCCATTGTGCCTGGATAATTTTTTTCTTTCTTTTTTTTGAGACAGAGTCTCACTGTGTTGCCCAGGCTGGAGTGCAGTGGTGCAATCTCAACCCACTGCAGCCTCTGCCTCATGGGTTCAAGCAATCCTCCCACCATGCCCAGCTAATGTTAAAAAAATTTTTTTTTGTAGAGTTGGGGTTTTGTCATATTATCTAGCCTGGTCTCGAACTCCTGGGCTCAAGCCATCTTCCTGCCTTGGCCTCCCAAAGTGCTGGGATTATAGGTGTGAGCCACTGTTCCCAGCCATTTATTTTCTTTCTCTCTCTCTCTCTCTCTCTCTCATTTATTTGGAGCTCTGTCGCCCAGGCTGGAGTGCAGTGGCATGCTATCAGCTCACTGCAGCTTCTGCTTTGTCTTGCCTTAGCCTCCGGAGTAGCTGGGATTACCAGTGTCCACTACCATGCCTGGTGAATTTTTGTAGTTTTTTAGTAGAGACAGAGTTTTTTCCATGTTGGCCAGGCTGGTCTTGAACTCCTGACCTCAAGTGATTCTCCCACCTTGGCCTCCCAAAGTGGTGGGATTATAGGCGTGAGCCACCACACCTGTCCCCTTCTCTTTTTTTGAGATGGGAGTCTCACTGTGTTGCCCAGGCTGGAGTGCAGTGGAGCAATCTCAGCTCACTGCATCCTTCTCCCGCGGTCAAGTGATTCTCCCAAAGTTCTGGGATTATAGGCATGAGCCACTGTACCCAGCTGTTCTTCAGTTTGCTTTATGTATTTTGAAGCTCAGTTACTAGATGCATTCACATTTAGGAGTGTTATATCTTGATGAGTTGACCTTTTTTTTCCTTGTGAAATACACGTTTTTATCTCTGGTAATAGTTCCTATCCTGAAGTGTACTTTGTCTAATGTTGCCATTCCAACTTTCTTTTTTATTTTTATTTTTATAAACTTTTTTTTTTTTTTTTTTTAAAGATGGGGTTTCACCATATTGGTCATGCTGGTCTCAAACTCCTCACCTCAGGTGATCCACCCACCTCAACCTCCCAAAGTGCTGGGATTATAGGCGTGAGCCACTGCACCTGGCTCCAGCTTTCTTAAGATTGATATTTGCGTGGTGTATACATTTGTCTCTCTGTATCCTTGGGAGATTGGCCCAGTACTTCCCAAGGACCCCCAAATCTGTGGATGCTGAAGTCTTTTATATAAAATGGAGCAGTATTTGCATATAACTTATAGCACATCCTGCTGTATGTTTTAAATCACTTCTAGATTTCTTGAAATGCCTAATACAGTGCGTACATATAACTTCAGTTGCATGGATTCATTCAAAGTAGTATTGGGCACATAGCAAATTCAACTTTTGCTTCTTGCAACTTTGTGGAACTTTTTTTCCAAATGTTTTCCATCTTCACTTGGTTCATCCATGGATGCAGAACTCATGGATGTGGAGAGCTGACTGCATTTTTTTCCTATTCCTTTTCCTTTTCTTTTAATCTAGCTATGTTTAAGATAGGTTAAAGAACAGATGAGCCAAAACAAATAGCAAGATGGTGGACTTAAATCTACTTAAGAGGATTAGGTTCCAAAAGACTCTGGCTTCCCTTTCTTCTTGCTCACTCTGATAAAAGTGAGCTGCCATGCCATGAGTTATCTTATGGACAGGCCTATGGACAAACTGAATCCTGCCAGCAATCACTTGAGTAAATGTGGAAGTGGATCCTTCATTTGTTCTGTTAAGCCTTGAGATGATTCTGGTGTGTGATAGATCATGTCGAGGTTTCCGACTTCCAGAAATTGTTATAAAATATTTGTTTATTTCAGCTGCTAAATTTTGGAGTAGTTATACAGGCATGGATAAACAGTACAGCTACCTACTCACGGTAGTGAATAAATATTGAAGAAAGAATATAAAAATAGCTTACTAGGCTGGGTGTAGTGGCATATACCTGTAATCCCAGTGCTTTGGTAGGTTGAGGTGGGAGGATTATTCGAGCCCAGGAGAGGAGGTTATGGTGAGCTATGATTGCACCACTGGAGTCCAGCCTGGGTGACAGAGTGAGACCCTGTCTCTTAAAAAAGGTCTTATTAATGTCAAAGTAAGATTATGTAAGTGCAAGTACTTTTTTGTTGTAAATCACTATGGGTTATGACTTTCTTATATGATCATGTTATCTTTATCTGATAGCTTACCATAGTGTATACATACCACATGTGTACTTTGATTTTTTTTTCTCCCCCTTTTTTTTTTTTTCAGATAGTGTCTCGCTGCCACCCAGTCCGGAGTGCAGTGGCACAATCTCAGTTCACTGCATCCTTGACCTCCTGAGCTCAAGCAGTCCTCATACCTCAGCCTCCTGAGTAGTTGGGACTACAGGCATGCACCACTATGCGTGGCTAATTTTTGTGTATTTCGTAGAGACAGGATTTCACCATGTTGCCTGGTCTGGTCTCCAACTCCTGGACTCAAGCAACCCACTCCCCTTCGCCTCCCAAAATTCTGGGATTACATGCATGAGCCACTGTGCCCGGCCTGCTTTTTCTTTTTAAGTTTATTTTTCCTTAGTGTACTAATGTGGTGAATTTCATTGATTTATATTTTTTTAACTTTATTTTAACTTAAAATTATAGAAAGATTATAAGAAAAGTACAGAGAGGGCCGGGAGTGATGGCTGACACCTGTAATCCCAGCACTTTGAGAAGCTGAGGCAGGCGGATCACCTGAGGTTGGGAGTTTGAGACCAGCCTGACTAACATGGAGAAACCCCATCTCTACTAAAAATACAAAATTACCGGGGCAGGGTGGCACATGCCTGTAATCCCAGCTACTCAGGAGGCTGAGGGAGAATTGCTTGAACCCAGGGGTGGAGGTTGCAGTGACCTGAAATCTCGCTATTGCACTCCAGCCTGGGCAACAAGAGTGAAACTCCGTTTCAAAAAAAAAGAGAAGAGTGCAAAGAACTCATATATATCCTTTACCCAGTTCATATCTGTACCATTTGTTTATAATTTTCCCCAACTGTCTTACCGTTCCCCCTTCCACAGGATCTTTGTATACGTGTAAGCACGCGCACACACACACACACACACACACACACACTCACTTTTTTTTTTTTTTTTTTTTGAGACAAGGTCTTGTTCTGTTGCCCAGGCTGGAGTGCAGTGGGATGAACACCGATCGCTGCAGCCTTGACCTCCTGACCTCAAGTGATCCTCTTGTCTCAGTCCTTGAATAGCTGGGTCCATGCGCATGCACCACCACATCCAGTGAGGAGTTGTTGTTTTCTTGTACATACAGGGTCTCACTATGTTGGCCAGCCTGGTCTCGAACTCCTGCCTCAAGTGATCCTCTTGCCTTGGCCTCCCCTTTTTTTGTATTTTAATCACTTGGTTAAGGTGATTTTCTGCCAGACTTTTCCAAAAGTTACCAATTTTCTTTTCATAATCAGTAATTTGTTGGAAGATGCTTTGAGACTGTAGTTTATTCTTTAACCCCTAATATTTCTGTGTATATTACCTGTAAACAGTGATACAGTTATCAAAATCAAGAAATTAATCTGAAATAGATCCTCAGTCATTTTGTTTCATTACACTGACTTTTTTTTCTTTTTAAAATAAATATGTGAGATTTCACTATGTTGCCCAGGCTGAAGTGCAGGGGCTACTCACAGGCACGGTCATAGTGCACTGCGGCCTCCAACGTCCTGGGCTCAGATGATCCTCTTGCCTCAGCCTTGCATGTAGCTGGGACTACAGGCAGGCACCACCACACCCAGCTAATTATAAAAAAAAATTTTTTGGCTGGGCGCAGTGGCTTATGCCTGTAATCCCAGCACTTTGGGAGGCCGAAGTGGGTGGATCACCTGAGGTCGGGAGTTCAAGACGAGCCTAACTAACATGGAGAAACCTCTTCTCAACTAAAAAAACAAAATTACTGGCACATGCCTGTAATCCCAGCTACTCAGGAGGCTGAGGCAGGAGTATTGCTTGAACACTGGAGGTAGAGGTTGCTGTGAGCTGAGATCGTGCCATTGCACTCCAGCCTGGGCAACAAGAGCGAAACCCTGTCTCTAAAAAAAAATTTTTTTTTCCGGTCTCTTTTTTGAGACGGAGTTTCACTCTTGTTACCCAGGCTGGAGTGCAATGGCGCAATCTCGGCTCACTGCAACCTCCGCCTCCTGGGTTCAGGCAATTCTCCTGCCCCAGCCTCCTGAGTAGCTGGGATTACAGGCACGCACCACCATGCCCAGCTGATTTTTGGGTTCAGGCAATTCTCCTGCCTCAGCCTCCTGAGTAGCTGGGATTACAGATATTTTGTATTTTTAGTAGAGACGGGGTTTCACCGTGTTGACCAGGATGGTCTTGATCTCTTGACCTTGTGATCCACCCTCCTCGGCCTCCCAAAGTGCTGGTATTACAGGCTTGAGCCACCGCGCCCGGCTTTTTCCGGTCTCTTAAACAAATTTTTTTTTTTGAGACAGTGTTTTGCCCTTGTTGACCAGGCTGGTCTCAGACTCTTGGCCTTAAGCCATCCTTCTGCCTCAGCCTCTCGAGTTGCTAGGATTACAAGCCTGAGACACTGTGCTTGGCTAGCAAATCTATTTCAGAGTACAGTTGCCCCTCAGTATCCATGGGGGGCCAAAATCCATGCATACTCAAGTTCTCCAATTGGCTCTGTATAGGTAGAGTCTGCCTGCATGTATAAAAAGTCAATCCTTCATATAACTTGGTTTTGCATCCAGGCAATACTATATTTTTGGTCCTCATTTGGACCTGGGCAGTTCAAACCCATGTTGTTTAGTATCATCTGTATTTCCATATAACTTACACACTTCCTCCTTGGTGTTTTAAGTCAGCTCTAGGTTATTTATAATACGGTCTAAATGCTGTGTAAATAATTATGCTGTATTGCTTAGAGAATAATGACAAAAAAAGACATGTTCATACAGATGGCAATTTTTTTCTAAATATTTTCAATTTGTGGTTGTTTGAATCCAGGGATGTGGAACCCATGGATATGGAGGGCCGATTGTATATTTTAAAAAAAAAAAAGCAACCATTTTCACCACAACTGCAACTGCCCTGGCCCCTAATCCGGATTATCATCACAGCTTCCTCTCCAGAGTCCTTCCCTCTTTGCCTTGTTAAATACTATTCTTAACATTACAGCAGCCAGAGTGATCCTTTAAAAAAAAGCAAATTGATCTTTTCATTCCTGTTCAAAACTCTCTTTCCCCCTTTTCACTCTGAGTAAGATTCTTTAGAATGGCCTTTAAGGCCCTGCGTGATACGACATACGTTCTCTCTAATCTCTTTACTTCTCCCCTTGCTCATGCTCTTTCAGACATAATTGTTTCCTTACTGTTTTTCCAGAACATACAAGACATTTTGTTTCCTCTACCTACAGTGTTCTTCCCTCAGATATCTACATAACTTACTCCTTACTTCTTGTAAGACTTTGCTTAAATGCCTTTTTCTCTTGAGTCGTACCTTGCTGCCCTATTTGAAATTACAACTCTTTTTTACCTCTGTCACTCCTGATGGTTTTTCTCCTTCTTTTTAAGAAGCACTTACTACTTCAAGATATAATACATAATTTACTTATTTTTGATTATCATGTTTCTTTGTGCAAGATTGTAAGCTCCATTAAGGTAAGGACAGGGATTTTCGTTTGTTCCCTAATTTTCCCAAGTGGTTAAAGGCCTGGCATATAGCTTGTGGTTCAGTAAATACTTATTGAATTTGTTGAATGAATGAATATTATTGCTAACACATTTATACACATGGAATTCAATGTGTATGAGTTATACCTACATAGTAGGAACTGAATAAATATTCAAATGAATGGCATTTTGATTGGATGTCAATTAAAGTATTTCATTGTGCTGCCTTCAAAAAAAAGTGTTGATATTTTGTTGCTAGGATGTCCATATAAAATGAAGGCAGTCAGAATTATTTTATTGAAAATTGTCCAAACAGAGTAGTTTTTAAACATTGCCACAGCTGCTCATGTAAAGAATGGAACTCTACCTTTAACTACCTTTTTTATTCCCACTGCCCTAGAATCTCAAAAGTGGCGACTGTGTAATGGAAATTGTCACAAATGAACAATTTAGTAACTATTCTTTAGAGAATGTTGTTTAGGGATAATCACAGTAGATAAAGGATGTTGATGAGGCCACAATATATGTGAGGGTATGATCTCAGTCAAAAGGGTTAGTTAGTAGAGTTACCAATAGAAGATGTCTTTGGGTTTAGATGTGTTTAGAGTTACAGGAGGCTATGAAAGGGTGAATGTTTAAAGGCTTAAATGTTTAAAACAAAACCCTTGGAGTTTCATGTAGTGCCACACAATCCGAAACCCCCATTGAATATTCTGTTTATTCCCTTACCTCTATAGTTATTACTTTTTTTTTTTTTTTGAGACAGAGTCTCACTCTGTCGTCCAGGCTGGAGTGCAGTGGTGCAATCTTGGTTCCCTGCGACCTTCACCTTCCTGGTTTAAGCAATTCCCCTGCCTAAGCTTCCCAAGTAGCTGGGATTACAGGCACCCACCACTACACCTGGATAATATTTTTGTATTTTTAGTAGAGACAGGGGGTTTCACCATATTGGACAGACTGATCTCAAACTCCTGACCTCAAGCACTTCACCTGCCGTAGCCTCCCAAAGTGCTGAGATTACAGGCGTGAGCCACCACGCCTGGCCTGTTGCTCATTTTTTTTTTTTTTTTTTAAAGAAAAAAAGGTTTGAACATTGATTACATATGATACATTATAGTATGTTCTGTGGAGGAGTATGTTAAGATAAGTAATCAGGAGACTATAATCAATAAGTGTATATAGTATAGCAAATCTGTTTCAGAGTACAGTTGTCCCTCAGTATCTGTCGTGGGCCAAAATCCATGCATACTTAGGTTCTCCTGAGTGGGACTTCATATACGTATCACTTTTATTTCTGCTTTTGGAAAAGGAGCAGAGCCAACATGAGTTTTCTATTCTGGAAAGTATTCACATGGGATCACTAGACTATCTGTTAGAAAAAGGTAGGACTTGGATATTAATTTCAGTATTTAAGATTCTGTTAATTTTAAAAAGTTATAGGATTCTGGAAAATTAGAAGTAGTTTTTTGATAGCCCCTTTTGTGTGGTCATATAGTATCTTGTTAAATTAAAACAAATCTTATTCTTGAATTTCATGTGCATTTGAGATACCATATAAGGTTTAACTAAAAAAAAAAACCAAAAACAAAACAAACAAAAAAAAAGGTTTAACTATGACTTAATGGTTTATTTTCAGAATCTTCTGTACGTATTACTGCATAAGCTTTACTTTAATGTTAAATAAAACCAATTCCTATCAGATTTGATGATGAAACACTTATTTGTGCTACTTTATTACAGTATTTCTTTGCTTTATTTGCCCGGTGGATTATGCTTCAGCAGGCGAGAGCTTCAGTAATTGACACTTGAGGCAGTAAAGCTGATTGGTTTGTTGACTTAGCCAGAGAGCTGACAAGTTCGCAGAGCAACTGCTGGACTTATGTAAATTTGCTGTGTGTTTCTAAGGAGACTGTCAATCTGGTGCTGTTTGCAGTCAGCACCCATCCCCTGCCACTCCCCCATGTCTTCACATTTGGCTTGTTAAGGCCTTCTTTTGTATACGTTTATTTGTTTACCTGTGGTACAGTGTTTTTTTCTCTTGGTCATCTGCATTCACTCATCCAGGTTTTCCTTCCTTTTAAAAATGTCTTCATTCTGCTTGATTATCTTCCATTCTTCCCTTAAACCATAATCTATTATCATAGCAGTGAAAGCTTATGGAAAATTGCTTTTGAGACACTTAGGATGTAAATATTAAGTATAATTTTGAGAAATACTTTTCATTTTATACTGAAGTAGTCTGTAATTAAATGCAGTGATATGTTTTAAAAGAAATAATTTATGTCTAGGAAAGAAAAGTTTTGTTTTGTGTTTTTAAATTAAAAGGAATAAATTTAAAGTTGGCTAGGTGCCATGGCTCAGGCCTATAATTCCAGGTCTTTGGGAGGCCTGCAGGAGGATCACTTGAGCCCAGGAGTTTGCGACCAGCCTAGGCAACATAGTGAGGTCACACCCCTACAAAAAATGAAAAAAATTAGCTGGGCACAGTGGTCCATGCCTCTAGTCCTAGCTACTCAGGAGACCAAGGCGGGAGGATTGCTTGACCCCTGATTATGCCTTTGTACACCATCCTGGGTGATGGAGCAATACCCCGTCTCAGAAAAAGGGAATATTTAAAGCAAGGCTTTCCTGTACTACATTAGAAGAATTGTCTTATGCCACACATAGCATACACTAACACTAACGATAGCTGATGAGCTAAAAACAACAACAAAAACACCAAAAAATCTTACAGTGTTTTAAGAAAGTTTACGAATTTGCGTTGGGCGTCATTGAAAGCCATCCTGTGCTGCATGTGGTCCGTGGGCTGCATGTTGGACAAGGTGGGTTTAAAGTAATAATACAGAACTAATAACTCTGTTTTTATCATCTTTTACAATATTTTACAAAGTAAAATGACTCTTGGGATTTAGGTTTTATAATATCAAAAAAGCCTTTGTTTTCTGTAATTTGAAACTGAGTCCTTGGGAAAAAAACTTGGCTAGAAAGTTGTGGTTATCAGAATTATTTTTTATGACTACGTTTTCAAATGTAAGTTTCTTTTGTTCTCTTTGTCTTTTGTCATATTCTGAAATTATTAGGTGGACAAAGTTACTAGTTTTTAGAAGTGTCATAACTACTTGGGAAACGTCTTGTTTATTCTGTATGAAGAATGATAAAACATTGCCAGAAATGAAACTTTATGATCTTATTTGTCTTTTTTATTTTTTATTTTGAGACAAGGTCTCTGTTACCCAGGCTGGTGTGCAGTGGCATGATCTGGGCTCACTGAGCCTTGACCTCCTGGGCTCAATCAATCCTCCCACCTCAGCCCCTCAAGTAGATGGGACTACAGGTGCGTGCCACCATGCCTGGCTGATTTTTTTCTTGTTTTTGGTAGAGACGGGATCTTGTTCTGTTGCCTAGGCTGGTTCCAAGCTCCTGAGCTCAAGTGATCCCCCCACCTTGGCCTCCCAAAGTGCTGGGATTACAGGTGTGAGCCACTGCGCCTGGCAAAGATCTTACATTTTAATTGTCCTTGATGTGTAATAAGACAATAAAAATCGCTATTCCAACGCTTCAGTTGATACTAGGGTCCCCTTTGTGTGTTATTTTGGGTGTGTTTTATTCTTTTCAAAAAGCTCTTCCTATAATCATTTAAATAGATTTGAAGTAGAATTATCAAATGTAATTGTTTATTTTGAAGACTTTGCAGCTTTCACCATATCCTTCTAAATAGAGTTTATATTTTGAATGTCACAGTTAAGATGTTGAATTAATTTAAGATGTACAGATTTGGCCAGCACTTCGGGAGGCCAAGGTGGGTGGATCACCTGAGGTCAGGAGTTCGAGACCAGCCTGGCCTACATGGCAAAACCCCATCTCTGCTAAAAATAGAAAAAGTAGTTGGGCATGCTGGTGTGTGCCAGTAATCCCAGCTGCTTGGGAGGCTGAGGCAGGAGAATCACTTGAACCGGGAGGCGGAGGTTGTAGTGAACCTAATAGCGCCATTACATTCCATCCTGGGTGACAGAGCAAGACTCAGTCACAAAAAAAAGAAAAAAAAAAAAAAATTGAAGATATACGAATTTAAATCGTTTTTCTGTACAGTACTTGAATATTTGATCACATTTTCAGACTACTGTTTTTCTTCACAGTTGGAAGTCCAATTGTAATTCAAAGGTTAAGAATAGTTTTTGTTGCTGAGGCTAATCCCAGCACTTTGGAAGGTCAAGGTGGACAAATAGCTCGAGCCCAGTAGACCAGCTTGGGCAACGGTGAAACTCTATCTCTACAAAAATTAGCTAGGCATAGTGGCGTGCATCTGTGGTCCCTGCTACACAGGAGGCTGAAGTGGAAGGATCGCTTGAGCTTGGGAGGTTGAGGCTGCAGTGACCCATGATCATGCCACTGCACTTCAGCCTAGGTGACAGAGTGAAACCCTGTCTCAAAAAAAAAAGTTTAAAAAAATATTAAGCAAATCGATAGTTTTGTTATATCTACTACTCTGCTGATTCATAATTTAGCCATGTGAAGCAATAGGCCAACTGTGATGTTGTGAGGCAAGATCCATGAAAGACTGCCCTTACATCTGACACCACTTGCAAGTTCAGGGATTCCCAAAGCTACCCACACGTTCAGTAATTTGCTAGAAAGACTCACAGAAGTCACTGAACGCTCTTATACTCACAGCCTGGTTTGCTGTAGGGAAAGGACATAGATTAAAATCAGCCTAGGGAAGAAATGCCTAAGGCAGTGTCCTGGGAAGTACTGTTACCCCCCTCCATGGACACATTACTTTCCAAGCATTAGTGCGTGGCAGTAGGCATAGAGAGAGTATTATCAACCAGGGAAAGTCACTGGAGCCTTGGTGTTTACAGTTTTTATTGGAACTCTGTTATGTAGGCATAAATAATTTATTGTTCACGAGTCTGATTTCAGTCTAGTTCCCAACCCCTTCAGGTGTGACCCAGCCCCTACCCTAAATCACATTGTTGTTCTTTCTGGCGTGGCTGTTCCTTACCCTACACTGTCTGATGACCCAAGGCCCCCAGGCAGAAAAAAAAATAGTCCTACTCGGGAGGCTGAGGCACAAGAATCACTTGAACCTGGGAGGTGGAGGTTGCAGTGAGCTGAGATTATACCACTGCACTCCAACCTGGGTGTTAGAGTGAGACTCTGTCTTGAAGAAAAAAAATACTGTCCTCTGAGGCATGAGATTTAAAGGTTGGGGGGAAATAGGGGAGGGATGGTGGGGGGTGGGAAGCTGGGGAGAGATAGCAAGGGGAGAAATGCCAGATGTAGGTGATGGGGAGGAAGGCAGCAAGTCACACTGCCACGTGTGTTTCTATGCAACAATTTTGCATGTTCTTCACATGTACCCCAAAACCTAAAATGTAATAAAATAAATAAATGGGGGAAAAAAAAAAAA
>NW_022436986.1:18416994-18420404 GCF_009761245.1 Sapajus apella | reverse complement strand
AAACAAAAAAAAAAAAAAAAAAAAAAAAAAAAAGGACTTAGAGATTACCTCCAAGAAGGATAGGGCAAAAGCCACACCTTCCTTTGTACAAGGTAAATTTTTGACTATGCAAACTGTGAGCCATGTTAAAACGAGACAGTCATTTGCTAATTTTAACAGTGTTTGAAAGACCCCTGTAGAAATAAAAATGCTTCATAGTCGTCACTTGTAGCGCAGTAGTAAATTGAAGTTACGTTTTTCTATAGGAATTTGAGATTTCTTATAGTTTTACCTTTTCCTCAGAAAAGAAAAGTTGTCTGTTTCACTCCTGAATATTTATCCTGAAAAAATGCTATATCGAAGAATTACTGCAGCATGATTTATATCAGTAAACTGGATGAAACACTGTAATTTAAAATAGGGGAATAGTTAAGGATGTTGTTATTGAGTTTCAATAATCTGAAAATAATTGTGATGCAGCCTGGGCAAAATGGCAGGAGTCACCAAAAAAATAAAAAATAAATGATCGATCAGTAGAGTAAAATGTAATAATTTTATTTTTGTCTCTACAAAAATAAAAAAATCAACTGGGCAAAGTGATGCATGCCTCTAGTCCTAGCTACATGGGAGGCCGAGGTGGGAGGGTGGCTTGACTTGGAACGTTGAAGCTGCAGTGGGCTGTGATCATGCCACTGCACTCCAGCCTGAGCGACAGAACAAGACCCTGTCTCACAAAAATAAATAAATAGTGACAGACTAACAACATGGAAAAAGCTTATCAGTTAAAGGGATAATGGATCAGAGCATAGATTTATAACTTGATAAAATACATATTAAGATGAATGACTTACCAAAATGGAATATGATCCAGCTATTTCACATTTATAGATTTATTCTGAGATAACTGGATAAGTAGGCAGAGATGCTTAAATAAGGTGGTTACAGTGAAAAGTTTTGCTTTTTTTTCTCTCTAAACAAATCTCATCACAATGTTCTGCAGGAAAAATTCAAATGCATAGACAGATACATGCTTTACTCTTTTTCCCAAACGTTAACCATAAATGAGATTTTAATAAGTGTCCTGAACAATTTTATATAAAGAAGATACTGAGCCGGGCGCGGTGGCTCACGCCTGTAATCTCAGCACTTTGGGAGGCCGAGGCGGGTGGATCACGAGGTCAAGAGATCGAGACCATCCTGGTCAACACGGTGAAACCCCGTCTCTACTAAAAATACAAAAAATTAGCTGGGCATGGTGGTGCGTGCCTGTAATCCCAGCTACTCAGGAGGCTGAGGCAGGAGAATTGCCTGAACCCAGGAGGCGGAGGTTGCGGTGAGCCGAGATCGCGCCATTGCACTCCAGCCTGGGTAACAAGAGCGAAACTCCGTCTCAAAAAAAAAAAAAAAAAAAGAAAAAGAAAAGTTCTCAAGGATGTGGTGCCATTTTATCTGTGACTAGTATATAGAATTGGATATGTAGCAAAGGAATAGTGCTTAAAGCAGGAGAATGTCATAAAAAGATGCAAAATAAATATGATTTGTTTGGAGAAAATTACATGACAGGGGAGTAGTATTGTGAGAAGAGATCCAGATTAGAGGTTTTCATTGCCATCACAGGACCTTCAGTAACCAACAGGCAATAATTTCACATTAATAGTTGATTGGAAATGTATTTAGTAGGAAACTAGGTAACAGTTTATTGAATGAGATAAAAATAGAAAAAAAATGAGTAACTTCTCTTGCCAAATTGAGACTGAAATGGCATGTGTGCATTAAGAATATAGTCAGGCTATATTCTTAGTCAGGCATGGTGGCTCATGCCTGTAATCCCAGCACTTTGGGAGGCCAAGGTGGACAGATCACTAGAGGTGAGGAGTTTGATACCAGCCTGACCAACATGGTAAAACCCCATCTCTAATAAAATACAAAAATTAGCTGGGCGTCATGGTGGACACCTGTAATCGCAGCTGCTCAGGAGGCTGAGGCATGAGAATCACTTGAACCCAGGAGGTGGAGGTTGCAGTGAGCTGAGATCGTGCCACTGCACTGTAGCCTGGGTGACAGAGCAAGACCTTGTCTCAAAAAAATAAAAAGAAGAATATAGTCAACTTTTTGGATTCCTAGCCCTAGTCTGGGGCCCGTGTTAGCAATTTAACACCTCCTCTAGTTGCCTTTCTGGTAATCTTAAGTGTCTCTATGAAAGTACTTTCTTCTTGCTAGTTTTGTTTTTTTTTTAAATGTCAAAAATATAGAAAGAGCTGGTTCCTCACAGCAGGTAACTTGTTTGGATGATGGAAAGGTGTTTGCACTTTTGACTTCTCAGCTTTTCTCTTGGAAATATTTGTCTTTCAGGATACTGCCTTATTTTTTCTCACCAATTTTTTCTTTAACTCTTTTGGTAGATTTCTTATTTGCCTTTCCCTTGAGCTGTTGTATCCCTTTATAGATTTGTTTAAGAGAGGCTATTAGGTCATTTTTTTTTTTTCCATTTTACAAAAAGTTATTTGCTGTCAGTTTAAATTTGTATAGTTTCTGGTGTATGTTATCTGCCTTTTGTAATGTTTCTTTCTCTTCTTTTTGTTCTGCTTATTTTTGAAGGGATGCCTTCTGAATCACCATTGTACAGAAACATAGTGTTGAGGATAAGCTGTGACAGTGGGCTGTGGCAGGGTTCAGCACAGGTGTTAGTGATGCCTCTTCTAAGATAGCAAGACTCTCAAGCCAGTAGGAATCCTTTGGCTCAGTATGAAGTATCTGTTGTCTTATATTTTATTTTTTAATTTTAATTTTATTAAACTTTTGAAACAATTAGAGATGCATGGCAAGTTGTAAAGATACTACAGAAAGGTCTTGTGTGCCCCTCACAAAGTTTCCTCCAGTGGTTACATCTTATCTAATTATAGTACACCATCAAAACAGGAGCATTAGTATTGGCACAGTGCCTGTATATGGTTCTATTTGATTTTATTGCATATGTGGATTCCTGTAACTACCATCACAGTCAAGATATAGAACTAATCCATCACCACAAAGATCTCCTTATGGTACCATTTATAATCATACCTACCACCTCCACCACCTCCACCCAACCATCTCTACCTCCTGGCAACCACTAATCTGTTTTCCATCTCTATAATTTTTGTCATTTTGAGAATACTGTAGGAGAGATCGTAGAACATATTATCTTTTGAGGTTGCTAAGTGTATGTTTAGTTTTTTAAGAAATCACCAAACTACTTTCCAGAGTGTCTTTACCTTTTTACATTGCTACCAGCAATGTATGAGAGATCCATTGTTTCCACATCAGGTCTACATTCTATGCTATAACTTTTTATTTTAGGTGTTCTGATAATTGAGTGGTAGTATCATGGTCTTAACTTTTCCTTGAAGTGGCTTTTAATTTGCATTTCTTTTTTTTTTTTTTTTTTTTTT
>NW_022436986.1:18101194-18416894 GCF_009761245.1 Sapajus apella | reverse complement strand
TCGTGATCCACCCGCCTCGGCCTCCCAAAGTGCTGGGATTACAGGCTTGAGCCACCGCGCCCGGCTGTGTTTTTCTTTTTAAGACGAGGTCTTGCTCCCAGGCGGGAGTGCACTGGCTGTTCACAGGCACAATCCCACTACTGATCAGTACGGGAGTTTTGGCCTGCTCCATTTCCGACCTGGGCCGGTTCACCCCTCCTTAGGCAACCTGGTGGTCCCCGCTCCCAGGAGGTCCCAATATTGATGCTGAACTTAGTGCGAACACCCGATTGGCATAGCACACTACAACCCAGAACTCCTGGGCTCAAGCGATCTTCCGACCTCAGCCTCCTGAGTAGCTGGGACTATAGGCATGTGCCACCGCACCTGGCTTATTGGCCTTCTTTGGAGAAATATTTTTTCAAATCCAGTGAGTTATTTGTCTTTTTTATTGTTGAGTTGTAAGGATCCTTAGGTGTTCTAGGTACCAGTTTCTTGTGAGGTATGTGATTTGCAAATACTTTCTTCCATTTTCCATGTTGTCTTTTTATTCTCTTGATGGTGTTCTTTGAAGTACAAAAGTTTGTATATTTGACAAGTTCTGTTTATTTATTTTATTTTGTCATTTGTGCTTTTGGTTTTGATAATCCATTTTTTTGTTTATTTTTATTTACTTAGAGATGTGTTCTTCCTGTGTTGCCCATGTTGGTCTTGAACTCTTGGCCGCAAGTGATCCTCCCTTTTCAGCCTCTCCAAGTGCTGGGAATACAGGTGTGAACCACTGTGTTCGTTCAGCTTTTTGTACCCCATCTAAATGCAACAATATAGTGTGTATTCTTTGAGTGACTTTTTAGGTTTGTGAGACTTATCTGTGTTATGTGGAGCAGTAGTTCATTCTCCTTGTATAATCATTGCATGCATTTACAAAAATTAACTCAGGTATTCTACAGTTTATGGCATTTAGTTGTTTCCAATTTGGCTAGTGCAGATAATGCCGCTGAAGACAATCTTATATGTCTAGGTGCACACAAGCAGGCAATATCTTGGGGGATATGTATCCGAGTAGACTATATAGGGGTCCTAGGATATTCATATATTTGACTTTAGTAGATTGGATCAGTTTTCCAAGTGGTACCAGTTTACATTCCCACTAAATTGTACTTACTTAACTCCCATGTAAGAGTTTTTGTTACTTCACACTATTACTAATGTGATATTGTCAGTCTTTTTAATATTATAGTATTTCATTGTGATTTTAACTTGCATCTCCCTGATAACCAATGAGGAAGTGGCCAGATATCTTTTCTTAATGTTGATTGGAGGATATGGTGTTAGTCATTTATATGTGGTTTAAGAAAACATTTAATTCTTGTTCACTTACAATGGTGGTAGCTGTTACGGAGCTATACTTGTTATTCTGGGAATCAGGCTGAAAGAGTAGCTCCTATTTGAGATGTGCTGTTATTTCAGAGAGAAAGAGAAAAAATTGACAGAAATGACTGATAGTTTTGAAGTTACTGTTTGGATTAAGTGTAGGTCATATCCATTCATGTTCCATTGGCCAAAGGATATTACAAAACTGTGTTCATTGTCAATGGGGGAGGGAGTTATACTCTTCCCACTGGAGGCATTGCAAGTCACATGGCCATGGATGGGGATGAATGATTCTTTTTCAGGAACAGGAGACGGTGCAGATACTCTGGAACAGTAATATAGCCCACCACTTTGTGAGATGCCTGTTCAAGTCTCTTGTCATTTTTCTGTTATCTTGGCTTTTCCTTACTGATAACTAGTGTTTTGTTTTTACTTTTTTCTTTTTCTTAGTGAGTTCTGGATGTAAACCCTTTGTTGGTTTTATGTATTGCAATATCTTTTTGTTCCATGACTTGTCTGTTTATTCTCCTAATGATGTCTTTTGTTAAATTGTTAATTTTAATGTTTTCTAGCTTATCACTATTTTTGCTTTTTAGTTGTTTTTGTTATTCTTGAAAAAAATACATTTCTGCAAATCTAGAAGGAACTAAAGTGACCTTCAAATGGTTTCTAAGATTATATTAACTTGATTTATAGGTAGAAACATATTGATGCTAACTCATATGCATGGAAGATCTATTAGTAATGCATTTAACCAAATTCCTCATATATAAAAATCATGTTAGTTTAAATTTTTACTCTCAATACACGTAAAGCTGCGAAATTGTATCTTTCTCTATATGCAGGTAGCCAGCAAACCACAAAGCCTGTTAGTTATTGTATGTAGCCTGATAATATCTACATTTCAGATTTTTTTTTTTTTTTTTTTTGAGACGGAGTTTCACTCATGTTACCCAGGCTGGAGTGCAATGGCGCGATCTCGGCTCACCGCAACCTCTGCCTCCTGGGTTCAGGCAATTCTCCTGCCTCAGCCTCTTGAGTAGCTGGGATTACAGGCATGCACCACCATGCCCAGCTGATTTTTTGTATTTTTAATAGAGACGGGGTTTCACCGTGTTGACCAGGATGGTCTCGATCTCTTGACCTCGTGATCCACCCGCCTCGGCCTCCCAAAGTGCTGGGATTACAGGCTTGAGCCACCGCGCCCGGCCAGAAGACCTATTCTTTAAGTGAGGCCTTAATCCTGATTTTTCTGGGAGTTGAGATTTTCAGTTTTCTTTTATGTTGATTACTTCATTCCTTCTTCTTGTTCTGCGATGTCTCTATAAACTTCCAGTGAAAGATCTAAAGGGAATAATTTCTGGATGTTTAATACAGGACTTGTTTAAATAATTATATTTCTATTGTGTAGATATATTGGTGGTTTGTCTTTCTTCAGCAAAGGCTGAAGTTGTTCCCTGCAGAAGTGGCACCATCACCTAAACATTAAATATGTGCTGTAGCACTGTTGCTGTTCTAATATTTGTAGGATTGTTTGGGGATTTTTATTATCCAGTGGATCAAAACAGTTTTTCTTAAAAATTGACGAAGCTAAACCAATAGTACTATTTAAAATAGGTTGGTTTTAACTTGGTACACAGTATTTATTGTCATTCCTAAAAGTAATCTTTTAATGTTGATAATAGATCTTAGGTTACAGTGAAAAGACTTCTCTGACTTACTTTTTAGTGTTGCCAGTTCAGATTTGGAATTTGATCAAACTCTTACTTGAAAAAAAGAATAAATTACTTAAACAATTGTTTAAGAAATAGTCTGCATTAAAGATCATTATGAGGATTAATGGATAGAAAGTTATTGGTTATAAAGAATTTCGCCAATACGGAAATAAATTGTATCTATTTAAAAAACTACATTGATATTGAAAAGTCAGAATTCTTAGGGAGGCGCTATACAAACTATTTGCATATAAATGTATACTGCAAAAACAATGTCATAATACAACCCCCTGAATATGGTTTGGTACTTCGGATGTTACGTTTTGGAAAACTGGGTTTTGTTAGAAAGAATTTCAAAATTATGCCCCATTTCTGTGGTGGCAGTTGTGTTTTTTTTTTTAATAACTGACAGTACAGTTGTGGATTTGCAGCAGTTTTTCCTTACTATGCAGTTTATTTCCAACCTTTTGATTTTGTGATTCTTGAGGAGTTCCCCCTTTAATATCTTCATACAAAGATGAAGTAATATTATTAGATTTTAATACTTGTAGTAGTAAATATGCACCATTATCTAAAACTTGGTTTATTAACCGAACGATGGTTTTGCTTTTCAGCGGGGATCTGATGAGCTTCTTTCTTCTGGCTTCATTAACGGACTTTTTACCATGAACAGTTCTACTCCTTCTACAGGTGTGTATGGTGAGTTGTTTTTTTTTTTTTAAATATGTTTTCTTTCCATGGGTTTCAAATTTTTTTTACAGTGTTCTTATTTTGTTCATCTTACATCATGTCAAAGTCATTCATCTTATAAATTTGTTGTAGTAAAGTACTATATACTGTTTATATAGATGAAATCACTAATTATACCTCTCAGGTTTTACAGAATCATTTGGATCTAATTTGATGATTTTTTTTTTTGACTGATGTTCTTTGTGTTACATAGTTTTGATAAAAATACTATCAATAAGTTGGTGACCCAGAATTATTGAGTAAAAGAGCTAGATATAAAACTTGTGTTGAGGCTGGGCGTGGCACCTCAAGCCTGTAATCCCAGCACTTTGGGAGTACTAGGTGGGCTGATCACCTGAGGTTAGGAGTTCGAGACCAGCCTGGCCAACATGGCGAAACCCTGTCTCTACTAAAAATACAAAAATTAGCCAGGTGTGGTGGCAGGCATATGTAATCCAGCTACTCAGGAGGCTGAGGCAGGGAGAATTTCTTGAACTCAGGAGGCAGAGGTTGCAGTGAGCCAAGAGATGCCATTGCATTCCAGCCTGGGTGACAGAGCAAGACTCTGCCTCAAAAAAATAAAAATAAAAAACTTGTGTTGGGTGATGATGGAGGACATGCAATAGAAGCATTAAAGTGTAAGACAATACATTTTAAAAATTGAAGTAATTTACCTACTGTAAGGTACCACATGATTTAAAAATAAATGTTCTTAAAATTTAGTGGCTGTAAAGTGAACTGAAGGAGTACAGTACTGGAAAGAGTGAGCAGCGAAAAATATTGATGTAATCCTGTAAAGGATGGTAGCTGGCACTGTGGCAGTGGTAGTGTGATGAAGAAAACTGAATAACTAACTTATAGAAGATAAAATTGATAGTAATTGATGATTAATTGAATGTTTGAATAAGGGATTTCAATTATTGATTTCCAGGTTTTGGACTTGGATAACTGGATAGATGAATGGTAACGAATGGGTGTGCCATTCATTTCTGTTAGAATGTAGGAAGAACAGAATTGGACAACACAGCAGGTTCAGATTTGTATATACTGAATTTGAGATTCCTGTGGAACATCCAAATGGAAATGTCAGATAGGCAGTGGGTCCCTGGTCTCAACATCATGAAAGAAATTTGACAGTGTCATACACAGTCGACAGCTGAAGCCATGAACATGGAGAGTTACAGAGAAGGAAGGATTTCTTTATCCAAATGTTTTTGGAGTTGTAGGGAGTTGGGGATGAATGGACCTCCCTTTCCAGACCAGGAGCTTTATATGTGGTTTGAGACCATGGGAACATAGACGTTTGGGAAAGTGAACAGGTATAGAGATGTAATGAAAAAAATTGGATCTACTAAGTTCATTCTAGCTTATTTTAATGTAACTATTAATAATAATTCTTTTTAAAAATGAAGGTGTTAGAGCATACAGGAAACTAGAACAATGGTACCAAACTGTGACAGCCTCAGGCAAACTAGGACTTACAGTCATTCTATATAGGTGTTGTTGTTAAAAAATCAACACCTGATTCTATCACCTAACACTAAAATTCTATTTAGGTGTTGTTTTAAAAAAGTAGCTTAATGTGGACATGTCTTCTTCCATGTGAACTTTAAATTATTTCATCTAGTTCAGGATATCCAATCTTTTAGCTTCCCTGAGCCATACTGGGAGAAGAATTCTCTTGGGCCACACATAAAATATACTAACATTAACGATAGCTGATGAACTAAAAAAATGTTGCAAAAAAATCTCAACATTTTAAGAAAGTTTACGTATTTGTGTTGGGCTGTCCTGGGCTGCATGTGGCCCACAGGCTGCACGTTGGACAAGCTTGATCTAGTTATAAAACAATTCTTCTTCCCCTAAACCATTACCCACAGTATCTTAGGGATTCTGATAAGAGTTATGTTAGAGTTATATGATAATGTGAAATGTTGATCTTTTTGTAATATTGTCTTTCAATTTGGAAATATGGCCTATGATTCCATGTTTTTAGGTTCTATTTTATTTTTATTTATTTATCTACTTATTTCTCTGTGACTCTAGCCAAAGATTACGTTCTATTTTATGTCCATTGACACTTATGAAAAAGTTCCACACTTTCCATGTAAATCATATCCTTTTCTTTTAAAATGCAATCTTAGGAATTAATGGCAGAGATTGTTTATTGTGTACCCCAGTGGTATTCTTTCATTTTCTTTGCCAACAGAACCCTAATTTTTATCTGGCACATTGCTACCCAGATGAAACTACTGCTCTTCTGTTCTTCCTTAGCATGTAATTAAGCCTTGACAAAATATAAGTAGAAGTATAACATGAGACTTTTAGGGCATCTCTATGTGGGCACGCTATTTTTCTTCCCTGCCCTCTTTACTTCCCCCCACCCCTGCAATCTTACTGCCTGTGTTGTCCAGCTTCTTAGATGAGGATGGGAACAACAGGCATCTATAACAGAGACAGCTAGAGCCTGATAACTTTGTCACCATTCCAGGTCTGGAATTCTGACATTTAGACTTTGTGTGTGAGCAAGAGATTATATTTTCTTCTTCTTCCTTTTTTTTTTTTTTTTCTTTTGAGACTGAGTCTTGCTTTGTCTTGTCCAGGCTGGAGTGCAGTGGCGTGGTCTCTGCTTACTGTACCTACTGCCTCCAGGGTTCAAGAGATTCTCCTGCCTTGGCCTCTGAGTACCTGGGATTATAGGCACCTGCCGCCATGCCGAGCTAATTGTATTTTTAGCATTGATGGGTTTCACCATGTTGGCCAGGGTGGTCTTGAACTCCTGATCTCAAGTGATCCACCTGCCTCGGCCTCCCAAAGTGCTGGGATTACAGGCATGAGCCACTGAGCCTTGCTGAGGTTAACTTCTTAAGTAACTACTACTTCAAATGTTATTATATACAGCTAAACTTAAATTTTCTTTTCTTTTTTTTTTTTTCTGAGTCGGAGTTTCGCTCTTGTTACCCAGGCTGGAGTGCAATGGCGTGATCTTGGCTCACCGCAACCTCCGCCCCCTGGGTTCAGGCAATTCTCCTGCCTCAGCCTCCTGAGTAGCTGGGATTACAGGCACGCACCACCATGCCCAGCTAATTTTTTGTACTTTAGTAGAGACGGGGTTTCACCATGTTGACCAGGATGGTCTCGATCTCTTGACCTCGTGATCCACCCGCCTCGGCCTCCCAAAGTGCTGGGATTACAGGCTTGAGCCACCGCGCCCGGCCCATTTTTAACTGGATGCTGCTAGTACAGAGAAGACCTGTTGAGTTTTGGGAATATTTATTTTGTGTTTACCTACTTTAAAAAATATCTTAGTAATTTTTTATTAGTCTTTGAATTTTGCAGTTATTCAGTGATATGTCTTCAAATAAAGATAATTTCAAGTATATAAATATATGGATTATTTTGTTAACTTGCTATGTATTCACTGGAACCTCCATAAATGAGTTGAATAACGGTGGTAATTGTGATTGTCTTTGTGTTGTTCTTAATTGCAATGGAGTTGGCTTTATTTAATCTTTTAATATGATGTTTGCTGTTGGGGTGTTTTGTTTTGTTTCTGAAACAGGGTCTTGATCTGTTGCCCACCCTGGAATGCAGTGGCACAAACAGGGCTTACTGCAGCCCCAACCTCCTGGGCTCAGGCAGTCCTCTCACCGCAGCCTCCCAAGTAGCTGGGGACTACAGGCGTGTGCCACCACACACAGCTAATTTTTTATTTTTATTTTTTGTAGAGATGGGCCTTACTAAGTTGCCCATAGGCTGGTCTCAAACTGCTGGGCTCAATCAGTCCTCCTTCCTTGGCGTCCTGAAGTGCTGGGATTACAGGCATGAGCCACTGCACCTTGCTGGGTTTTGATAATAATCTTTGAGCATGCTTTAATCGTTTCCTTCCATTTCTATTTTACTTAGTTTTTATTATCAATGGCTATAAATGTTATCATCCTTTGTGCTTCTGTTAATTGTGAGATTTGGTCTCCATTAATTTTTTTGATGTAGTAAAATATAATTTCATGTTGTTGACTCATTTTTGCATGCCAGGAATGAACCAACTTGGTCGTGGGATATTATTTTGGTATGTTATATTAATTCAGATATAGGTTAGATAGCTAATAGAACTGTAATACAGACCTGAAAATACAGATTTAAATTTATTTCTAAGTTCTTCTGAAGTCTCGGTAAGTAGTCAGGGGCTACCTTAGTTTCTTGATTGTGTAGGGGACCAGACTTTTTCTCTTTTGTTGTTTTATCCTCAACATCACTACCTTCTCAAGATTTAAAATAGTACTCTCTTTCTCCGTCGTACCCACAGGAAAGGTAACAAGGACAGTTGAAGCTGTACTTTGTCATTCATCTTAGGGTGTAATTCTCATCATTATGGCCCAAGGGTGAGAGATGAGAAGTGGAGGCCAAGTCCCTTATAGGGACAAGATCGAGAAGTTGCACTTTTTTTTTCCCTCATTCTGTTAGCCAGAACTTCATCACACTGACTTATCAACTTCAGGGGGGTAAGGGTGAAGGGTCCAGGAAATTGGCCTTTATTCTGGTGTGCCTTATCTAATCATAATTTAGGGAGTTCTATTACTTTACAAGGGAAAGAGGTTAGAAATATTGAAGGGGACACTCAATCACATATGCATTCAACCACATATATACTGTATTTTGTGTATGTTTATAATTTTTATAGCTATATTAATAAAATATTTCTTCATTGCTTTCTTTTGTACTCTAATTGGTTAGTATTACTATTATCATAAGATCATGAAATACATATACTCAGCATCCAGAGCAAGAAATAGACCATTATTAATACTTCCAGGAGTCATTCTTTCCTTTTTCATTCATTCCTCCTTCCAAGTGTATTCATTAGCCTGACTTCTAATGTCATATGTTAGTTTTTCGTGTTTTTAAACTTTATATAAGTAAGCCAATAAATATAGTATATACTCCTTCCTCTCTGGCTTCTTTCATTCAACATTATGCTTCTGAGAGTAACCCATGTTGTGTATTGCCCCTTTCATTCTTCTCATTTCTTTCTTTCTTTTTTTTTTTTTGAGACGGAGTTTTGCTCTTGTTACCCATGCTGGAGTGCAATGGCGCGATCTCGGCTCACCGCAACCTCCGCCTCCTGGGTTCAAGCAATTCTCTTGCCTCAGCCTCCCGAGTAGCTGGGACTACAGGCGTGCGCCACCATGCCCAGCTAATTTTTGTATTTTTAGTAGAGACGGGGTTTCACCATGTTGACCAGGATGGTCTCAATCTCTTGACCTCATGATCCACCCGCCTTGGCCTCCCAAAGTGCTGGGATTACAAGCCTGAGCCACCGCGCCCAGCCTCATTTCTATATAGTATTTTATTGTATCCATGGACATTTGAATTATTTCCATTTTATACATAGTGTTGCTGTGAATATTCCCTTTTTCTGTGTTTCATTGCATTTTCTCATGTGCACTCTGTCTTTAATTTTGGCCAAAAATACAAAATTTACCATCTTGTACATTTTTGAGTATATGGTATAGTATTGTTAATTATAGGAACATTGTTGTACAACAGATCTCTGGAATTTTTTCATCTTAACAAAACTGAAACTCTATCCATTGAACAGCAACTCTTCCTTTTCTCTTTCTAGCCCATTCTTTCCATTTCCAAGAGTTTGGCTGTTTTAGGATAGTGTCCTCAAGGTTCATTTATGTTGCAGCAAATGAAAGGGTTTCCCTTTTTTGTAGGGTGAATAATTGTGTGTATATACTATATTTATACCTTCATCTGTCCATGGGCATTTAGGTTGCTTCTACCTCTTCACTGTTGTGAGTAATGCTGCAGTGAATATGGTGTGCAGGTACCTCTCTTTGAGATCTTGTTTTTAATTCTTTTGGATATACCAGAAGTGAGATTGCTGGACCATATGGTAATTCTGTTTTTTATTATTTTGAGGAACCATCATACCGTGTTTCATAGTGGCTGCACCATTATTCCCAGTGGTAGTACACAAGGGTTTCAGTTTTTCCACATCCTTGTCAATACTTATTTTCTGGGTTTTAAATTTTTTCAAATAATAGCCATCCTAACAGATGTGAGGCAATATGTGATTTTATTTGTATTTCCCTGATAATTAGTGATGCTGAACATCTTTCCATGTGTTTGTTGGCTATTCATTTATCTTCTCTGGAGAAATGCCTATTCTAGTCCTTTAACTATTTTTTTGTTTTACTAATTTTTAAATTTTCTCTGTGATAAGCACTGTCCCCAGACCTTTAAGTTGCTGATTTTTTGATTGGGTTGTTTTTGTTCTTGTTGAGTTGTAGTAGCTCTTTATATATTCTTAATATTAACCCCCCTTCACATATGTGGTTTACAATTTTTTTCTTCCATTTATTTTGTTGCCTTTTTAACTTTGTGCAGAGGATTTTGAGTTTGATATTAGCCCCATTTGTTTATGTTCTCTTTTGTTGCTTGTGCCTTTGGAGTTATATCCAAGAAACCTTTGCCAAATCCGCTGTCATGAAGATTTTCCCCTTTCTGTCCTAGATTTAGTTACAGGCCTTATGTCTAGGCCTTTAATTAATTTTGAGTTATTTTTTTTCATGTGGTGTAAAGTAAGTGTTCAATTTTGTTCTTTTAAAAATGTGGATATACATTTTTCCCACACCACATGTTGAAGAAACAGTAATATTCTTTTTTTTTTTTTTTTTTTTTTTTTTACTTTGTGAAATGGATTCCAGACAATATAGAAGAAACTGTTCTTTTCCTATCATGTAGCCTTGGCATCTTTGTTGAAGACCATTTGAACGTGTAAGTTAGAGTTAATTTCTGGGTTCTCTAGTCTGTTCCATTGGTCTATATGTTTGTCTTTATGTCAGTAACGTACTGTTTTGTAATTGTATAGAAGTTAGGAATTATTATAGTTTTGTAATGGAAATGTGAGGCCTTCAGCTTTGTTTTTCTCAAGATTGTTTTGGCTATTGGGGTCCTTTATGATTCTTTATGAATGTCAGGATTTTTATTTTTCCTGCAAAAATGCCATTGGGATTTTGATAGGGATTGCATTGATCCTGTAGATCCCTTTGAATATTATGGACATTTAAACAATTTCAGGTCTTCCAATCCATGAACCCACATGGATGTTGTTGCCCTTTTTTTATTTGCTGGAGACAGAGTTTTGCTCTTGTTGCTTGGTCTGGAGTCCAATGGCACGATCGTGGCTCACTGCAACCTCCGCTTCCCAGGTTCAAGTGATTCTCCTGCCTCAGCCTCCTGAGTAGCTGGGATTACAGGCATGTACCACCATGCCTGGCTAATTTTGTATTTTTAGTAGAGATGGGGTTTCACCATGTTGGCCAGGCTGGTCTCAAACTCCTGATCTTAGGTGATCTGCCCACCTCGGCCTCCCAACATGCTGGGATTACAGGCGTGAGCCACTGTACCTGGCCAAATTTGTGGATATTCTTGACATACCTTTTTGTGGACAGATGTATGCATTTTACTTGAGTATGTGTCTAGAAGTGGAATTGTTGGGTGTTAGGATATGCCAGTGCTTATCTTTAGTAGAGTCTACTAATTTTCAAAAGTGATTTTATACTCTTACCAGAAAATATGTCAGTTTAGTTTTTCCAGAACTTTGCCAATACTTGATTGTGTGTGTGTGTACATATATTTTATTTATTTATTTATGAATAACAGAGTCTCAGTTCGTGATTCAGGCTGGAATACAGTGGTATGATCTTGTTTCACTGCGCCCTCCACCTCCTGGGTTTAATTGATTTACGTGCCTCAGGCTCCCGAGTAACTGGTATTATAGGCATGTGCCATTATGCCTTGCTAATTTTAATATTTTTAATAGGGATAGGGTTTCATCATGTTGGCCAGGCTGATCTCGAACTCCTGACAAGTGATCCACCTGCCTTGGCTACCCAAAGTGCTGGTAATACAGGTGTGAGCCACCACGCCCAGCCGATATTTCATATTTTTGATTTTATTTGCTCTGGTAAGCATGTATTGATAGCACATTGTGACTTTTTTTTGTTTGCTTAAGTATTAATACAATTGATTGTATTTTCATATGCTTACTGATCATTTAGATATTTTTAATGACATAGCTAGTCAGATCTTTTGCCTATTTTTCTGTTGGGTTGTTTGCCCTTTTCTCTTTAATTTACTTATATATTCTGTTATGCATGTATGCAGATGCCTTCTAAAACTGTAATTTACGAATTTATACTTAATGATGGCTTTTGTTTAACAGAAGTTGTTCTTTTTCTTTTTTTCTTTTTAAATGAGACAATCTCTCACTCTGTTGCCCAGGCTGGAGTGCAGTGGCATGGTCTCGGCTCACTGCAACCTCTGTCTCCTGGGTTCAAGCGATTCTCCTGCCTCAGCCTCCTGAGTAGCTGGGATTACAGGTGCCTACCACCATGCCTGGCTAATTTTTTGTATTTTTGGAAGAGGTATGGTTTCACCATGCTGGCCAGGCTGGTCTCAAACTCCCAAAGTGCTGGGATTATAGGCCTGAGCCATTGTGCCCAGCCAGAAGTTCTTTTTAATGTAGTCTATTTAATGTTTTTCCCTTTATGGCTCTCATTTTTTTGTATCTTATTAAAAATGTACTTCAAGCTGGGCGCGGTGGCTCACGCCTGTAATCCCAGCACTTTGGGAGGCTGAGGCGGGTGGATCACGAGGTCAAGAGATCGAGACCATCCTGGTCAACATGGTGAAACCCCGTCTCTACTAAAAATACAAAAAATTAGCTGGGCATGGTGGCGCACGCCTGTAGTCCCAGCTACTCGGGAGGCTGAGGCAGGAGAATTGCCTGAACCCAGGAGGCGGAGGTTGTGGTGAGCCAAGATCGTGCAATTGCACTCCAGCCTGGGTAACAAGAGAGCAACTCCGTCCCAAAAAAAAAAAAAAAAAGTACTTCAATTGTCTGCAAATGGATTAATGTTAAAATTTTTTTTCTCAGAAATTCTGAAGTCTTTTCTTTTGAAACCATTGTTTATATAATTATTGAAATCTTATTATGAAGCTGAATGTTAAAGAAATCTAATTGATTTACAAACAAAGATGATATGGATTAATAATATTTCCAAGCAGGAAACCACTGCTAACAAACTGAATAATTTGTATTTACACACACACACACACATGCACACACACACACACACACACACACACACACACAGAATAAGTATTATATGTGTATAGATGTAATCATGTAATCATAGCTCACTGTAGCCTCGACCTGCCGATCCCAAGAGATCCTCCCATCCCAGCCTCTCAAGTAGCTAGGACCATGGGCATATAGAATCAGGGTCTCACTATGTTCCCCAGGCTGGCCTCAAACTTCTGAGCTCAAGCCTCCTGCGTTGTCCTCCCAAAGTGTTGGAATTATAGGTGTGAGCCATGGCCCCTGGCCCTCTAGTACTTTTGTTTACCAAAATACTTATAAACTGTTAATATGCTCTTTTGCTTTGCAGTAGGTAGATTTTTTTTCTTCTTGAAATTTCTTTTATGAAATCAAGCTTTAATGGCCTCTTGTAAAAGAACTCAGTATTAAATTTGGCTGCAAAGATGGTATAAGCAGTATAGAAAGTAGATAGATATTTTCATCACATTCAGCAAGTTTGGAAGTTCTGAAGTAGTGCTCCAGGGTATATGGTTTCTATTTTCAGGTTTGGCAAATGATCCCAGAGGTTATTGGAGCTTGTACAAAAAGAAGAGAAAAAGAAAAAGACACGTCTCTTTATAAAGACACTTACAGGAAAAGCTGCACATATCATTTTTGTTTGCATCCTGTTTACTTAGTCACACAGCCACACCTAGCTACTGAGGAAGCTAAGAATGTAGTCCTTTTTTCTGACAGCATATACTTAGCTAAAAATAGGTGGTTTGTGTAGAAGACAAATGCTGGAAAACAAATTTGCATTATCTGCCACTGATACTGAATGCTGTGATTTAATAATAAACAGTAGTTTCGCTGATCAGTTTATTTGAGTACTTGGATTTTCATAGCAAGAAATGCATTCAGGGGCCGGGCGCGGTGGCTCAAGCCTGTAATCCCAGCACTTTGGGAGGCCGAGGCGGGTGGATCACGAGGTCAAGAGATCGAGACCATCCTGGTCAACATGGTGAAACCCCGTCTCTACTAAAACTACAAAAAATTAGCTGGGCAGGGTGGTGCGTGCCTGTAATCCCAGCTACTCAGGAGGCTGAGGCAGGAGAATTGCGTGAACCCAGGAGGCGGAGGTTGCGGTGAGCCGAGATCGCGCCATTGCACTCCAGCCTGGGTAACAAGAGCGAAACTCCGTCGCGGGGGGGGGAAAAAAAAAAAAAAAAAAAAAGAAATGCATTCAGATTGCTTTAAATAAAGACCATGTGAAGAATTGTGAACACTAATCTCCAGACTTGATAAATAATTCTTAAATTCATCAAATAATTAAGGATTACCTTAAACCTGCCCTAAGAATTAATAAGTTTAAAGAAAACTCTCCTGCAGTCTTAATGCTCACCCATATAAATTTTGTGGTTTAAATTTTCTAATTTGTGAAAGATCTGTAGATTTCTACTCTCAACTATGATAGAGTAACTGTGACTGGACTTAGTGTCAGTTGTTTTCAGACAGTGGACAACAGGTACAACAGGATTGTGGTCTCAGAAGGGAAACAATCAAGGTGAACCCTATTATCACCTTGGCTTTCTTTCTAGACTCTGGGGGTTAGGAAACCAAGCAGACATGGCAGAATTGCTGAGTTGAAGAGAGAGATTGAAGTTTGGGAAGGCTGAGTCAGCTGGGAGGTATGGGAGCAGGATATGAGAGAGAAGGACCTGTGTAGAAGTGCTTCAGAAATATGCCTTTGAATCTGTTGCTGAATATTATTAAGCCACATATGCACAGGGTAAAATCCTGTGAGGTCAGACAAAAAACAAACAGAGAGCTATAAGCTTAACTTTCCAGGACTCACACAGGCTGGGAGAGAGATTTGAGTGATAGCCAACTAAAATAGAGAGTCCTTGTTGAATACTTGAAGCACATTCAAGGGCATGTGACACCAGAAGAGACATGCCTTGACAGTAGGACTAAACTAGCTCCAGCATAAAGCAAATTCAAATCCACCCTAATGAAACTTAAAAATAAGCTTCAAAACAGTGTAACTGATCAGAAGGTAACTTATGTTTTTCTAAAAATAAAGTCTAGCACTTTAAAAGAAATAACAAGTATACCAAAACAATAGAATAACAAAATTCTGGTGGTTGTATTGTGGAATATCCAATTGCCAGACGTTGCAAGAACCACAAAAATGTGACTCATAAGCAAGTAAAAAGTCAATCAACAGAAACAAACCTAGAAGATTACAGACATGATGGAATTATCAGCTCTGCACTTTGAAACAGTTACTAAAAGTCTGTTCAAGTAGTTAAAGGAAAACACGAGCATAGGAAGGAGAAAAATGAAAGATAAAAATCATTAGAATTTACTGAGATAAAAAATAAGATACCTGAAAAACATACATGATGGCAGGCATTCATAGCACATTATATTCTACAGAATAAAACATCAGTGAATTTGAAGATAGCAAAAGAAGCTAAAGCACACAGACAAAAAATACTTAAGGCCAGGCGTGGTGGCTCACACTTGTAATCATATAACTTTGGGAGGCCTAGGCGGGTGGATCACCTGAGGTCAGGAGTTCGAGACCAGCCTGGCTAACATGGCGAAACCCCACCTCTACCAAAAATACAAAATTAGCTGGATGTGGTGGTGTGCACCTGTAATCCCAGCTACTTGGGAGGCTGAGGCAGGAGAATTGCTTGAACCCTGGCAGGGTGGGCAGAGGTTGTAGTGAGCAAGGATCAAACCACTACACTCCAGCCTGGGCAAAAGAGTGAGAGTCTGTCTCAAAAACAAAAAAATACTGAAAAAGAAGTGAGCAGAGCCTTAGTAACCTCTGGACAAAATCAAGCAGTCTAAATATCTATACCTGAAGTTGTGCAGAAAAATGACTGGGGCAGGGAGCAGAAATATATCTGAAGAAATAATTACCCCACATCTTCCATATATGTTGGAAACCATAAACCCACTTATCCAGATTCAATGAACCTTAAACAGGGTAAACACAACAAAAACCACACCCAGGCTTATCATAATCAAATTGCTGAAAAACTAGGAATGAGGAATGCAGAGTAAATCTTAAAAGTGGCCGTAGGGGGATGGGGATGGGAGTTGGTGGAGGGAACCACTTTTCCTTCAAAAGAAAAAGATGAGAATGAGGAGAGATTTCTTACTTGATACAGTGCAAGCCAGAAGTCAATGAAACAACATTAGAGTGCTGGGGAAAAAAAAATCAAACTGGAATTTACATGGAATTTAAAAATGAAGTTAAAGTCTTCTTGTAGGCACATGAGCTGAGAGCATTTGTTAGCAGCAGACTTCCCTTTCATGAAGTGGTAAGAGAAATTCTTTAAACATGAGAAAAATGATTCCAGTTGGAAACTTGGGTTTTATACAATATGATAAATATGTGGATATATGTTTTTTCCCTCCTTTTTTGTTGTTAAAGATTATTGAGTACCTAAAGCAAGATAAGGTATTTTTGAGGATTATGACATATGGGAAAAGCAAAATATACAACAGTACCACAAAGGATAGTTTGACAGAAGGAGACATATACTTTGGAAGGTTCTTAGAGTATACTAGGTGGTTTAATATTATTTGAAGGTAGTCTTTGATAAATTAAAGATGTATATTGTTTACTCCAGAGCAGTCACTTAAAAAAAAAAGTAAAAAGGAGTAGCATATCATGTAAATGAAATACAATACCAAAAATTAAAATCCAAAGGAAGCCAGGAAACAAGGGAAAAAATAAATATAAAATAAATAGGACCAATAGAAAACAAGTAACAAGATGGTGGATGTTTAAACCCAACCATGTTAATAATTACATACAGTGGAAATGAGATAAGAATTTCAATTAAAAGGCAGATTGTTTGGTTAAATGGAAGACTGAGTTATTTAATGTGTTTAAGAAACCCATTTTAAATAGGAAATCTCAGGTGAAAAGCCAAAGGTTAGGAGAGAAAATATATGCCAACACTAATTATAAAAATTCTGGAGTAGCTAGCTATACTAATATCAGGAAAATTTGACTTTGGGCAAAAGAATATTGCCAGGGATAAAGAGAGAGATTTCATAATGATAAAGAGGTCAATTTATTGAGCAGACATAATCTAAATATAGAGATCTATTTAATTACATAGTTTCAAAATAAGTAAAGTGAATATTAATAGAATGAAACAGAAATAGATAAATCTTCAAGTAGATAAATCTTCAAGTATATTTAGAGATAGCACTCCTTTGTCAGTAATTGATAGTATAGTAGACAGAAAATCAGTAAAGGCATAGAACAGGGGTTGGCAAATTCTTACCTGTGGGCCAAATCCATCCCATTGCCCATTTTTAAATTTCCCATGAGCTAAGAGTGATTTTTAAAATTTAAAATGGTGAAAAATACTAAAGGATAATATTAAGTGACTTGTGAAACTTTTATGAAATTCAAATTTCTATTTCTATTTTTATGTCCATACATAAAATTTTATTTGAGCACAGTTATGTGATTTGTTTATGGCTGCTTTCATGCCATAACTGCACTGTTGAGTAGTTCTGAGAGAGATCCTGTGGCCCACAGTGCCTGAAATATTTATGTGACCCTTTAAGAGAAAGTTGGTAGAGCCCTAATATAGAAAATTTTAACCAGCTTGATCTGTAACAGTCTTCCCAACTCCAGCATTAATACACTTTATTTTCAAGTTTATATAAAGTAGTTATCAAGTGTATGAGTCCTTTTCACACTGCTATAAAGAACTGTCCGAGACTGGGTAATTACCAAGAAAAGAGGTTTAATTGTCTCACAGTTCTACATAGCTGGGGAGGCCTCAGGAAACTTATAATTATGGCAGAAAGGAAAGCGGGCCAAGTTTTACATGGTGGCAGGCAAGAGAGAGTGAGTGCAAAGGAGGAACCGTCAAACACATAACCATCAGATCTCGTGAGAACTCACTCACTATCACAAGAAGAGCATGGGGGAAACCACCCCCATAATCCATTCACCTCCTACCGTGTCCCTCCCTCAGCAAATGGGAATCACGGGGATTGCAATTCCAGATGAGATTTGGTGGAAACAGAGTAAAACCCGTATCATTCCGTCCCTGGTCCCTCCCAAATCTCACATTCTTTTTCCATTTCAAAACTAATTATGCTTCCCAATAGTCCCCCAAAATCTTAATTCATTCCAACATTAACCCAAAGTCCAAGTCCAAAGTCTAATCTGAGAGAAGGCAAGTCCCTTCTGCCTATGAGCCTGTAGAATCAAAAACAAGTTAGTTACTTCTAAGATACAGTGGTGATACAGGAATTGGATGAGTGCTCCTATACTCAGTGGGAGAAAGTGACCAAAATGAAGGGGCCATAGACTGCAAGTCCAAAATCCAGTGGGGCAGTCATTAAATTTTGGTGGTTTTCCCTCTCTTTTATTTTTTGAGACAAAGTCTCTGTTGCCCGGGCTGGAATACAGTGGCATGATCTTGGCTCATTCCAGCCTATGCCTCCTGGGTTCAAGTGATTCTCCTACCTCAGTCTCTTGAGTAGTTGGGGCTACAGGTGCACACCACCACACCTGGCTAATTTTTGTATTATTAGTAGACATGGGGTTTTGTTATGTTGGCCAGTCTGGTCTTGAACTCCTGTCCTCAAATGATCCACCTGCCTTGGCTTCCCAAAGTGCATTGAGATTATAGGCATAAGCCACCATGCCGGCCAGTCATTAAATCTTAAGGCTCCAAAATAATCTCCTTTGAATCCCTGTCTCACATCCAGGGCATGCTTTTGCAAAGGGTGGGCTTCCAAGGCCTTGGACAGCTCCGCCCCTGTGGCTTTGCAGGGTTCAGCCTCTGTGGCTCTGTTGAGTGTCAGTAGCTGGTGTTGAGTGCCTGTGGATTTTCCAGGTGCATGGTGCAAGCTGTTGATGGATATACCATTCTGAGATCTGGAGGACAGAGGCCCTCTTCTCACAGCTCCACTAGGCTCAGTGCCTCAACAGGGACTGTGTATCTGGCCAACCCCACATTTTACTTCTGCACTGCCCTAGTGAAGGTTCTCCAAGAGTGCCCTGCCCCTGCTGCAGAATTCTGCCTTGACATCAGGTTTTTCCATACATCCTCTGAAATCTAGGTGGAGGTTCCCAAAGCTCAACTCTTGTCTTCTCACCTGCAGGCCCAACACCACGTGGAAGCTGCCAATGCTTGGGGCTTGCACCCTCTAAAGCAGTGGCTGAGCTGTACCTTGGCCCCTTTTAGCCACCCCTGGAGCTAGAGCAGCTGGGATGCAGGGTACCAAGTTCCAAGGCTGCATTAGAGCAGCAGGGCCCAGCCCAGCCCATGAAATCATTATTTTCTCCTAGGCCCCCAGGCCTGTGATGGGAGGGGCTGCTGTGAAGATCTCTGACCTGCCCTGGAGATACTTTCCCTATTGTCTTCCAATTAACATCTCCTGGTTACTTACACAAATTTCTGTAGCCAGCTTGAACTTCTCCCCAGAAAATGAGTTCTTATTTTCTACCACATAGTCAGGCTGCAAATTTTCCAGACTTTTACGCTCTGTCACCAGTTGAACACTTTGCTATTTAGAAATATTATCTCTCTTGAGTTCAAAGTTCCACAGATCTCTAGGGTAGGGGCAAAATGCTGCCAGTCTCTTTGTGAAAGCATTGCAAGAGGGACCTTGGTTCCATTTCCCAGTGAGTTCCTCATCTCTATCTGAGACTACCTCAGCCAGGACTTCATTGTCCATATCGTTATCAGCATTTTGGCCAAAAGGATTCAACAAGTCTCTAGGAAGTTCCAAAGTTTCCCACATCTTCATGTCTTCTGAACCCTTCAAATTGTTCCAACCTCTGCCCATTATTCAGTTCCAAAGTCACTTTCACATTTTCAGGTATCTTTATAGCAGTATCCCACTCAACCAGTACCAATTTATTTTTTTTTTATTTTTATTTATTTATTTATTTATTTATTTATTTGAGACGGAGTTTCGCTCTTGTTACCCAGGCTGGAGTGCAATGGTGCGATCTCGGCTCACTGCAACCTCCGCCTCCCGGGTTCAGGCAATTCTCCTGCCCCAGCCTCCTGAGTCGCTGGGATTACAGGCATGCGCCACCATGCCCAGCTAATGTTTTGTATTTTTAGTAGAGACGGGGTTTCACCATGTTGACCAGAATGGTCTCGATCTCTTGACCTCGTGATCCTCCCGCCTCGGCCTCCCACAGTGCTGGGTTTACAGGCTTGAGCCACCGCGCCCAGCAACCAGTACCAATTTAATGTGTTAGTCTGTGCTCACACTGCTAAAAAGAACTGCTGAGACTAGATACTTTATAAAGAAAAGAGGTTTAATTGACTCAGCTTCACATGGCTGGTGAGGCCTCAGGAAACTTACAATCATGACAGAAGGGAAAGCAGGCAAGTCTTAATGTGTCGGCAGGTTAAGAGTGAGTATGAAAGAGAAACTCTCAAACATAAAACCATCAGATCTTGAGAGAACTCCCTCACTCATCAGAACGGCATTGGGGGGAACCACCTCCATGATCCAGTCACCTCCTACCAGGTCCCTCCCTCAAAACATGGGGATTATGGGATTACAATTCAAGATAAGATTTGGCTGGGGACACAGAGCCAAACCATATCACCAAAGTAGACAGGCTGTATCCTGGGTCCTAAAATAAGTTTAATCCTTTAAACAGGGATTAAAATCATATAGAGTAAATTACCTGACTTCATTAGAATTCTGTTAGAAATCAAAAAAGTAAGATTTTCAAATATTTTGGGGAAAATTTTCCCAAACAGTAAAAACAAAAACAGAAAACAACCCATTGATCAAAGAAGTTGTCATAAGGGATATTAGCAGATATTTTGAATAGAAATAAAATGAAACCATAACTTAATGAAATTTGTGGGGTTCCCCTAAAACTCTTCTTAGAAATTTATAGCTTTAAATAGTTATATTAGAAAAGAAAAAATATCTAAAATCATCTAAGTTTCCAGCTATAACTAGCATAAAAAGAGCAAGTTAAGGCTGGGCGCAGTGGCTCAAGCCTGTAATCCCAGCACTTTGGGAGGCCGAGGCGGGTGGATCACGAGGTCAAGAGATCGAGACCATCCTGGTCAACATGGTGAAACCCCGTCTCTATTAAAAAAATACAAAAAATTAGCTGGGCATGGTGGCGCGTGCCTGTAATCCCAGCTACTCAGGAAGCTGAGGCAGGAGAATTGCCTGAACCCAGGAGGCGGAGGTTGCGGTGAGCCGAGATCGCGCCATTGCACTCCAGCCTGGGTAACAAGAGAGAAACCCCGTCTCAAAAAAAAAAAAATCGAAAAAAAAGAGCAAGTTAAACCCTGTAAGTAGATAGAAAAGAAATAATTAAAGATGAACGCAAAAGTCAGTGACAGAAAACAGTAAAGAAAAATTAATGAAACCAATAGTTATTTATTTGATCAATAAAAATAATAATACCTCTAGGTAGACTTAAAAAAGAGAGAGAAAAGACACAAATTGCCAGTATCAAGAATGATTCAACGTCATTAAAAGGATATTATTATTGACAATGTTTGTGACATTTTCATGTCAATATTCATGAAGCATATTAATGAATCCCAGAATTGGTATGTTGCAGCCCTAACTCCTTATGTGATGGTATTTAGAGGTGGGACCTTTGGGGAATAATGTTTAGATTACATTATGAATGTGGGTAGGGTCCTCATAAGAGGATAAGAGCCCTTATAAGAAGAGACACTGGAGAGCTTGCCTGCACGTTCTCTCTGCTTGCTGTGTAAGGACACTGAAAAGTCAGCCAGCAAATAGGCAGCTGACTGTAAGACAGGAAGAGCCCTCACCAGAAACCCTTGATCTTGGGCTTTTAACCTCTATAAATTTTTGTTGTTTAAGCCAACCAATGTGTGGTATTTCGTATGGTAGACTTAGCAGAGTAAGCAGATTAAGTGAATATTATGAAATTTTAAGCTAATAAATTTGACATTTTAGATGAAGTGGACAAATTCTTTGAAAGACACAAATTACCAGACTGATGCAGAAGGAATAGAAAACCAGATAGCCACATAGCTGTTTTAAAAAATCAAATTAGTTATTGAAAACTACAGTCCCATATGGCTTTATTGATGAATTCTAATCAGTCATATAATGAATAAATAATACTAATCCCACACAGACTGTACAGAATATAAAGGAGGTGGGAACACTTTTCACTTTTTCTTATGAGGCCAGTATTATGCTGCTACAGGAAAAGAAAACTGCAGATTAATATCCTTCATGAATATTGACATGAAAATGTTTAGCAAGATATTTAAGTTGGGTTTCTCCTTGTGGCGGCAGTGTGAGAGCAGAGTACCAACTGCAGCAGCAGGAGTGATGGCAGGACAAGTATTTTGAAAGTTTCTTCTGCTGTTTGAGTATTGGTTGAAAGGAGTACAGCTAAAACCATAGGCATTATGCTTCCAGAAACATCTCAAGGAAAAGTATTGTAAGTAATAGTTGGTAGCTGTTAGATAGGGCTCTGAAGGGAAGAATGGAGAGATTTAACCAGTTAGCATGAACATCAGAGATAAAGCTGTACTCCCAAAATATGGAGGCACTGAAGTAATTTTGAATGATAGAGATTATTTATTATTTTTATTAGAGAATGGGGTCTTGCTGTGTTGTCCAGGCTTATCTCAAACTCTTCTTCAAGTGATCTTCCCACCTCTCAGTCTCCTGAGTAGCTGAGACTACAGGTACTTGGCACTGTGGCCAGCATCAAGGATTTTTTTTTTCTTATTTAGACATTCTTGGAAAATATGCTGACTGAAACAAATCGTCATTGAAATGGCATCAACATGAACCTGCCCATCTCATTGAAATCTTATATATGTAAATAATTCTTTCATTATTTCTGAAATAATGGAAGTTCTGAAATATTTTATTATGTAAATAATTGTCATATCTCTCTCATAACAAACCAGTGATCTCTAAACTAAAAAGAAAAACTACATTCAGGCGGGATGTGGTGGCTCACGCCTGTAATCCCAGCACTTTGGGAGTCCAAGGCAGGTGGATCATGAGGTCAGGAGATTGAGACCATCCTGGCTAACATGGTGAAACCCCATCTCTAGTAAAAATACAAAAGATTAGCCGGGTGTGGTGGCACGTGCCTGTAGTCCCAGCTGCTCGGGAGGCTGAGGCAGGAGAATTGCTTGAACTCAGGCGGCAGAGGTTGCAATGAGCGGAGATCACGCCACTGCACTCTAGCCTGGCCAACAGAGCGAGACTCAAAAAAAAAAAAAAAAAAAAAAAAATTGCATTCAACTATACACACACACACACACACTTTCTCTCTCTCTCTCTCTCTCTCTCTCTCACTCACTCACACACACACACACACACACCCCTGAAGAGTATATGAAGAATGAGAAAAAAATATGATATGGTACTTGTGTCATACCAAGTAGGGTTTGCACAAAGTGCTTACATTTGAAAATCAGTGTAACAGAATACAAAATAAAATCTGCTCATCTTAGCAGTTCTGGAGAAGATGTTTGAAAGAATTCAAATCCTTTTGTGACTAACAAAATTTTTAGCTAACTAGGAATAAAAGGGAACATTTTCAACCTGTAAAGGTATGAAACTACAGTTAGCATTATTATTATACTTGATAGTGTAAGATAATGCTTTTCCCCTAATATCAAGAACGAGGCAAGGATGGCCAGTGTCTTACATTGTATTCAACATTGTCCAGACAGAAACTCCTGGCTAGTTCAGTAAAGCTGTAAAAATAAATAAATAAATAAATGGCAGGCCAGCCACGGTAGCTCACGCCTGTAATCCCAGCACTTTGGGAGGCCAGGGTGGCCATATCACCTGAGATCAGGAGTTCGAAACCAGCTGGGCCAACTTGGTGAAACCCCATCTCTACTAAAAATACAAAAGTTGCCTGGGTGTGGTGGTGTGTGCCTGCAATCCCAACTACTAAGGAGGCTGAGGCAGGAGAATTGCTTGAACCCGGGAGGCGGAGGTTGCAGTGCGCTGGGATTGCACCACTGCATTCTAGCCAGGGTGACAGAGAAGACTCCATCTCAAAAATAAAATAAAAGGCATACAAATTCAAGAGTAAGAAATAAAACTGTGTATGTGGAAATACTAAAGAATTTAGCAAGGCTGTAGGATATAAGTTCAATATATCAAAGTTAGTTGTCTTTCCTTATATTATCAATTATTAATTATAACACAAATTTTAAAGTGTTATTTTCAGGTCCGTTAAAAATTATGAAGTACTTAGGAATAAATGTATCAAAATATGTGTGAGACCATTACACTGAAAACGATAGGACTTTGCTGAGAGAAAAAAACTTAAAAAGATCTAAATAAATGCAGAAATTTCATGATGTTGGTGGTTTAGATGACTCAAAAATGTTAAGATGTGAATTCTCCCCAAATAGGTACCTTATTTCAAGAATTGTGATAAAGCTGTAGTAATCTATAGGGTCCATATTGCTTGGGGTGGGGGTTGGGGTTGCGGTTTGGTAGTGAGGACTAAGTGCAAAGGGGTACTAGAGAACTTTTTGGGATGATGAGAATGTTCTGTGTCTTGATTTTTGTGGTGGTTATATCGGTTGTATTTGTCAAAACTCAGCAAACCGTGCTCTTAAAATGTGGGTGGATGTCTTATTCTACCTAAAGTAAACCCTTATAAAGTTGATTTTTAAAAAATGAATCCATATTTCACAAGTAGTTTTCCTGATAGATTCTTCCAGTTTTCAGGTGAAAATATTATGAATTACTAAAAACCATCTTCCACATAGCTTTTTGGAAGTGTGACTAATATGTAGTGAACATTTTGTAGTTTTTAATGTATATATAATTCAGTAAAATATAAGATATACACAAACACAGTATTTTGAATGCTTTTTTTTTATTTAGAATTTTTGGAAACTGTAGTCCTTATGTACAGAAAATAATTATTTAAATTTATGTGTTCAATACATTTGAATGTCCTTGTTTCCTATTGGCTTTTAAATCATGGCCATACAATTGATTATAATGGTATACATTCTTCATCTTCAGATTATTTATCAAATCTTTACATATAACCCTTTCCCGGTCATCTAAATGAGTGGTTCTTAGATTTTGAGATTTCATATGATAGTAATATGTTCAGTTATTTTGGGCAATGTCTTAATTATAGCAAATAAGGACATCAAGTGCAAATATTCAGTATCGCTTAACAATGACCATCTTTATTGGAAACAAAATGGAACATAATTTTCAAGCATTGTCATTCTTAAGAAACACCAGACATATTATTGATTGCAGTGTACTAGATGTTGTGCTGAGCATTTAAAATATATTGAGAAGAATAAATTAAAATTTCAGAATATCCTTGTTATATCCGTTTTACAGGAGTATAATCTGAGGCTTAGTAATGTTAGGTAACTTGCTCAGAACAGGATACCTGATTCATAGCTCCACGCTCTTAACATAGTCCAGGCATTTTTACAATACGGAACAATTAACAACCTAAAATGGTGATTTATAATTGCATATTTCTTGGTAAAAGTTTGCCATCTTAGGTCTTTATTTGATAATACAACACAAATGGGAGCTCAGGTAACTTGTTTGGTATTCATATTTTCTCAAACATAGAATAAGCCTGTTAAAGAAACAGCTTTCTTAGTGTTCTTTCATTCTTGATGGGATATTCTGGGTAAACTGATAGGAGTTTCATGCCTTTAGAATGTTTCTGCAGTCCTTTAACTCCTTGTGCATTGGCGGTGTTACTGTTTAGCTCCCTTTTTGGCTGGGAGGGTGCCAAAAAGACATTCCCTGTTCAACTCTTGGCCCTATCCAGGACTCTGATGTTTGATGTTTTACTCTTGTGACAGTATTGTCATTTGTTATTGTCCACAATCCATGTAAACCTTTGTAAATTTACAGTGTCAGTGTCAAGTTACTTAGCTTTTTGCAGGAGTAGTAGGACACTTTGAAATTTTTATGGTTAAAATATGATACTACCTTTACACTTTAGTTTGGGTATTTATGAGAATCAAATGAGGCAATGTAAGTGAAAAGAGTTTGAAAGTTAGAAGTGAAATGACATTTTAGGTATTTGGTGCCTGTTTTAGGTTTTTGGAGCAGAATAATGACACGATACACTTATTTTATTTTAATTTTATTTTATGAGACAGGGTCTCAAGCTGAAGTGCAGGTGGTGCTATCTCGACTCACTGCAGCCTCCTCCTCCTCCCTGGTTTAAGCGACTCTCCTGTCTCAGCTTCTCCAAGTAGCTGGATTACAGGCATACACCACCACACCCTGCTAATTTTTGTATTTCTTTTGTAGCGATGGGATTTTGCCATATTGCTCAGGCTGGTCTCCAACTCCTGACCTCAGGTGATCTGCCCACCTCAGACTACCAAAGTGCAGGGATTAGAGGCTTGAATCACTGTACTGGGCCTGATACACTATTTTAGTTAAACGTTGATATGATACTGGATCCCCAGAATATGGGAAGCAGGGAGGGTAAAACTAGAGGAAGGGAGAACTGAAGTGCGGACAAGATCAAGGTGAGGTTGGTGACTTTCAGAGTGCAGATGTAAGAAGTACTCATTTTGGAGGGAAAAATTAGTATTTCTTGGTGATTAATAAGGGAGAGAAGGAGATGGAAGCTCTTGCCTTCCAGATTAATTAATCCAATCAACATTTGCGTGTGCCTGTTATTTTCCATAATCTGACATAGGCATTTGCTACATAAAGGCACACAGACCTGTATGGGCCTCTAGGTATTGATGGTGTTTTAGGTCTGGGTAGGATGCTGCCTGCATTCATGAACATAGAGAATTTGGGAGCAAGTGCTAGTTTGGGTATTAAGTCAACCTGTCTAGTTGTAAACAAGTTAAGTTCTCTGCCACAGATATGGATATGAAATGTGGCTGTAGTAATTTTTATTTGGTCCTCATGAAATTTGTTTAGGATTATAGACATTTGATTGTAAAGTTCCATTAATGTTTACAGAAACGATATTTTTAGGTATTTGGAAAGATTTATTTTTCTCCGGATAGTGGCAAATATGGTATTTAGTGATCAAACAACGTTGCAATGAAACTTTTGGCTTTTAAGTAATTTGTATTTAGTGTCTTTTGGTTCTATTTCTGGAAGAAAAACATTTCTGAATCTTGCTTGCTTAAATTTAAGTGTTCCATACAGGCTTGTCAATTCTAGTTATTCTCAGTATTGAAATAATAGCATTTAAATAAATTTAGCTTAGATAATTTTTTTCTTTTTTTTTTTTCCCGTTTTTTTCTTTTTCTTTTTTTTTTTTTTTACTTTATAGCAGTAATTCTCCAACTTAAGGGTAAATAGAATCTCCTAGTGGGCTTGTTAAAGCAGGTCACTGGGTTCCATTCCTGGAGCTTCTGCTTCAGTAGGTCTGGGGTGGAGTTGGAAATTTGCATTTTCAGCAAGGTGGTACTTATGTTAAGAATTACTGTTACATAATAGGGAATAAGATTATATCATAGGACACCACAATTTAGCTTCTAAAAAATAAAGACTATTAACACCTAAGAAATAAACTTAATTTTCATAAATATACAACTCAAATCCAAATCTCCTTAGGATGTGATAATAAAAGATTTTTATCATGGTCTTTCCTAAAATTTTATTGTTCTAATTTATTTAGCAATAGAATAAATTAGAAAAATGTCCTTAAAATACATTAAAGACATCGTAAGTAGTGTTCTCTATTTATAAGAAAAAGTTGAGTATTTAGAAATATTTGAAATAATATAATTCACTTACCCTTATACTTTTCCTTGCAGTTAAAAATCAGACTTCAGTTTTAAAAAATGTAATACCTACAGTGAAAACCCAAAAGCACCCATTCATTAAGAGGTAGTTGGTTTTGTTTTTTACCCTTTTTCCACCTACCCCATCAGCCCCATGGTTCCCTCAAGTTCAAAACCCAAAACTCGTTTAGGATTAAATGTGACAATATGGTTAATGTAGTTTGTCAACCCAAATTAGTTTCAGTATTTTAAAAAAGAATCTTATGTTTTTTAGCTAATGGGAATGACAGCAAGAAATTTAAACGAGATAGACCTCCCTGTTCGCCTTCCCGTGTTCTCCATCTTCGAAAAATTCCATGTGATGTCACCGAAGCAGAGATCATATCATTAGGTCTACCATTTGGCAGAGTAACTAATCTTTTGATGTTGAAAGAAAAAAGGCAGGTATGTAATATTTAAAGATTGACACAGAGTGATTATCTCTAGGTGTTAGTGTTACTGATAATTTTTATTTTATTAAGCTTTTCTGTATTTTTAAAATTTCATACTATGAACATAAATTAGTTTTAAAAGTAGATTTTCTTGGGGGAATTGTAACAGGAAGCAACAAACAATAAGTTAATCTTTTTTCTTAACAAGAAACAAATTTTACAATTTTATTTTTTAGTTAATTTGTTTTTAATTTTCTTTGTATTACACAGTGGTTTATCAAATGTCCTATGATTAGCAGAAAACACTCATAGATACAAATTATACCTCATTTGGCAAATTAAAGGACAGTTAAGTTTTCAAAAATCTCGATAAAAATGTATTGTCAAAAGACAAAATCACAACACATGTAAACATGATTTGATTGGCTTTTATTTGTGATTCTAGAGCTAAGCAACACCTCAATCTGTAAAATAGAATGAATGTTCCACTGGGCAAGACAGAACCGTTGGTTTTTTTTTATAAGGTGGTAACAAGGAAGTGACAATTGTTTAAAAAGTGAATTTGTTAACATCAGGTTATTGCATTACTTTTCCTGTAAGGGTTAGAGCAGAGGGAATTTATTCTGCTGATTCAGGTAGGCCACACTCTTTCTGACTGGTTGCTGTAAATCTCTTGTTTTCAGGAAAAACTGGTTTGTTTGGGGATTTACCTGCTATGCTTTGCCTGGGTGACTCCATTTTGATTTGGACTGGTCTGCTGGGGCATAGTACAGGAGGCTAGTCCAAAATAACATCCTCTCAAAAAGTTTAACAGAATATTTTAGATATAGAATTAATATGTGGCTTCTTTCATAATTCTAAAGAGAGTGTAAAAAGTCTTCATTTGAGAAGTGCACAGGTTCTTAAGATGAATAAGGGAACTTGTTTCTGTGGTGACCATGACAAAAAATATAATACTTGTCATGTTGATTTTAATAATTGTATGTCCTCTTGTTCCAACTCAGACCCCACTGGGATGAATTCTTTAGTTCTTTCCAAGTTTTTGGTTGTCCTAAAAATATTTTACACTGTTCATTACTGTAAAGAAGAGGACAACAAATCTAGGCCCTAGGTATTTTGTAGTATATTGTGATGTATATTACTGTGTTTCTTCTGCTATTGGTAAATAATAAGTTTAAGAAACATTGTAAATACATTTATAAATAAATAGATTGGCAAGCATTGGGCGTGAAAGAGGTTGGATGATGATGTCTAACTGAGTTCCCTATCTTTAGTAAATTAATTAATATCCTCTTTAATTCAGATGAGGTTACCAACATTTGGAGAAGTAACATGCCTTAATATTTGGCCCTTGTCGTAGTTCCACATTTGTCTTAAATCCTTTGGAGACAGTGCATTCCTGCAAATTAGATCTTTTTTTTTTTTTTTTTTTGAGACAGAGTTTCACTCATGTTACCCAGGCTGGAGTGCAATGGCGCGATCTCGGCTCACCGCAACCTCCGCCTCCTGGGTTCAGGCAATTCTCCTGCCTCAGCCTCCTGAGTAGCTGGGACTACAGGCACGCGCCACGATGCCCAGCTAATGTTTTGTATTTTTAGTAGAGACGGGGTTTCACCATGTTGACCAGGATGGTCTCGATCTCTTGACCTCGTGATCCACCCGCCTCGGCCTCCCAAAGTGCTGGGATTACAGCCTTGAGCCACCGCGCCCGGCCTCATGCAAATTAGATCTTTAACAATTGCTGCTATTGAGAATAGTATGGTTTGTATGATTTGAACAGAGACAACAAGGCCGTTTCTAATGGCTACCTGCCTGTAAAAGGCCGAGCAGGCAACATCATAATTTTCTTTGTCTCTGCTACTGGTTCTGGGTTTATCTTATCGGTAAGATAACCGTGTTATGTTAATTGCTTGTGTTTTGATGAAAAATCCTGTTTAGAAAATGTCTTTTTAGTAATACACTTTTAGTAAGAGATTCTGATTTGAGTCACTAGAACCACTCATAAGTGATAACCTTTCCCACGGCATCTGAAGGGTGGAGTGTTGGGGGCCAAATGGGGATTATTTTTACCAGCCTTCCTCTGGGTAGTGACTTTTGGCTGTCTCTCCACTCCATACTATGAAAATTGGATTTTTTGACTAGATACTTAAATAAAATGTAAGTAATTACTGGACTCCTTGTGGAAAACATTATTTTTACATATGAAATTTTAGGTTCTATATACTTTAAGAAAGAAAATACTGTGACAAGAATCATGTATTCTAAATACATTGTTTAGCTTTTCCTTTATGTGACTGATGTTAGAAATTGAGTTTGTTCTTAACATTTAGAAAGGAGATTGCAGAAATATGCCCAAACAGTGAATATTATTGTTTACAAATTGTTTGTTGGAAGATGATTTAAATATAGTTAGTTAGAAACTAGCTAGTTGCCATAGCTATTTCTCCTGCCTTGATCATTTTTATCCTATTGTCTTAGAAAAATTAGAAAAAATACATTATTGACACAAGTGGATAATGGCTTCAAAGTGCATCATGGATATTTTTACCTTTTAAATAGTATAAATGACTTGAAGTCAATTTTGCTCTTTTAAAATGGTGGAATTTTTATTTATTTGGAGAGTTTTGTTTATTGTGGGTTGATTTGTGATGTTTCATCCACTGTCACATGGCTAACATCACTGTTTTGTAGAACATTGGTGGTTCATGTGGAGCATTTCATTGGTTCAGTTGTTACATTTGGTTGGTACAGTTATACATTGTGTTTAACATCTGTCCAGTTAATATTGTTTTTCTAGACTTTATGTGGAAACATTTGACAAGGTAATTATAAACAAAGAAATAGTTTTAATTTAGAGATATTTGCCATTTCATGTGTTCAGTAAAGTTTATTGTTAACAAATGAATATTTTATAAATTGTAAATGTTTTATACATAACTTGAAGTGGTTGATAAATGCTTGCTAATTAAATACTCTTGTGGCTGGGTATGGTGGCACTTGCCTCAAAGATTGCTTGAGTCTGAACATTCTGAGCTGTAGTGTACTGAGCCGATCTGGTATCAGTATGATCCAGGCTGCTTAAGGAGGGTGAACGGGCCCGGATCAAAACCCAAGCAGGTCAGAACTCCTGTGCTGATCAGTAGTGAGATAACGCCTGTGAATAGCCACTGCATTCCAGCCCAGGCAACATATCAAGACCCCTGTCTCTTAAAAAACTGGATGGATGAATGAATGAATGAATAAATAAATAAATACCTTCTTCTGTAGTAAATAAGGAATTGGATTGTCTAGAAATTTGTGTTGATTTGGATCAGGAATGGTTTCTGCATTTTAAATTTGAGATGTTCTTACAGGTGGTTTTGAGGACTCAGAATGGTTAATGTCTATAGTTTATCTTTCTAACTAACCATTAACATAGGGGGACAGAGGCTGGGCCCAGTGGTTCACTGAGCCTGTAATCCCACCACTTTGGGAGGCTGAGGCAGGAGGATTACTTGAGCTGAGGAATTCAAGACCACCCTGGGCAGTATAGTGAGACCTCATCTCTATAAGAATTGTAAAAAATTAGTCAAGTGTGGTGGCACCCACCTGTAGTCCAGCTACTTGGGAGGCTGAGATGGGAGGATTGCTTGAGCCCAGGAAGTGGAGGTTGCAGTGAGCTGAGATCTCGCCACTGCACTGCATTGTAGTGAGACTGTCTCCAAAAAAAAAAAAAAAAAAATAGACTAAGATAGGGGGACAAAATCTACCACCTAAAGCTTTGTAAGTATCTTATTCCTGTAAGAGGAAACTATGTCTACAGTAAGATATAAATATCAAGTGGCTTTTGCCACCTCAGCTCTTCCCAAGTCATTCTTCAGATATCTACTATTAGTACAGTGACTACAGATATCAAATCACTTGAATGACTTAATATTGACTCAGTGTAGAAAGTTCTCAGATTTCCATAATTTGAATAATTGATCCTTTATACATTATTTTTAAAAATATTCCATATTTGGAAGATTATAAGCTATTTTCTTTTCTTTTGAGACGGAGTCTTGCTCTGTTGCCCAGGTTGGAGTACACTGCAGTTCACTGGTGTGATCTCGGACTCACTGCAACCTCTGCCTCCTAGGTTCAAGTGATTCTCCTGCCTCAGCTTCTCGAGAAGCTAGGATTACAGACACCTGCCACCACACCTGGCTAATTTTTTGTGTGTGATTTTAGTAGAGATGGAGTTACACCATGTTGGCCAGGCTGGTCTTGAACTCCTGACCTCAAGTGATCTGCCTGCTGCAGCCTCCCAAAGTATTTGGATCACAGGCGTGAGCCACAACACCTGGCCTTATTTTCTGATACAGGTTGAATATCTCTAATCTGAAAACGAGGTGCTCTAAAATCTGAAACTTTTTGAGTGCCATAACAATCAAAGGAAATGCTCACTGGAGCACTTTGGATTCTGAATTTTTTAATTAGGATTGCTCAGCTGGTAAGTATCTAAGGCAAATATTTAATACTACAAAATCTGAAATCCAAAACACTTCCTAAGCATTTTGGATAAGGAATACTCAGCCTGTATCTCAGAATTAAATATGACGTATATGTACATGTCTGTTTTAATGAATGCCTTAATACTTAAAAGGGAACCTAAGACTGGGCGCAATATCTCATGCCTGTAATCCTAGCACTTTGGGAGACTGAGGTGGGCAGATCACTTGAGGTCAGGAGTTTGAGACCAGCCTGGCAAACGTGGTGAAAACTCATCTCTACTAAAAATGCAAAAATTAGCCAGGTGTGATGGTGCATGCCTATAATCTCAGTTACTTAGGAGGCTGAGGCAGGAGAATCATTTGAACCCTGGAGGCGGAGGTTGCAGTGAGCCGAGATCATGCCACTGCATTCCAGCCTGGGTGACAGAGTGAGACTCCATCTCAAAAAAAAAAAAAAAAAAAAAGATTTGGAATTGGAAAATTACCATTTAATTAACTGGTTTTATGTGTTTTTTTTTTTTTTTTCTTGTTTCTTCCTAGAAATACTTAAAAAGACAAATCTAAAGTGTGCACTGTCATGTGAGTAAAAGGTGAAAGATTTATGCCATTTGAAGAGAAACCAGAGTATTGATCACCATTTTACAGGGATGCTTTTCAGAAGCTGAGTTTAGTAGTTTTATTCCGAAAAATCTCATACAGTTCAACTAACAAGAATTAAAAATCATTTCACTTAAAACTCATCTCATGTTAGAGCTATGAAGAGACTTAAAGATCCTGTTAGGCAGTGCTTCATGTTTTAGATGAGGAAACTAAGGCTCAGAGGTGTTAATGATTAAGTTGTCATAGCTAAGCATAGATATTAATCAGGTTCCCTTTCTACCATGTCATGCTAGTTCTCATTTCTTGCTATCATGTATGTTGGTAAAGTATGCGATAATAAAACTGGAAAGTGAATGCACTATTTTATTTATAAATGGCTGTTTTAAAAAAGAGTGAAAGGAGAACAAACTGTTTTGCCCCATCCCTTCTAAGAATCTGGGTATTTTAGAGAAGTGTTTCTCAATGTTTTTTTCTCAGTTTTTTTCTTTCTGTTCCCTTAAAGACTCTTTTTAGCCCTTTTACTCTCTAATTGTCCCCATTAAGTTTAGTATCTGTTTATGTATTGTAGCTGTTTTTTTCCTTAAACAGAGTTTTGCTCAGTCACCCAGGCTGGAATGCAATGGCGAGATCTTGTCTCACTGCAACCTCTGCCTCCTGGGGTCAAGTGATTCTCCTGCCTCAGCAGCCCGAGTAGCTGGGATTACAGAGACCCACTATCATGCCTGGCTAATTTTTTGTATTTTTAGTAGAGATGAGGTTTCACCATGTTGGCCAGGTTGGTCTTAAACTCCTGACCTCATCATCCACCCACCTTGGCTTCCCAAAGTGCTGGGATTACAGGCGTGAACCATCATGCCCGGCCGTAGCCTCAGTATTTTTAATGATAAACTTAAATCACAACCCCTGAAAGCATCCATTTACAATGGTGATGTACACATTTATTTTGATCTTTTAAATTATTTCTAGATTTTAAAAGAAACAAATAAAAGGAAAACCAAAAACTCACTTACATAAAATCACTTAATCAACTGGCAGTTAACAAATCCTTTGAGACAGTTTCTCACTCTGTTACCCACATTGGAGTGCAGTGGTGCAAACATGGATCACTGTAGCCTCAATCTCCCAGGCTCAAGCAGTCCTCCTACTCGGCCCCTCACCACCCCGTCCCCCAGCCCCAAGTCGCTAGGACCACAGGGATGTGCCACCATGCCCAGCTAAGTTTTAAAATTTTTTGGTAGAAATGGGTTCTCCCTATGTTGCCCAGGCTGGTGTTGAACTCCTGGGCTCAAGCAGTCCTCCTATCTTCTCTTCTCAAAGTGTTTGCAATTACAGTTGTGAACCACCATGCCTGGCTTCTCAAGTTCTTCAGTGAACCCAACTTTTTAGATGTTTCTAATTAACATCCATGATATTTTGAAGCAAAGGCTTTTTCCCCCCTTGGAGGTAATACCATTTTACTTGAGAATGCGTGGGTTTAGAGCAAGCTAGAATGGCAACGTATCTCTTGTCTTTCAAAACAGTGAGCTTTCACTTTACCTTCTTGTGTTTATTGCAGGCTTTCTTAGAAATGGCTTCTGAGGAAGCTGCTGTTACTATGGTGAATTATTACACTCCTATTACTCCTCATCTTCGAAGCCAGCCTGTTTATATTCAGTATTCCAATCACAGAGAACTTAAGACTGACAATCTACCTAATCAAGCTGTAAGTATTAAAGGTGTTTTTAAAAATAGATATAGGAACACATAGTATAACTTAGATACTTTACAGATGAAGAAAACTGAATGTGTTTTTCATCATTTTAGGATACTTTACTAGTGATAACTGTATATGTAAATTCTTCCCCAAATTCTTAAGAATAAGAAAACAGTGCCATTTAGAAACATATTAGAAGTTCATTTTTTCTCTTGAAACTGTTTTCACAATAAAAAAAGGGGAAAAAATATTTATTGTTATATACACCTTAAAATCTCAGATCTGAAGGAACTTTTGGAAATCGTTCATTTCAATCATCTTTTTATAGACTGTAACAAAGGCATTGAGAAATTGTGGGATATTAAGTAATGGAACTTAAGACATTAATAAGAATTGGTTTAGAATTGTTCATTAAATGGTTTTTGACTCCTTAAGATGAATGTGAAATGTAGCATAGCAACATTTCTTACCCATTTTTCTGTTACTTTGGTGTAGCTAACCATTGAGTCTTTTGTGTCTTTCCATGTTGATTTTTAAGTGGTTAAAAATAGTATAATTTGGAGTTATTTAAGGAGAGAAAATCTTTATCCACAAAATAAATACATTTTAAGAAAGTATTTTTTTTTAAATTATGATTTTAAGGGCATGTTTGGCCTCTGTATTCTTGCTCTAGACAAAGAACTCCTCCAGCTCCCTGATTTTGTGTTGAAAGGCAGTATAATGTAAGCTGCTGAGATTAAATTAGTTATCCACATTGTTTGAAACAGCGACATTTACTGCATACAATCCTTAACTTACTTTAGGCAATATTAATGGCATATAATAAACTATATAAACTTATAATAAATACAATATTAGGTGTTTTAAAAAAGAATAGACTTTTTTTTTTTTTTTTTAAAGTTGTCATTACAAATTGTATATCAGATACATGCTTATGGTACACTGTTCAATCAAAAAAAAAGAGAAAAGAACCAAAACCAATCCAGTTACCCAGAGATAACTAATAACTAGTGTCTATATATCTAATTTTATACAAAATGTTTTGAAATCTATTTTTCTGTGTGATATTATGGACATGGGTTTATTACAACAAATACAGCATTGTCTCATCAGCTTTTAATGACTATAATGCTCCCTTGTATAGGAGAGTTGTAATTTGTCCAATTTCTTTTTGATATACACTGAAGTTGTTTCCAGTGTATATTCCAATCCAATAAAATGTGTATTGCCGTACAATACAATGTATATTCCAGTGTATGTGTATGAAATTGCCAGGACAAAGCATGTGCCTCTTTTAAATTTTGACATATGTTGCATGATTGCTTTCTGTAGAGATTATATGCTTAGAGTCCCACCAATATAATGGATGAGCAAGTGGCTTTCTAGTCTTTAATAGGTAGATGAGTAATTATATCTTATTTTTTACTTTTACTTGACAATTTGTAAAATGCCTAAACGGATTTCTGTTAGTGCCATTTTCCCCATTTTAAAAATCATAGTAAAATATACGTGACATAAAATTTCCCATTTCAGTCACTTTAAAATGTAGTTTAATGGCATTAAGTGCATTCACATTGTTGTATAGTCACCAGCACACTCCATCTCTAGATGCCATTTCTCATCACCTCAAACTGAAACACTCCATCCATCATACGGTAACTTCCTATTCCTTTCTCCCTCTCACCTCTGGCAACTACCATTCTACCTTCAGTCTCTATGAATTTTTAAATATTTTTATATGTATAGTCAAATCTCTTAGGATGTAATAATACAGTCTGACTTTGGTACCATGCTAAGAAAGACCTAGTACACCAAGATTAAAAAAAGAATCTACATATGTTTTCTTCTAATAATTAATAATTTAAAAAATAATCTACTTATGTTTTCTTTCATATGGTTCTTATGTCTACTAGGAATTTTTTGGATGTGGGGAATGAGGGTAGGGCTTCAGTCTTTTTTTACTCTAAGAGACTAGTTTCTCCTGCATTATTTTTGAATAACTCATTTATTACGCACTAATGTGAAACTTGTCCTTTATCATATATTAGTTTTCCATACACACACTATGCCTGCTGATCATATGTACACACATGCACACACACACACTCACTCGCACTCCTGTCTAACCTTCCTATGTATTCTGCTTATACATTGCACTCTCGTGTGTGTGAGCTCACATGCTATTAACCTTGACTGCCTTTTGAATTCCAAAAGCTTGGATTCCATTCCTGCATCTGTGCCCTAAGGCTTATTTTATTTTATTTTTTTTGCGGGCGGTGGGGGGACGTGGAATTTTGCTCTTCGCCAAGGCTGGAGTGAAGTGGCACCATCTTGGCTGGGATTATAGGTGCCCACCACCACGCCGGGCTAATTTTTATATTTTTAATAGAGACTAAAAATACAATGTCAGGAGTCTGGAACTTGACATCAGGTGATCCACCCTCTTCTGCCTCCCAAAGTGCTAGGAGCCCCTAAGATTTAATATATGGTAGGGCAAGACCTTATTTCTTACTCTCTTTTCAGAAATTAACTGATTGAATATTTTGCCTATTTCTCCAGATAAAGTTTGAAATTATTTTAGTAACTCTTGTCCCTCAAAAAACACAGTTGGAATTGGGTTGATGTTATAGATTAATTTGAGATAATTAATTATGCAAATTAATTATGTTACTCTGATTCGTTTAAGGAGGAAGTTTTGTTTGTTTTCTTTTATGTCTTTCAGTAGAGTTTTAAATTTTCCTTCATGTAACTCCTGCAGTTTTCTCATTAGTGTGATTCCCAAATATGTTAGTATAAATCTAGAAGAAGAAAAAACAATTTAATAACTCTCAAAGATTGGATTATTCCAAAGAGAAACAGTGAGAAATCCCAGTTGCTTGTTAACCAAAGCCAGCCTAAATGACCTAGTTTATTCTTAGATAGACTTCATTTCTTCCCAATACTTTTTCCATCTTGTTGCTTTTGTACAATTTTTTTATTTTATTTATTTATTTTTTTTGAGACGGAGTTTCACTCTTGTTACCCAGGCTGGAGTGCAATGGTGCGATCTCGGCTCACCGCAACCTCCGCCTCCTGGGTTCAGGCAATTCTCCTGCCTCAGCCTCCTGAGTAGCTGGGATTACAGGCACACGCCACCATGCCCAGCTAATTTTTTGTATTTTTAGTAGAGACGGGGTTTCACCATGTTGACCAGGGTGGTCTCGATCTCTTGACCTCGTGATCCACCCGCCTCGGCCTCCCAAAGTGCTGGGATTACAGGCTTGAGCCACCGCGCCCGGCCCGCTTTTGTACAATTTTTATGCGTTGATGTTTGATAAAATACAATAATCGTTTTTTATTTTTTATTTTTATTTTAGACTGAGCATAATTGGGAAAAACACATTAATTTTTAAAATTCAAACTCCTACATCAAACCTGACATCAAAGTTACATTACCTGTTTGATATTTTTAAAGTACTATAATGTCTTTTTATTCTGACATTCCCAGAAAGCTGATAGATGAGTGTTTCATTCCTTTTTGTTCTCTGAATAGCAGTCTATCCCAAAATATGCACATTACTTTTCCAGTTTATGGACTTATTGACAGAAGATCAGGTGAATATTAAGTGTTTTTGTTTCCTTGATTTAAACTAAAATTACAACTGTAAAATTTAGATGATAATATGAGATACAGCATTTGAGAAATGGTTGTGTTAATGGCAGTCATTATTGTATTGGTTTTTCTTGACCTTGTGGATGAAAGTTTATAAATCTGCCATGAGATGACCGTAGAAGGATTTTCTCTAAAAAGCCATCAAACTTAACACTTTGCAAGATCTGCGCATTTTTTATTGTATGTTAATTTTCATCTTCTCAGTCTGAGAAATGTCTTTTTTACATTTTCCAGGCATTTAAAAATTTTATATGACGTATACATTACTTCTTATCCCATATTAATTAAATCTGTTTTCCTGATCATACTACTGCTATTATTTCCTTTCGTAATTTAACTATTTCAGAGAGTTTGTTACCCATTTTAAAATTATTTTCCATGATAGGAGTTCTGCTTTTTCATAATTTTTAGCATCAGACACACTTATTCTATTTTATTTTTGAGACAGGATCTTGCTCTGTGGCTCCAAAGATGATGATAATAGTTGGTTTACATTTTGAGAGAATCACAAAGTTAGAAAAAAGTTTCTGTTATAGTACAAAGAAGTTTTGATTTCTTGAGCCTTTTGAGAATAAGTTGTCACTCTGGTCCTTCTTTCCTGTCCAATATTTTTAGTGTGCATTTCCTACAAACAAGGACATTCTTTTGTTAACCAGAGTACAACAGTCAACATTAGGAAGTTAGCATTGATACATAAGTTCCCTCCATTTCTCATACCCCATGTATAAGTTTTGCCATTTGACCCAAATAATTTTTGTTTATAGCAGAAGGATTCAGTTAGGATCACATTTCCATTTAATAGTAATACCTTCTTAATTTACCTTTTAAGGCCTTTCATAACCTTGACCCCGTTGAAAATTATAAGCAATTTATTTTCAAGAATATCCTTCAATTTGAATTTGACATTTCCTTGTGATTCAATTGAGAATATCTGTCTTTGACAGAGCATCACAGAAATAATGCTCTTTTCATTACAGGATAAAATTTCCATTTGCTGTGTTAGTAATGATGGGCTCTTTGATCACTTGATTAGGGTGGTGTTTGCCAGCCTTCTCAACTATAAAGTTACTACTTACAAAGGGGAAAGAGTAGCATGTTGTGGGAAGGTACTTTAAGACTATGTAAACATACTGTTCCTCATCAGCTGTTAATTTATGAGAGTATGGACTAAAGGTTTCCTATGTTATTTGATGGGTTTTTTGTTTTTAATAGTTGCTAGTATTTTGATACACAAATTGTCCTATATTTGGCCAGTGCAGGCTCCTTCAAGCTGGTTTCTATGTCCTTTGGAATATCCCTATCATTCTTTGAACATTTCCTTGCATTCTGACCGATGTTCCCTCCCCCTGCCACAAAACAAAAATGTTTTATACTCATCTTGTGATTTCTGGGTCCCAGTTCTAGAACCAGCTCTTCTTTTAGAGTGCCCTGGTTCCATTTAGTGAAGACTGTTTAGAAGCCTGTCTTGCCTACTCTTGCTTGGGTATAAACATCCCATGCCATAGTCTTTAATGTTGCTTTCATATTTCTTCCCTCATTGTCTTTTGAAAATTAGAAAATAAAAATTATATCCAAATGTTCTCTTTTTCTCCATGTGTTTTTTTTCTTCAAGTAAATTTAAGCACCTTTTAAAAATACTGTGTCATTATGGTAAGCGGGCAGGTCTTTGTTGACTGATTACAAATCTAGAATATGTACCTCTAGACAAAGTAGATAAATCTTGTTTTACTTAGCTATATTGCTTCATAGTGTTTTATGTCAACGAAATTTTAGGATTCATATAATGCGTCTGTTTAATCAAAAGTTCTCATTCTGGGTTGTTCTATAGCGAGCCCAAGCTGCACTGCAGGCTGTCAGTGCCGTCCAGTCAGGAAGCCTGGCCCTTTCTGGAGGTCCTTCCAATGAAGGCACAGTCCTACCTGGGCAGAGCCCTGTGCTTCGAATAATTATTGAAAACCTCTTTTACCCTGTTACTCTGGAAGTTCTTCATCAGGTAAGGAGGAATAAATACTCTTAAGAAAATTGTCAAGTATGGCCTCTGAAACTTGTGAAGTTTTATATCTAAGTTTTTTAGCTTAATGGTTTTGGTTGATATATTTGTGTTTTGTTGTTGTTGTTGTTGTTGTTTGAGGTGGAGTCTAGCTCTGTTGCCAGGCTGGAGTGCATTGGTAAGATCTCAGGTCACTGCAGTCTCCACCTCCCAGGTTCGAGTGTTTCTGCTGCCTCAGCCTGCCGAGTAACTGGGACTACAGGTGCATGCCACCATGCCCACCTGATTTTTGTATTTTTAGTAGAGACAGGGTTTTCACCATGTTGGCCAGGATGGTTTTGATCTCTTGACCTTCTGATCCACCCACCTCAACCTCCCAAAAGTGCTGGGATTACAGGCGTGAGCCACTGCACTAGCTGATATATTTGTTTAAATAGTGAAAAAAATCTTTATCATTGTGTTTCATACAAGAAATAGTATCAGTTAGAGGTATCTTTTTGACAGCCTCCTTTTTCTAACTTGAATAATGATTAAAAAGGGTGTAAAACATATTGATTTTTTTCTTATAGGTAAGCATGAAAATGAACAAAGCATAGGATACTGTGAAAAGTCCAGGTAGTACTTATTCATTAGAAAGTAATGTCACTATTGAGTACAACTAATTTATTTCTGTTGACTACTTCTTACATTTATTACTGATTTAAAAATTCTAAAGAAAAAGTGTGTAATAAGTCTTCTTGTGTAATATGAATATGCCATTGACTGATGCCCCACCTAAGCTTCATACACTACCCATTGATATATCTAAATTTCCTTGATAAAACAAATCATGGTGAGTAATACGTAGAATTTAAGAATTGAAGATCAACTAGTTTCATAATTTTGTAGTAAATAAATTCAAAACCCAAATAATTGGCAAGTATTGAATATTGTAGAGAATAATTGAAGAGCCAGTTAGAATTGAAGCTTCCTGATGTAATTTCCAATGTTTTGTTTTTGAATGTTTACTAATACTCTCTTTCTATATATGTATACCTTCAAAATGTAATATACAGTTATTTGGTAATCTGTGAATATAAATATTTGACATATAGCCCCAAAGTTTAGTCAGTTTCTGTCCTCTTTAGCTATATATTGATTTCATTTCATTACACTTATCAACCCACATATTAAAATACTACAACACATCCCTTGCTTATTTTCATTTAACAGAGTCATGCCTTTGGGTTTGTAGTATGTGCAGAGTCATAGGGGGTTGTGTGTGCTTGTATATGTAAGAATTGAAATGCATCTTACTCTAGGCTCACATTTTACAGATAAAGAAGTTAGGGCAGGCCAGGCGCGATGGCTCACGCCTGTAATCCCAGCACTTTGGGAGGCTGAGACGGGTGGATCACGAGATCAAGAGATCGAGACCATCCTGGTCAACATGGTGAAATCCCGTCTCTACTAAAAAATACAAAAAATTAGCTGGGCATGGTGGCTCGTGCCTGTAATCCAGGCTACTCAGGAGGCTGAGGCAGGAGAATTGCCTGAACCCAGGAGGCGGAGGTTGCGGTGAGCCGAGATCGCGCCATTGCACTCCAGCCTGGGAAACAAGAGCGAAACTCCGCTGCCAAAAAAAAAAAAAAAAAAGAAGCTAGGGTACTTAGAAGTTCAATTGCTTTCCCACAGTCCTTGTACCGATTGGCAGTAGAGCTCAGACACATTTCTTAGTAAAGTTTTGTGCCATGCTCGTATATATTAAAATATGCCATTGAGTAGGCCTATTGTGTTCCCCTTTGATAGGTTTCTGAGTTACCATTTTAAAAACATATACATTTGTGAAGCATGTCCTAAGGAGGACTTGAGCAATGGTATCCAGAGCCACGGTTGCCTTATGAAAGGGTTTAGCCTTTGCTTAAGTGATTGGTTTCACGGTTCTTGTGGATTTTCTTCTCTTCTGTTTATCCCACAAAGTGGCCTTGAAGACTAATGTGATCTTCAGCAGTGTTTGTTCCAGGTTGCTACTGTAACATTGTAGCCATTGCTAACTTACACTCTTTTATAAAAAATGTTCTTGTGCCTATGTCCCAACACTGCTCTCAGCCAGCTGCAAGTTTAGCTATCGTCATGTGGTCCTGTCTTATCATTCCATGTATCATCTCCCTGACCACAGTAACAAATTTTGTTTTTCCCTCAAGAGACCTGAAGGTGAGGAGGACTAATTCTGAGTGTCCTCAATAGCAACTGCTGGGTTAGGACTCTGAGTCTTTCAGCTATAGCACTCCCTTGTTTAGCCCTCTTTACCACTGCTATTGAAATAAAACCAACTCCTTATGAAGGCCCCCAAATGCTGACTTCTCCCCCATCTCTTTATCTTCGTTACCTAACACTTTTCTGCTTATTTAACACCTGTCTTTTCTGGCACTGTCCCTTCCTCCCTCCCTATTCTGATGCTTAGTTCTGTCCTAAGTCCATTTCTAGCTTGTATTTCTTAGGCCGGGAACACTTTTTACGCAGGTAGTCACCTGGCAGGATTGACATCATTCAGCTCTCAGCTCAAATGTTATTTCCTCAGGGAGCTTTAATCCAATTACATTAAGCAAGCCCTCGCCCCTGGCACTCTATGCCATTAGCCAACCAAGAGGCAGTCTGGCATAATGGTTACAGATACAGGGTCTGGAGCTAGTTTGAATCCTGACTCGACTGCCTCTGTAGCGTTGGGCAAGTAACTTACCGCTTCTGTTTCTGTTTTCTTTATAATGAAGATGGTGTTCTTATTTTTTCATTGCGAGGATTACATGAGTTAATATATTTAAAGTACTTATTACATAGGATAGTGCCTGATACATATTAAGTGCCCAAGAAGGTGTCGGGTGTGGTGGCTCACACCTGTAATCCCAACACTTTGGGAAGCCAAGGCGGGTGAATGACTTAAGGTCAAGAGTTCAACTCCAGCCTGGCCAACATGGTGAAACCCTATCTCTACTAAAAATATAAAAAATTATCCTGGTATGGTGGCACATACCTGTATTCCTACCTGTTCTAGAGGCTGAGGCAGGAGAATCACTTGAATCCAGGAGGCTGAGATTGCAGTGAGCTGAAATCGTGCCACTGCATTCCAGCCTGGGCAGCAGAGCAAGACTCCGTCTCAAAAAATATAATAAAATAACAATAAAAAGAATTAAGTGCCCAAGAAGTGTTTTTTTTGTTTGTTTGTTTTTTGTTTGTTTGTTTTGTTTTGTTTTGTTTTTGAGACAGTCTTGCTTCGTCACCAGGCACCAGGCTAGAGTACAGTGGTGTAATTTCGGCTCACTGCAACCTCTCTGCCTTGCAGGTTCAAGCAGTTCTTCTGCCTTAGGCTCCCGAGTAGCTGGGACTACGGGCGTGCGCCACCATGCCCAGCTAATTTTTGTATTTTTAGTAGAGACAGGGTTTCACCATGTTGGCCAGGATAGTCTCGATCTCTTGACCTCGTGATCCACCCGCCTCGGCCTCCCAAAGTGCTGGGATCACAGGCGTGAGCCACTGCGCCCGGCCCAAGAAGTGTTAGCTCTATTGATCAAATGCTAGTAAAGAGCAATGTAAGAAACTGGTTCTTTCTCTTGTACTTTTATGGGTAAGACACTAATTTCATAAATAATGGCATAAAATGTGATGAATATTATGGTAGGGGAATATACAGAATTGTGGAGTTGGTTGTATCTGTTATAACTAATTAGCAAATTATTTTAGCATATTATTTGCTGAAAATTGGCTCTGGCTCAACTGCTGTCTAACATCTATAGAAACTAGTGTTCCTTTTAGCTCATGGTAAGGGAATTGAGAGTGACTGAAATGGGATTGATGCTATTTTAGATGAAGGAAGTTAGGGAAAGTCATTCCAATATGATATTTGAGCAGAGGCTTACAGGATATAAAGTTATGTATGTTTGTGAAGAAATAATGATCCAGTCAGAAAGAACAGGAGATGGAAAGTGCCTAAGGTGGAAGTGTGTGTGCTTGTTGTGTCACTGGAATGGAGAGAGTAAGAAAGCCCTATGTGAGATGACATCAGAGCAGTGATGATGCAAAGCTTTTATAATTTCTTATACTGGGTAAGATGGGAAACCATTGGAGGATTTTGAGTAGAACAGCGAGATTATGTCATTTATATTTTAACAGAATCACTCTCGTTGCTGTGTTAAGAATAAATTGTAGCCGGGCACAGTGGCTCACGGCTGTAATCCCAGCACTTTGGGAGGCTGAGGCCAGTGGATCCTCTGAGTTCAGGTGTTCAAGACCAGCTTGGGCAATATGGCAAAACCCCATCTGTACCAAAAATACAAAATATTAGTACATGCCTGTATCTCAGCTACTCGGGAGGCTGAGATGGGAGGATAGCTTGAGTCCAGGAGGTGGAGGTTTCAGTGAACCGAGATTGTGCCACTGCATTCCAGCCTGGGTGACAGAGTGAAACCCTGTCTCCCCGCCCCCAAAAAGAATAAGCTGTGTAGGGTTAAATGGAGGCTGTTGTCCTACTTCAAATGAGAGATGATGGTGGCCTGGGTGAGGGCATAGGCACTGGCAGTGGTGATAATAGATTTTTTTTTTTTTTTTAAATTAGAGATGGGGTCTTGCTATGTTGCTGAGGCTGGCCGTAAACTCCTGGCCTCAAGCAATCCTTCCACCTCCTGAGAAGCTGGGGCTATAGGTACGGGCTACCATGCAGGGCTTTTGTGGGTATATTTTGAAAGATTTGCTGCTGGATTGATTAGATGTGGTTCTGAAGAGAAAGGGAGGAATCAAGAATGCCTCCCAGATTTTGGACCTGAGCCTCTGGTAAAATGGAGCTAAGATATAAAGACTGAGGTAAAGAAATAATAGTAATAATAATAATAATAAAAGCAGAAACACAAAAAAAGATTTGGGGCAGGGGTTTGGAGGTAGGGCAGGAATCAAGAGTTTGATTTGAACATGTTAACTTAAGACACCTATTAGATACTAAAGTGGGAGATGATAAATGGAAATTAAGTCTGGATTCAGGAGAAGAATTCGGGCTGGAGATTTGGAAACCTTCAGCGTAGGTGTGGTAATTAAAGCCATTGAACTGGACGACATCATCTCAGAATATTTGTAGATAGAAAGAATTCAACTGTCATTATGTATATGCTCAATCCTACATATTAAAAAGTGTCTTTTTGCATGAAAGCAGTAGCTCATAACAGTGTTCTCATGTAATCCATCACTTCTGAGTACTGTTATACATGGGAATGGTTTTTAAATGTCCAGTAGATGAATCTCTTCAGGACAAAGGACCAGTCTTTTTGAATTGTAATAAAAATAACTTATGAAAGCTGGACATTATGGTACTAAATAAAAGAGTCAATCCTAGTAATGTGAAATTCTGGTTCTTAAATCTTACTACTTCATAGGTTACAAAAACCTTTATAAATAAGTTGTGGCCAATGTGCTTGATGCTAAAAAAAAAAATTCTAATGTAAATGCATACTATTTTTTTTTTTTTTTTTGGTTTGTAGTTGGGAGTCTAGCTCTTGTCGCCCAGGTTGGAGTGCAGTGGCACAATCTTGGCTCACTGCAACTTCTACCTCCTGGGTTCATGCAATTCTCCTGCCTCATCCTCCTGAGTAGCTGGGATTACAGGTGCCCACCACCATGCCCAGCTAATTTTTGTATTTTAGTAGAGGTGGGGTTTCACCATTTTGATCAGGCTGGTCTCAAGCTTCTGACCTCAGGTGATCTGCCCACCTTGGCCTCCCAAAATGCTAGTATTAACAGGCGTGAGCCACCGCGCCCAGCCATGAATACACTTTTTATAAGTGCATACTAGTGGACATTTTCAGTTTCTGACAAATTCTACCTTTATAAAAATCACTGAAGATGAATTTTATCAGAATTTGATCTTTAGTATCTTTTTAGTCCTATGTTGTAGTCTGAAAGATTAAAATTCACAGGAGGCATATAGAGTTGGGCATTTGTATTTTTGGCAGCAAAATATATTAGGGAAACAGAATCAAAGACCTTATAATTCCTAAAAATAGATACGTATGTATCAAACTTTCCTGAATTTTATTTTGTGATATCAAATCTCTTTAAAATTTACTATTTTGATAATTATAAAAAGGTGTTAAAAGTCACACCTCAGGCATTCCTGGATTACCTGATGTTGGTGCCCAGTTACTTTATTCAGAAGTGTCAGATTGATTTTTGTAGCTCCTCTCTCAGTGAATATAATCCAGGGGACTAGAGTGCTATTCATGGTTAGCCCATTTAGGCAAGTTCTATTCTCTTAGCACATTCAGATAAAAACCACACAGCAAAACACCAGGCTGTCAGTGAGGATGTACTTCAGGTCATTGTTGAAGTTAAATGAGAGAAGGAAAGTAAACATAACAAAATCTGAAAGGTAAGTGGAAGTTAAGTTATATAGCATAATTTAGTATATAATTTTTCCAAATTTTAGAGCAAATTATGTGTTTTTATTCCTTCACTAATGAGATATTTTATATCAAGAATATTCATTATTTTTTAAAATTCCTGACTTACTGGCGTGAAAAGAAGTGTTTTTTTTTTTGTTCGTTTGTTTTTAATAAAAATTTAAAAACAGTTTTAAAAAAAGGAAAAAAAGTTAAATATATTGCCAGCTGGGTACAGTAACTCATGCCTATAATCCCAGTAGGCCTGTAATCCCTGGGAGGCTAAGGTAGGAGAATCACATGAAGTCAGGAGTTTCAGACCAGCCTGGGTAAGGTAGCGAGACCTCATCTCTACAAAAAAATGTGAAAATTAGCCATGTGTGGTAGTGTGCACCTGTAGGACTCAGGAGACTAAGGCAGAAGGATTGCTTGAGCCCAGGAGTTCAAGGTTATAGTGAATTATGATGGCGCTACTGCATACCAGCATGGGTGACAGGGTGAGACCCTGTCTCTTAAAAAGGAAAAAAAAAAATTTGCATATTGCTGTAATTCTCCAACCAGGTCTCATTATAATTCTTTATCAGTTAATAATAAGCATTTTAGTCTGTATCTCTTACGTGCCAGGAATTGTATTTAATGATACAGAAATGATTAAGACAAGGTATATTTCTTCAAGGAGCTTTCAGTCTAATTAAAGGAGACAAATATATAAATAAATTTATAGTAGAGTCGAAGTACAACAGTAAGATAATCCTTATATAAAACCAAAAAGTGGACACTACTTGGGAAAAATAATTCTACAGGAATTTGGGGTGGGCTGAGAATTTGTGGTAGCATTGTTCCCTGAGCTGAATTTTGGAAAAGATAAATGAAGGCTTACGCTGTTAAACAGATTTCTAGGAAAAGGGAGAGTCCTCATATATGGGCGTAGAAATCTGAAATCACTTGGTAAATTTGGAGAACTATAGGCAACTACATATTGTTTATGTAAATAGAGTAATGTGATGTAAGAAATGTCAGGAAGTGAGGTTGCAGAGGTAAACCAGGGCAAGAGTGTTACGTTATACCAAGGAGTTTAGGTTTTACCATGTAGATAATGGGGAGGTAGTAAAGGATTTTAAACAGGGGAAAATATAATCTGACTTATAATTTAGAACACTACCTGGGCTGTTGGAATGAAGAAGGGAGGTCAGACAGTTTTTATATTACATCCCCAACCTTTTTTTTAAAGTCTAATGTTACTCTATTGAGAGAAAACATGGAGTTGATGCAGGTATAATACATAGATTGATTCATGTCTTGCCATAAGTGATTTAAGTGGTAAAAAAATATATATAACAAAAAATTTACCATTTTAACTATTTTTAATTATATAGTTCAGTGTGACATTAAGAACATTCACATTGTTTTTCAACCATCACCAAATACCACGTCTCCAGAATTTTTTTTATCTTCCCAAACTGAAACTCCCTTAGCCATTAAACAGAACTCTTTATTCATCTGCTCTCCCCCCTCAGCAATCACCGGTCTATTTTCGGTCTCTGTGAGTTTGACTACTTTAGGTTCCTCATGCAGTATTTGTGCTTTTGTGACTGGCATATTTCATCTGGCATTATGTCTTGAAGGTTTGTCCATGTTCAGAGTTTTCCTTCCTTTTGAAAAAGGCTGAATAATACTTGGTTGTAGGTATATATATCATATTTTGTTTATTTATTCGTGGATGAACACTTTGGTTGCTTCCTGTTTTGGCCAATTTGAATAATATTGCTGTGCACATGGGTATATGCGTATCTCTTTGAGTTCCTGCTTTCCGTTTTTTGACTATATACCCAGAAATGGAATCGCTGGATCGTGTGGTAGTTCTATTGTTCTTTTTTTAGGGAAAGGTCATACTTTTTCCATAGTGGCTGTAACATTTTCCATTTCTACCAACAGTGCATGGTGGTTCCATTTTCTTCATATCCTCCCCAATACTTGTTATTTTATGGGTTTAAAAAATTTTTGTAACTATCCTAATGGAAGTTAGGTGATATGTAGTTTTGATTACCATTTTTCTAATGATTAATGATATTGATAATAAGCCCCATCTTTTTGTGGGCTTATTGGCTGTTTGATTTTTTTTTTTGGAGAAATGTCCATTCAAGTCCTTTACCTATTTTTGGGTTGCATTGTTTGTATTGTTGAAATTGCATGAGTTCTTTATATATTCTGGATATTAACCCATTATCATATACATGATTTGATTTCACTCTGTTGATGGTTTCCTTTGATGCACAGAAGTGTTTAATTTTGATGTAGTCCAGTTTATCTATTTTTCTTTCATTACCGGTGCTTTAGAATATTCTTTCTTTCATGTTTTTTCCCTAACCATTAGACTATCAGGGAAGGGTAGTTATTCTTGAGCATTCTATTTGAGAATTAGAAAGCAAGGCCAGGTGTGGTGGCTCACACCTGTAATCCCAGCACTTTGGAATGCCAAGGTGGGTGGATCACATGAGCCTGGGGGTTTGAGACCAGCCTGGCTAACATAGACCTCATCTCTATAAAACCTTAAAAATAAAAAATTAGGTGTGATGTAGACCAGCTACTTGGGAGGCTGAGATGGGAGGAGCCTGGGAGGTGGAGGCTGCAGTGAAGCCATTATCATACCACAGTGGTTGGTAACAGCAAAATCTTACCAGCATAGGGAATACTTACCTTTTTAATAAAAGCAGAACAAGTTTCTGTTTTAAGATTGAAGTTTAAAATTGAGTAAATATTAGTTCATTTTCACACTGCTATAAGGATACTCCCTAGACTGGGTAATTTATAAACAAAAAGGTTTCATTGACTCACAGTTCTGAATGGTTGGGGAGGCCTCCGGAAACTTACAGTTGTGGCAGAAGGTGAAGGGGAAGGAAGGACCTCCTTCACATGGTGGCAGGAGAGACAGTGCACAGCGGAAGCTGCCACTTTTAAAACCATCAGATCTCTTGAGAACTCCCTCACTATCAAAAGAACAGCAAGGGAGAAACTGCCTCCATGATCCAATCACCTCCCACCAGGTCTCTCTTTCGACATCTGGGGAATTACAATTTGAGATGAGATTTGGGTGGTGACACAGAGCCAAATTGTACCAACAGAGGAAAACTAAATATATAGTTGTTTTATCCCCCCTATTTAGTCTTTTACTGTTAATAGTGACCCTGGCCATGAACCCTTGTGGTACTGAGGTGAAACATGTATTCTGAGGATATTGGTGTCGGAAGCCTTCCCCTCTTTTCCTCTGAAAAGACATTTCAGAAAGGCCTTCTCTGGCCACCACTCCTGTACTATGCCAACTTGTGTTCTGGTTCATGCAGATCCCTTTCCTTCTTTTATATTTATTCTTAAGACTTTTAAAATCACCAGATATTAGGATATTTGTTTGTCATTTCTTTATTGTCTGTCTTCATATGGGCATAGTTTTGTCTCTATTTTGTTTACTGCTGTCTTTCCAGTGCTTGGAACAATCCTCCGTGAATATTTGGCAAATTAATAGAGCAGCTTCTAGCCGAACATCTTTTAGTGGCTACAGAAATCTCAAGAAGTAGATGGCTTCTTCACAGCATGAAATAGTTGGCCCATGACTCTCACTTTTATTCATATGCTTTGTAACATATCTCATCCTGTCGATTATTTCTGTTGTAGCCTCCTATTTTAATAATGTGCCATTTATATATGCCATTAAATAGGCTAGTTATTTGAGTGCCTGTTGTGTGCCAGACATTGTTCTAAGATAGGCATGGGCATTAAAATGTTGATGTTTTAGGCATAAGTCATTTTGGTACCAACAGTTTTAAAGAGAAAATTTTCATTTAAAAGGATTTATGAACCAAGTTGTATTTATAAAGATACATTAGCTTAGTACTTTTCTTACATGTAACCTAATGTGAACTGTTTTCCAGATATTTTCTAAATTTGGCACAGTCTTGAAGATTATCACCTTTACAAAGAATAATCAATTTCAAGCCTTGCTTCAGTATGCTGACCCAGTAAATGCACATTATGCCAAAATGGTAATTATGATCTTTTGTTTCATTTTTCAATTGTTAATCACACCAGTGATACCTGAAGGAAGTCATCATATCTTCTCTCATGCCCCACTTTACCATGTGTTTTCTTTTTAAATTGTGTTAAAATATACATAATAGTTACCATTTTAGTCATTTTAAAGTGTATGATTGCATGTATTTTTTTTTTCTAAGCTAAAAATCATTATTTCTTCATATGAAATGGTCTCAAATTTCCTATCACCTCTCACATCTCTGAGACTAATTTCTGTTTGTTATGTTTAAAGTCTGGAGTTGAACACAGTACTCCTGATGTGAGCTGACTAATAGAGCCATCGTTACCTTTGCGCTTTCATTTACTTCTCCCATCCAAGTACTAACCAGGCCCGACCCTGCTTAGCTTCTGAGATCAGGCACATTCAGGGTGGTATGGCTATAGACCGTTTACTTTGTTAAATCAGTCAGAGATTGATTTCACCATTTTTGCAGCTATATTCTGTGTTTATTCCTGTTGAGCTCTGAATTGGTAGAGATACTAAATCTTAGGAAATACGCTGCTGTCAATTCATGTTGTCTTTTTTTTAGTACACAAAAACCTGACTATTTTGACAAGGTATAAAACGACGTTCAATTCGGTTATCTTAGACATATCTCCTATTGATGTCTATCCCTAACTCTAATTTCATCTTGTAGCAGTTTTTGCTAGTCGTTTCTACATTTTGGTCAAAGATGAGGACTAAGGCTTATGGTACTTTTTTGTACCACACTATGTCTGGCACTTGATTGGGAGTATAGCCTTTATATTTGCTGTACCCTGAACTTGCATATATTATTTTGTACCTTTATGATGGCATACTTCTCAATGACCATTATTATAAATTAGGATTTATATTATATTTGTTCTATTTTTATGTGCTTTGGTTTCTGGTGTCTATTTTTATAAATTCAAGCATTTGCGAATGTCATAAGTGGCCACAAATACCCCAAGGTAAATTTTTATTCTTCCAAAGGAAGGGGTTGCTAATCTTTGGTCACAACTGATTCCACATTTCCCTCAGTTTATTATTCAAAGTATTGCAAAGTAAATTTACAAGAGAAAAAAATAAGTGATAGATAATATTTTATGTATTGTGGCTCTGACAAGTAGCATTTACAAAAGCTTTGTTTCATCCAAGCAAAGCTTATACATCCTAGTATAATGTGAATTATACTAAAATGAATTAAAATGGAATGTAAAATCCGAGTATCTTAAAACTTTTGATACAGGCAAAATAATCATAATAGTGAACATTTCTGTGATAGATAATAGTTTTCCAGTTTTTCACATTTCTCCTTTCTTATTTGATCTTACCACAGACAACATAAATATTATCAGTCTTATTTTACAGATAAAAACTGAGACTTAGAGATTTCCTTTTTCTCAGACTCATAGTTAATGACTGTGAGGTAAAAATAAACCTGACTCTGGCTTTTTAGTCAGTGCTTTCTGCCTCACACCTGATTGCCCCTCTTTGTCAATAGAGGCTTCTTGGTTATCAGTGTTGTTGTCTTGCCAAAACCAGTCCCTTTCTTACATGCTTTAGGCTCTGGATGGCCAGAATATCTATAATGCATGCTGCACCCTGCGTATTGACTTCTCCAAGCTCACCAGCCTTAATGTGAAATATAATAATGACAAAAGCAGAGACTTCACTCGCTTAGACCTTCCTACTGGTGATGGCCAGCCATCCCTTGAACCCCCTATGGCTGCTGCTTTTGGTGAGTAGTTCCTTTTTGGGTCACAAAGCAAGTTTTCTGAAGTTACAAGTTTCGTTTATTAAGCCATGTATGTTAGTAAGCCATTTTCTTCTTGAGTTCTCTCAGGATTTATAAAGGAAAGCAAGAATCATGGAATGAAGCATTCCCATTAATTAAATATTAATATTAGGAGGTTCTGTTAGTTGACAAAACAAATGAATATCTGAAATTGAGTTACAAATTTATTTTCCAACATTATAATATTCATTCTTTAAAAGCCACAAACCATTTCCTTCTAATGAATGGTCTTATTAACATTAATTTAAATGTGCTAGTTTATAGCCAAAAGAATTTTGCTATATATGCTCTTGAGAAAAATCCTTTTCCGTTTTTAAATAATGATGTTTTAAATCAAACCTAAATGAATAGTATGATCTTTTATCCAGAGAAGATTTATTTTGATTTTTTAAACTTTAGAACTTCTAGCTGTATCTTCAGCTTGTGTGAAGTTGCGTTTTGTATTAGTAAAAATACAGCCTTCTAAATTGTCTCTGCAAATTGTAGCTTTGAAGAGCCTCCCTCTTTTATTTAAAGTAACCCTCTTAAGGAAAAAGCAATGGATGGCCTGGCTTGAGTATCTTACTAGGTTAGTATGTGCTATGTTTGGTATTACAGTTCTCAAAAGTGTGGTTTATTATTTAGAAAAAGTATTACTACCTTTTGTGATTGATTTTTCCTTTCCCAAATGACACCATAAAATATTGCTAACTGGGACTTTAATAGTATTTAGTTCATCATGTTTTATAGGTGAGAAAATGAAAAGAATTAAGGCAATCAATTATAAAATTAAGACAATCAAATGATTGTCCAAACTTTTCTAGAAAATAGTTCATTACTTTAAAGTGAAAGCTTTTTTATTATTTTTAATTTAAAAAGCCAAATGATTCAACACATCTTTATAATATTGTTAAAATTTCTGTTTTGGCGTCTTTGACCAAATTTTTGTGTTTTATATTTGTTACCAGCCCCTAACTTACTTACCTGATTTGGCAGAGCCAAAGGTCTTTGTCATTACCATTTCAATAACAAACGATAGAAATATTTGGGGCCAAAAAAATACATGTATTGGGGCAAATTAAAGTTTGCCAAAACTCAGCTATCAAATGTCAGAATTCACTTGTCCTAATAATTATATACTCTTGGTACGATTGTTCTATATTATGGGAGGAGGACATTTTAAAAATATGGTTAAGAAGTTTGATTTCTGAATATAAAATATCAGAATGTTTATATCCTTTCTCATTAATGTTGTTAATCCTTAGTCACTGCAAAACAATGTCTACATCCCAAAATAAGTAATTCATCAGAGAACAATGCACTTTATATATTGTTTGAAAGTTTCTCTGCTCTGCCTCTCACTAATATTTGACACAGTTTCACTATTCTCTTGTTTTTTCTCTTGTCTTCTGAAACACCACTCTCCTTACTTTCTTCCTACTTCACTGGCTGTCCTTTCTCTTACAAAAGGTTACCCTTTACAGTTTCTAGGGCTGAGTCACAAGCACTATGTTCTTTCTTTTAGTGACACTTGTTATACCTATAGAAAAACTTATAAAACATGTAAGTATATAAACACCCATGTGATTACCAGCCAGGTTAAGAAATAAAATATTTATACATACTGAAGAGGCACACTGTGTACCTTTCTTCATCAATTTTTTTCACTCTCCCTTCCCCAAGAAAACCACAGTTCCAAATTTGGTGGTAATCATTCTCTTGCCTTTCTGTTTTCCTGTTGTTTTTTTACCACTCATTTTATATCCCTAAATGCAACTTTAAAATTTTTTTTAAAGCTGCACTTAGAACTTAACATAAATGGACTATTGCTGGTTTTCTCTTGTGACTTTATTTGCTCTGTATATCTTTGGTGATTCATCCATATTCATACATGTGGCTGTCGTTCATTCATTCTCAGCACGGTCAAGTCTATAGTATCCTACTGGAAGAATATATAATATATATTTTGGTTTGTTGATCCATTTTACTGTTGACCAATATTTTGGTTGTTTTTAGTTTGATGCTACTATGAACGTTCTTGTCTGCCAGACAAGAGCTTTCTCCAAGAAGTACGTAGGAAAGGAATTGTTGTGTCATAGAGAACATATTTCTTCAGTTTCATTAATAATGCCAGTTTTCAAAATGATTGCACCAGTTTATAACTGCATTGTGAGATTAAAATTTTTTCAAGCTGTCTTCTACGAAGGGAATGAGATGTTTTCATTCTTTTAATTCTAGTGTATGTTTAATGGTATCTTAACATAGTCTTCACTTGCATTTTCCTAATTACTAATGAGGTTGAACGTATTTTTGTTTATTTTTCATCCTTATAAATTTTGTGTTCAATTCTATTTTTTATTTACATGAATACGTTCTTTAGTGCTGATTTCTGAAATTTTGTTGCACCAATCACCCAAGCAGTATACACTGTACCCAATGTGTAGTCTTTTACACCTCACCCCATCCCTGTTCAATTCTTTTGTCTATTTTTATGCTTTAGTTCTCATTCTTTTCTTACTTAATTGTAGGAATTCTTTGTGTATTCCAGTTACTAGTTCATTGTGTGTTATTTGTGTTGGAAATAAATTTCTCCCAGAATTTTTTCTGGTAAAGATCGAAACAAGTATTAGGCTAATTTATTTGTCATGTTTCTTTCGAGTCATTTAATTCAGAACATTTTTTTATTCTGTGTCTTTCATAACTATTGCTTCTCTGTGCCCCTGTGCCCCCTTCTCCACTGAGACAGGGACTCACTCTGTTGCCCAGGCTGAAGTGCAGTGGTACGATCACAGCTAACTACAACCTCAACCTCCTGGGCTCAAGTGATCCTTGTACCGCAGCCTCTTGGGTAGGTGGGACTATAGACACTCTCCATCACACCTGGCTAATTTTTATTTTTATTTTATTGTAGAGACAGAGTCTCACTGGGTTGCCCAGGTTGGACTGTTGCATTTCTGAAGAGTTTGGGGAGGATATTTTTTGTAGAATATCTTTCCATATAGGTGTCTGTTTTTTCCTTATCATAATACATGTTTTTGAATGGAAATACTACAGAAATAATTTTGTGTCTTTCCTACCTCATTACATTAGGAGACACATAATGTTAATTTATTCTTTTTCTTGTGGTGTTAGCTTTGGTCACTTATTTAAGTGATCTTGCAGGTGTCTTCCCTGTAATGTTACTATTTTTCCTTTTGTAATGATTTACTGGTTAAGATAATAAATACCCTGTTCTTAACATTTTTTACCTTTTATTTTTCACATCTGTTACCAAAATTATTTGTTACTGTGATGGTTGCCGTGAGGTAATTTGCTAATTCCATCATTTCTTCTACCTTTATTAGCTAGCATTTTATTACAAAGAATGTTTTTCTTGGCCGGGCGCGGTGGCTCATGCCTGTAATCCCAGCACTGTGGGAGGCCGAGGTGGGAGGATCATTCGAAGTCAGGAGTTCGAGACCATCCTGGCCAACATGGTGAAACACCGTATCTACTAAAAATACAAAAATTAGCTGGACATGGTGGCGGCGCGTCTCTGTTGTCCCAGCTACTTGGGAGACTGAGGCAGGAGAATTGCTTGAACCTGGGAAGCAGAGGCTTCAGTGAGCCAAGATCGTGCTACCACACTCCAGCCTGGGCAGCAGAGCAAGACTCCATCTCCAGAAAAAAATAAAAATAGAAAAGAGTGTTTTTTCTCAGCTGAGAACACTGGCTTACACCTGGGAGGATGAGGTTTCTTACCATCATCACTTTTATTCATTTATTCATACTGCTAACTTAAGTTTTTGTTTGTTCATTTGTTTTTATGAGACAGAGCCTTACTCTGTTGCCCAGACTGGAGTGCAGTGGAACAGTCTGGGCTGGCTGCAACCTTTGCCTCCCGAGTTCAAGCAATTCTCATGCCCCAGCCTCCTGAGTAGCTGGGGCTATAGATGTGCACCACCACATCTAGCTAATTTTTGAATATTTTTTTGTAGACACGGGGTTTTGCCATTTTGGCGAGGCTGGTCTTGAACTCCTGACCTCAAGTGATCTGCCTGCCTCGGCCTCCCAAAGTACTGGGATTACAAGTGTGAGCCACCGCGCCCAGTGTAGCTTAATATTTACTAGACTTATTTTTCTGGGCTTTGCTACATTGGTCTAGTTGTCTCCTTTTGTCATTACCAGAAGTCAGTCTCTGCTGAAGTCTTTTTTATCTTTTTCTTCTTCAAGACTATCTTGGCAGTTCTTGACCATTTGTATTTTTTATGAATTTTAAGATCAGCTTGTCGAGTTCCAAAAGAAAAAAAAGTAGCAATAGCTATTAGGGTTTTGATTGGGATGACATTGAATTTACAAATGAGTTAGAAGATAATTGACATCATTACAATAGAATCTTCCAGTCTTTGAATTCATTTGGACTTTTTTTTTTTGGAGACAGGGTTTTCCTCTGTTGCCTAGGCTAAAGTGTAGTGGTGAAATTATGGTTCACTGCAGCCTTGACCTCTAGGCTCAGGCAATCCTCCCACCTCAGCCTCCTGAGTAGGCAGGACCACAGACACACATCACCATGCTCTGCTAATCAAAAAAAATTTTTTTGTTGAGATAGTGTCTCACTATGTTACCTAGATTGATCTAGAGCTCCTAGTCTCAAGTGGTCTTCCCACCTCTGCTTCCCAAAGCACTAGGATTACAGGCATGAGCCACTGTAGCCTGGATGTTTGTTAATGTCTTTTGGTAGCATTGGGTGACTTAAAGATTTGCACTTTTTTTTGGTTGCATTTATTCCTGAGCACTTCTCACTTTTAATTTTATTTTACATGGCATAGTATGGTGGCTGAGAACCATACTTTTTGTATTTTGATTCTGGACCATTATTTATAAGCTGTGTAATCTTGGACAAGTTGCTTAAGTGCTCTGCATTTCCCTTTCTTTCTATGTGGAATGCTTAACAATTCTTAACTGGTAGGGTTTCCAACATTAAATGTGCTCATGTACTTGAAGAGTTTAAAATGATAACTAGCATAAGCACAATGTAGGTTTGAACTATCATTATTGTTTTGTTTTCTAACTGTTGGTAATATAGAAATGCAACATTGTTATCTCTTGATTTCATAACTCAGAAACCTTAATAAACTTATGAATTCTAGTAATTTGCCTGTGGATTCTTTTTGCATTTCAATATGTATAATCATATTATCTACAAATAATGTCAGTTTATATCCTTTCTTCTAATCCTAGGGCCTTTTTTTATTTTTTAAGACAGAGTCTCGCTCTGTCACCCAGGCTGGAGTTCGGTGGCACATTTTCAGCTCACTGCAACCTCCACCTCCTAGGTTCAAGTGATTCTCATGCCTCAGCCTTCCAAGTAGCTGGGATTATGGGTACTTGCCACCATGTCCAGCAATTTTTTTGTATTTATTATAGAGACAGTTTCACCATGTTGGCCAGGCTGGTTTCAATTGCCTCACCTCAAGTGATCCACCCACCTTGGCCTCCCAAAGTGCTGGGATTACAGTACGTGAGCCACCGCACCCGGCCTAATCCCTGGGACTTTTAATTTTTTTTCTTGCTTTAGTGAGATAGACCAAACTTCTAAAATTAATATAAAAATGGAAAAGGAAAGTATTTAGAATAGAGCTGCTGAAAACATTTTTCTTTTTAAGCTGTAAGACTTAATATGGAGCTGCAGTAATCAAGCCAGTATGGTAATGTTAGAAGGATAGTTACAGAGATTAATGGAGCATAATGAGAGAGGCTAGACGTAGATCCACATATGTGGTCAATTGATTTTCAACAAAGTTGCCAATCTAATCCACTAGGGAAAGGGAAAATCTTTCAACAAGTGGATTTTGTACAAGTGGATATTAGTATTTGGGATAAAAAGCATTGACTGTTATCCTGTGGCATACTGACAAGTTAACTTAAAATAGGTCTTAGTCCTGTATGTAAAATTTGTGGTGTGGACCTGTAGTTCCAGCTATTCAGGAGGCTGAGGTGGAAGGATTACTTGAGCCCATGAGTTCTGGGCTATAGTACGCTGTGCTAATCAGGTGTCTGCGCTTAAGTTCGGCATCAATATGGTGACTTCCCGGGAGAAGAGGACCACAAGGTTGCCTAAGGAGGGATGAATTGGTCCAGGTCAGAAATGGAGGAGGTCAAAACTCCCATGTAGTTCAGTAGTGGTATTGTGCCTGTGAATAGCCACTGTATTCCAGCCTGGGCAACATAGTAAGACCCTGTCTCTTAAAAACAAATAAATTGACACCTAAAAAATTTCCAGAAGAAGACATAGGAGAAAATCTTTGTAACCTGGGGATATGCAGAGTTTATTAGAACACAGAAAGCACAAAACATAACAGGAAATAATTTACCTAGTGTACATCATAATTTTAGTGCTCCATTTGAAAGATACCGTCAAGAAAACCAAAAGGCAAACATCACTCCAAGTTGGCAAAACCTCTGGCACCTACCTAGCCTGGTCATTTGTGAGATTTAAAAATGTTGCTGGGCACAGTGGCCAGCACACCTGTAGTCGCTGTTACTTGGGAGTCTGAGGCAGGAGGATGTGTTTGAGCCCAGGCTGGAGTGTACTCTAATCAAGCCTGTGAATAGCTGCTGTACTCCATTTCAGGCAACACAGGCACACCCCATCTCTAAAAAATATATAAATAAATACATTAAAATGTGACTTAATGACAAGTGTTAACTAACTAAACATAAATGTTCATAGCAGTTTTATTTATAATAGCCAAAAATCTAGACGTATTCTACAAACAGGTGAATAGATAAAAATATGATTCTTCCATGCACTCAAATACTATTCAGCAATAAAAAGGAGTAAAGTTGTGATAAAGGCAAAGGGATTATGCTGAATGAGAGAAGCCAGACAGAAAGGAACACCTAGTGTATAATTCTGTATGTATATTATTTTGATAAAATGCAAACTAACCTATAGTGTGAGGTCATTGGCTGCCTGAGGACAAGGTTTGGAGAGAGATGGATTGCGGAGGGTCATGAGAAAATTTTCAGGAATGATGGGAATATTTGTTATCTTGACTGTGATGATAATTTCACATGCTTTAAATATACAGTCATGCATTGCTTAACCACAGGGATACGTTCTGAGAAACGTGTCGTTAGGCAGTTTTGTTGTATACTTACACAAACGTATATACAGCCTACTACACACCTAGACTGTAAGGCATGTTACCGTAATGAATACTATAGGCAAATTAATATATGGTAAGTATTTGTGTATCTAAACATAGAAAAGGTACAGTAAAAATACAGAATGAAAGATACAAATGGTACACCTGTATAGGGCACTTCCCATGAGTGGAGGTTGCAGAACTGGAAGTAATATTTTCCTTTTTTTAATAATAAATTAGCCTTAGCTTGCCCAGGTATGGTGGCTCATGCCTGTAATCCAAGCACTTTGGGAGGCCGAGGCAGGAGGATCACCTGAGGCCAGTAGTTCAAGACCAGTCTGGCCAACATGGTGAAACCCCATCTGTCCTAAAAATACAAAATTTAGGTGGGTGTGGTGGGAGGCTCCTGTAATCCCAGCTACTGGGGAGGCTGAGGCAGGAGAATTGCTTGAACCCAGGAGGCAGAGGCTACATTGAGCCCAGATTATGCCACTACTCCAGCCTGGGCGACAGAGTGAGACTCAGTTTTTAAAAAATAAAATAAATACATAAAATAAGCTTACAGTAACTTTCTAACTTTATAAACTTTTAACTTTTGACTCTTTTGTAATAATACTTAGCTTGAAACACAAGCACATTGTGTACAAACTTTTTTATGTACAAGCTGTACAAAAATACTCTTCTTCATATCCTTATTCTGTAAACTTTTTTCTATTAAGAATTTTTTTTTTTTTTTTTACCTTTTATACTTTTTTATTAAAAACTAAGACACAAACACACATTAGCCTAGGCCTACGCAAGGTCAGGATTGTCAATATCACTGGCTTCTACTTCTGTATCTTGTCCCACTGGAAGGTCTTCAGGGACAGTAACACGCATGAAGCTGTCATCTCCCATAATGACAATACATTCTTACGGATTACCGCCTGAAGGACCTGCCTAAAGCTGTTTCACAGTTAAGTTTAAAAAAAACAAAAGCAAGTAGGAGTACACTCTAAAATAACAATACAAAGTGTGGTATAGTACGTATATAAACCAGTAACATAATTCTTTATTACTTACTACATTGTATAGTATATACTGTACATAATTATATTTACTGTACTTTTTTATTATTGAGTTTGTTTATGCTGGCATCACTACAAACATACGAGTACTATGTTGCACTACAGTGTTACAATGGCTACAACATTACTGGGCAATAGAAATTTTTCAGTTCCATTATAATGGCATGGGACCACCATTGTATATGTGGTTCATTATTGACTGCTGTGCATGACAGTATATCAAAACTCATCACATTGTACATACACAGAAACACATAATACAATACATATACATGTATATATGCCTTTTATTGTGTGTAAGTTAGAAAAGAAATTAAGTAAAATCATTTTACTCTAATGCCGACTACCCTCCAAAAGTTTCTATTTCTTTCAGAGTCGATGCCCCCGTCTTTACATTGGATTACAGGCCCTGTACCGTCTTTTTTCTTTTTGACAATTCTTTTTACATGCTCCCCTACATCATCCTTCTACCCGCCAATACTGATATCCCTATTGTCAGACATTTTAGGTATGTTCCAACCTCTGGATCTTTCCGCTGGTTGTTTCTTCTGCCTGGAGTGCTTTTCTCCCAGCTACACTGAGAGAGATTTTTCTCATCTGCCTTCTTTGACCTGTCTTGAGCAGCTCTTCCTCAGAACTCTCCTGGTTTTTTCTGTTTTTTCTTTCTTTCCTTTTCTTTAGTTTCTTCCCCCCCCCCCCCCCTTCTTTCTTTCAGCAGGTCTCTCTCACTCTGTTACCCAGGCTGGAGTGCAGTGGTGCAGTCATGCCTCACTGCAGCCTGAACTCTTGGGCTCAAGCAATCCTTCCACCTCAGCCTCCTGAGTAGCTGAGAATACAGGCATGCACCACCATGCCTGGCTAATTTTTTAAATTTTTGTGCAGGGGGTGGTCTTACTATGTTTCTCAGGCTTCTCTTGAACTCTTGGCCTCAAGTGATCCTCCCACCGTGGCCTCTCAAGTACCAGGGATTCTAAGTGTGAGTCACTGTGCACAGCCTGTTTTTTTCCATATTGTCACCTTCTTACATGCTATACAATTAACTTACTGTATATTGTATGTGTTGCTTATTCTATTTTTATCTCTACTAAGCTTCACCGGGGCGGACTTAAGAGAGTAGGGTGCCTATTTAGTTTATTAATGTTTCCCCATGCCTGAAGCAAAATAACCATGTAAACAATATTTGCTGAATGAATGTTTATTATTCTGTTTTTCCACTATTGGTTTGAAGTTTAGTACTGTTTGTTTTTATCTAGAATTTTTAACTTTTACACATTTTACCAAAATCTAATGTCAATTAATAACTGTACCTTTTCTTACATAATAGAAGAATATTAGAACATTTGGACTCCTTTTACGTCCTCCGAACCTGTGATGTTTTTGTTTTATTTTTACATTATTTGACTTTAATCTTGCAATTTGTTATTGTCTTGTACAATCAGTGTTCATTTACATTAAACCATATATAACTCTTTAGGCTTTTCATTCCTTCTTGCAACTCAGACATGCCATCTGAAAACAGTTATATTCTGCCTGAAGGACACTCTTTAGTATTTCACTTAGGAAAGGTCTGTGGTAACGTATTTGAAGTTATTTGCCCCCAATTATCTTTTATTTAAGACGGAATTTCACTCTGTTTGCCCAGGCTGGAGTGCAATGGTGCGATCTTGGCTCATTGCAACCTCCACCTCCCAGGTTCAAGTAACTCTCCTGCCTCAGCCTCCCAAGTATTTGGGACTGCAGACAACATGCCACCACACCCGGCTAATTATTTTTATTTTTAGTGGAGATGGGGTTTCACCACGTTGACCAGGCTAGTCTCAAAACTCTTAACCTCAGGTGATCTGCCTACCTCAGCCTCGCAAAGTGTTTGGCTTACAGGTGTGAGCCACCGTGCTGGACCTAATTTTGTGTATTTAGTAGAGGCAGGGTTTCTCCATGTTGGTCAGGCTGATCTAGAACTCCCAACCTCTGGTGATCTGCACAGCTCAGCCTCGCAAAGTGCTGGGATTAGATACAGGCATGAGCCACTGTGCCCGGCCAGTATCTTTCGTTATCAAGTTTAAGAGTTATTTTTGCCGAGTATAAAGTTCCAGGTTGAGAGATATTTTTCTTTCAGCATATTAAAGATACCATTTTATGATGTTCTGGTCTCCATTGTTGTTCTTACAAAGTTGTTACCGGGCATGGTGGCTCACACCTGTAATCCCAGCACTTTGGGAGGCCGAGGCGGGCGGATCATGAGGTCAGGAGATTGAGATCATCCTGGCCAACATGGTGAAACCCTGTCTCTATTAAAAATACAAAAAATTAGCTGGGCATGGTGGCGCGTGCCTGTAATCCCAGCTACTCGGGAGGCTGAGGCAGGAGAATCACTTGAACCTGGGAGCTGGAGGTTGCAGTGAGCCAAGATCGTGCCACTGCACTCCAGCCTGGAGACATAGCGAGCGAGACTCTGTCTCAAAAAAAGAAAGTTGTCAAGCTAATTGCTGCTTTGTTGTCGTCTTTTTTTTTTTTTTTTACTGGCTATTCTTTAGGGATTTTTCTTTTCTTTGGTGTCCATTTTCTTTGGTGTGGTTTCAGTATGATGTATTCATTTAAGGATTTTATTCTAATTAGAGCTCATTGGACTTCTTGAGTCAGTGGATTGTTATTTTTAGTGGTTGTAGAAATCCTTTCATATATTTCCCCTTGTCACAATTTCTCTTCTTTCTGGAGCTTTAATAGGACATGTTATAGCTCCCCCCCACTCTGTCCTCAGTGTATCAAACTTACTTTCCTTTCTGGGCTGCATTCTGAAGAATTTCTTAGGACCTAACTTTCAGTTCACTGATGGCGCTCTTCAACTTGATTTAATTGTTGTTAAATCTGTCCTGTAATTTTAGATTTTAGCAATTGTGGCTTTCATTTCTAGAAATTTTATTTGGTTCATTTTTAAAAAGCGTCTCCTGTACTACAGATTTTTTTTGTATGCCTTTTTTCAAACTTACTGTTTAAATCTTCATCTGCTTAATTTAGTATCTCAGATTTTTTACAGTTTTCTTTTTGCTTAGATATTTCTGACTTTTTGGGTTTTTTGTGGGAGAGGGTGGGGATGAGTTATTCATTTTACTTGGAGAATTAATTATGATTGTTCTTTGAGGCTCAGGATCAAGGTGTTTGTTCCTCCAGAGAGAATTTGCCTGCAATATTAAAGGCTCTACATTTGGGATCATTTTAACCTAAATTAATAGCTTGGTTTTCCTTTAGACTTCCAAGAAATGTAAATCTAGATTGTAAATTTTTGTGAAGGCTTCCTTTTTGTTAGAACTTTTCAGGGACTTTTCTTCTTTCCGTGCTAGTCACAAAGCTAACCTTCCTGGTAGTCCTCTGAAGATGGGAGTAGTAGTAGATAGGGTAGATTATTTTCAGTCTATACTAATAGATTAATGCAGTGAGAGTGTCCTGTTGACTTCCCACCTTGGGCTACTCTGGGATTTACTTCTGGCCTGCCAACCCATGAAGCTGACCAAACCAAAGCTCAGTGTCACAGGGTTAGAGTTTTAGCCTAGTTACTCCTTATAATCATGGCAACTTTTAGTTTTTTTTGTTTTTTTTTTTTTTTTAAAGAAAGTCTTTATACTCATTCATTGGGCATTTTCTGCAGTAAGGTTGGTTTATATTAATCATTCTCCAATTTAGACATTAAGCTTGTTTCTTTAGGATTTTGCTGTTTTAAATAACACTGTGATAAACTGATTTCATAGGTTAAAATGTTATCTCATGTATTAATTTGTATTCCCTTAGTTGCTATCATGGTGGTACATTTTCTAAATGTGAAGAATCTGTTCTTAGTCATTCAGACCTGAAACATTTTTCATGAAATGAAGATACGAATGCGTTGTCTAACAGATTACTTTGCTATATAATGTTTCTGTTTCTGCTCATTTAGGTAGTGTAGATTATATAGACACTTGAAGAATGCCTGTTTTGTCAAATATTAGCAAATGTTCTTATTATCTTATTTTACAGGGAAACAGTTATTTAAATTTGGTTGTGATAATTGTTTGCCAGTTCTTTTATGTATTTCTGTTGAATGTTCTGTAATAGTTATCTCAAAATCTTTCCTCATTTCTCTCAGATATACTGCTTGCTAGAGCTCTGCCTCACCCCTGCTGTAGCCATATGTATTAGCCACTTTGCCATGCCTAAAAACTACCCCTCTTCATCAGTTGTTTATAGAAAGGAACGTTTTTCTCTCCCACATGCCTCAGTAGCTGTGAATAAGCTCTTGCAGCCATCTTCCACTTGTCTTTTTAATCTAGGGCCAACACCAAAGATCCACTCCTTTTTGAGACATGGCATTCTTGTGGCCGACAGTGAAGAATAAGGGAGCAGGTATAAACCCGTAATGCCACTTAAAGGTTCTGTTCCACCATTATTGTTTGGGAAAAACGTGCCATGATCAAGCCCAGTGTGAACTGTGTGGAAATGTGTGCTCCTCCGCCAAAAGGCATTGCAAGTCATGTATGGCCAGTTATATAGAAGGGAGCAAACAGATATTTTGCAACAATAATACAGTAGCTACCATAGCTCTCCTTATGTTTATTTTTAGCTTTTCTAGTGTAGGTTTTCATAATTGCTTGGGTCTATCTTGAAGCCTCTTTGTGAAGTCTTCTTTGTGCCTTAAATATAGTTTTTTTCTGTTATAAAAATGAATCATTTTACCCATGATCTTGAGCTTACTTGCATGTGTTTAGCAAAGACAAAATCTTGTCTGCTTTGTCTCTGACTAGAATGCTGTAACTCATGATATGCTTTCAACATGTATTTGTTAAATGGATTTCACTCTCCCTTCTTCACCAGCTATTCTGTCAGTTACTCTCATTTTTTGTATCTCAATATCAATTCTCTCTGCTAATTCTATCCCTGCAGTCTCTTGTGACTGTATTTTCTTGAATTACTATAATTAGTTACATATTTAATAAATTATATTAAGTAATTCATTTTAATGAAGAAAATGAAATTATATGAGTTTTTAACTCTTGGAAAATGGAGCCTACATACTTGTGCCTATAAATATGGTCTTCTCCCTATCATTAAAAAAGCAAACTCCCCTCTTTGAGCTTTGCAGTCTAACCTCTCACTATTTCTGTAATAGTGTTGTTTACCTTCCTCATTTCTCCTTCTCTGTGCACTATATTGAAGGTCCTTCCCATCCCTGTTTTGAAACCATTCCTCTAGAGTCTGGGGTACAGGTATTGATCGACTTACGACCTATGCAACTTACGACCATTCGACTTTACGACCACAATTGCTAGCCACGACTACTCCGCGTCTGGCAGCGCAAATGTTGCCCAGCTGGGCGTACGACAGTGCGGACCAGCTTCCGGCAGCACTGCCATCTCCGCATGCATATAGCCTACTCAACTTACAACCAAATCGTGTTACGACCGGTCTGTCGGAGCCAATCACGGTCGTAAGTCGAGCACTAGCTGTACTATAATTCCTTGTTTTTTCCCTATTTTTAAGGCTATTCTCTTTCTGTAGGATATTCCTTTTCCTTCTATTGCTTAAGTGTACCTTTACCCCCAGGCTGTGTCTTTAGCCTTCATTTCTTGTCTTCAGCCCTTTTTAGTGGAGCTCTCATTTGTATGGCTTTCACATTTATGTCTACACAGGTAATTCGCAAATTTATGTGAATTCACAAATTTATGTGTTTACTTATAATAATCTGAGTTTGCTCCTTTATTTCCACTTTTTGGCATTTCTATTTGAATGTCTTATCTTGAATTTGATATGCCCTAAACCAAATTAATCATTTGTCTACTAAAAGTGACTCCTTCACTGGAACTCTTATTTTTGTTGATGATACACAGTCACCGGGCTTTTTAAAGGAAAGAGAAGACCAGCATTTGTTTAGTATTTGGTACACACTAAATACTGTGCGTCTTTGATTACATAATAGCTAGCTCAGGTTTTACCTCCAGAGAAAACTTACATGACCAGTCACAACAAATCCTCTGTGATCACTTCTTAGTCCGGTTGTAGTACATTTGAATTTTTACCATTCTACCCTCATCTTGAGTCTCCTGTTATTCGTACTTTCAGTTTGTAAGCCTCTCAGAGGCAAGGATTTTAACTTTTTTATTAGCATACTTACCCCACAGGTACAGTATGATTTAATAACATTTAGTGAGTAATTGATTTTTTTATTATAAAATATTGCTCTAAATAAGTGAAAGAATCTCAGGCTGTACTGTTGATCCTTGAACCCAATTGAAAGGGGTTAGCCTTTGGATGTGGCAGAAGCTCTTAATATGTTAAAGATCACTTGTTGAACAGGTCTTTACTCTGTAACAGAATCCCTTTGTTAGTCATATACTTTCATATGGCCATTTTATATTGCTTTGATAACCATATTTATAGAAGGTAGTATATTTACTTTGGCTTCTCTTTCCCATTAGGTGCACCAGGTATAATTTCTTCACCATATGCAGGGGCTGCTGGATTTGCCCCAGCCATTGGATTTCCTCAAGCTACAGGTGACTCTTTTAAGTTGGATTTGAAATGATTTTCAATGAAGTTGTATGTTTTCTAGGAACTTATCAAGATGAAGAATGTTATCATAGTTGAAGAATTTACCATAAAAGTATTATGCATATCAGCTGTAGAAGATTTTTGATTTGTATGATACATACCTTCCTTGTTTTTATGAATAATTCTCTCTGGTTCCATTCTTAATTCCAATAATCCATTATATGTTCTGCATCATTTATGTTTGCCATTGGCACAAGTAACTATGGGTTAACGACATTAAATAACCTTAGATTTGCCTTTCCAGTTGGTATATAAAATATATAAGCTGCTTCTGTCTTTACTGATAAGCTTATCAATTATGTGTTGAACAGACTTGTCTTATCTGAGTCTTTAATGCCTTTGACAGTACTCAACAAATAATATGCAGTCATACTATACATTCACTATTCAGCTTCTTCAGAAAATCTTTTGTTATTAATGGGTTTTGAAGATTACTGTAGATGGGTATGCATGCTGTGTATTTCAGGGGAGATACATATTTTGTCTCTTTAGCTAATGGAGGTAATTAGGAGATAGGAGTTGATTAATACTTTGATAATGACTCCCATTTTTCAAATAGTAAACAAAATGAATTTGATTATAATTTAAGGAAAAGAGAAAATATTACTTTATGATTTTTATCTCTGATGTCTAAAGAAAACACTGAGGTTGGTGAATAGGGGAATGGCAGAGTGGTAAGCCTCTCTCTACATATTTTCAACTTATAACTGATTCATGACTATAACTGCATTTTAAATTACAACATAGCTGCTTTCTGGCCGTAATCTTTCTGTCTTAACCTTTGAATTCTGGGAATTTTAACTCTCCCTTCTCTGTGTGTCTCTGTCTCTCTGCCTCTCTCTCTCTCTCTCTCTCTCTCTCTCTCTCTCTCTCTCGTTGTTGTGAGGCAGTCTTGCTGTGTCGCCTAGGCGTGGCACAATCTCAGCTTACTGCAACCTCCACTTCCCGGGTTCAAACGATTCTCATGCCTCAGCCTTTTGAGTAACTGGGACTAGAGGTGCCTGCCACCACGGCCAGCTAATTGTTGTATGTTTAGTAGAGATGAGGTTTCGCCATGTTGGCCAGGCTGGTCTCAAACTCCTGGCCTCAAGTGGTCTGCCTGCCTCAACCTCCCAGAGTGCTGGGATTACAGGGTAAGCCATCCCACATGGCCAGTAACTACTCTCTTTTCGATGGAGAGGATGGAGTTAACCAAAACAGAAAGAGTGATATGAAGGTTGAGGTTTTAAATTTTACCATCTTGGTGGTTTTTAGTATATCTTAACATATGTTTAGTTAAGTGAATATTCCACCTATTATGTTAAAAACATAGTTTTATTTATTCGAAGCTCCTCCAAGTTTAATCAGTGGACATTTTGATATGTTTTCCCTCATTTTGGATATTTCTTTTAGATACACTCTATGTACAAATATTAAGTAATAAATATTAAGAAAGGTGAAAAGTAAATAAAAGAGGGCTTCTGACTTGATAAGACTTTTGAGCTGATAGAGGATACACACACACACATACACACACACACACACACACACACAGACACCACACGCACACACCCTACAGTGTAGCTTAACTGTGCTCTTAGCCTTTGTATAACAGACATACAAATGGCAAAAGTTATGCAAAACTGTTGGAGTTGGACTGGAGGGGCATGGGAATAGGTCATGTGGGGGCTATTGATTTCATGCAATAGTATTCAGCCTGAGAATGTGGTCTGCACAGTTTTAGAATTCAGCAGTGTGGATGATGGTAGTTATGACCTTCTTAGATTGTTAAGCAGAATATGCTGAATGTAAAATATATTACAATTTAATTACATGGTATGTGGTAAAGTGGCCAGACTGTTTATTTTAAAGAATCATTAAATTAAGGAATTGGTTCACTTTACATAAACTAGAGGTTTACCTTAGACGCTTTTTAGCTGAGAACACAAAATAGCGGGAAAGTGTGCTGTTTTAAGTATAGTGTCAATATTCTGGTGTTACTGAGCTTTCAGTAGTTCCAAAATACCTAGAAAAGTAGAGAGCTCTGAATATTTCTGCTACAATAAGAGTATTGAATACTGTAAATCTATTTTGGTCAGAATAATGTTTATATAGCATTTTATACAGTCACAAAATGTTTTTCCCATATAAAATGTCATATAGCACTACCTAGCATGCATGTTTTTGACTTCTCCTGAAGGACTTAAAAAAAAAGAATACTTACCTGATTTTATGGTGGAAGCCAGTATGAAAAATATATACACTTGATAGAAAGATGCTAGAAAATATCTATTGTAAGAAACAAAGGGAGTGTTTGTAGTTGATAGACCCTCTGAAAAGCCTAACAGCGTTAGGCCCAGTGATTTCAGTTAGTCTGCAGAGCACTTTATGAATAATAGAGCACAAAGTATAATAATGTCAACAGATGAGGAGCTCAGCTTGCAGGCAGACTCTGTAGGGCAGAAAACTAGCCTTCAGTATCTTTATGGTAGCCTTGACACATTTTCTTTCTGTGTTTTTGCTTTCCTCTTTATTTGCTTAAATTCTGTCAAGTGTTACAGTTCTTCTGATAATTAGAATATGAAATGCTTTTGGTATTTTTAAAAGGTCTGTCGGTTCCAGCTGTTCCTGGAGCTCTCGGTCCTCTCACAATCACCTCCTCTGCTGTCACTGGAAGGATGGCCATTCCTGGGGCTAGTGGTATACCAGGAAATTCTGTTCTACTCGTCACAAATCTCAATCCTGATGTGAGTTGAAAAGTATTCTATATAAATAGTCTTTCAGGAGAAGGTATAGTAGCGATTTTTTTTTTTGAGAAAGAGTTTCACTCTGTTACTCAGGCTTGAGTGTGGTGCAGCATTCACTCACTGTGACCTCTGCCTCCCGGGCCCAAGAGATCCTCCCATCTTAGCCTTTCAAGTAGCTAAGACTACGAGTGCTCACCACCATGCCTGGCTAATGTTTTTTGGGGTTTTTTTGTTTGTTTGTTTGTTTGTTGCATTATTTTGTAGAAATACGATCTCGCTATGTTGCCCAGGCTGGTCTTGAGCCCCTGGGCTCAAACAATCCACCCACCTCAGCCTCCCAAAGTGCTGGGATTACAGGTGTGAGCCACCATGCCCGGCTATGGTAGCTTCTGATCCAGGGTTGTATTCAAATTAAAATGCTTAAGTTGTTTTAAGGACTTTTATTAAAATTCATCACTAGTATATAAAACCATTGCATTAAAATAAAAACTGTCAGAGTATAAACTTATTTTCAATTTTTACTTAAATTATCGTCAGACACTTATTTTGTGTTACCCTTTACAGCTTATCACACCACATGGGCTTTTTATCCTATTTGGTAAGTTCATTTTTGCCATTTTAATATTGTCTACAGGTGTGAATTGAGCACATTTCATTTATTTAGTAATATTTATTGATTACTTCTGTGTGCCAAGTATTGTGCTGACACTGAGGATAAAACAGTGAATAAGACTTTGCAAGTAATTACAGTGATGATTTATAATATGGGAAACAGAGGTTTTGTGTAATGCAGGGAGACCTAACCTAGCAGAGGGACTCAATAGAAATGATAGTTAAGCTGACTTGTGAAACATGAGTAAGAATCAGCCAGGCAGAAAGGGAGGGCAGTGTCTTCACAGGGGAGGGGAGGGGAGGGGAGAGAGTTGGGTCCTGGTACATGGAAGTACCAGGAAGGAAGCCTGGTGGCGAGCATAGTGGAGACCTCGTGAAGGTGGACAGCTGCCTGGGGTCAAAATCATGAAGAGCTTTTGAAAGCTTTGTTAAGGAGTTTGGTTTTTAACCTAAGAACAATGGGAAGCCATTGAATAGTTATGAGGCAAGAGAGTGACATAATGTGATTCAGGTTTTTAAAATAGCCTCCAAACTTTCCAACAGCATAGAATTAGAACAGTGAAATAAGCAATATTTACTATTTTAAAGATTTTTATTTATGTTATTTATTTATAATTTTTTGAGGCAGAGTCTCGCTCTGTGGCCCGGGCTGGAGTGCAGTGGCATGATCTCAGCTCACTGCAGCTCCAACTCCTGGTTTAAGCAATACTCCTACTTCAGCCTTTCGAGTAGCTGGGATTAAGGCATGTGCCTCCACGCCCAGCTAATTTTTGCATTTTTAGTAGAGACAGGATTTCACTATGTTGGCCAAGGATGGTCTCGATCTCCTGACCTTGTCATCTGCCTGCCTCGGCCTCCCTAAGTGCTGAGATTACAGGTGTGAGCCACTGCACCTGGCAAGATTTTAATTAATGACAGTTTATTTTTCCATAAAAAATGATTAGCATTTTGTGAGCAATATGATTTAATACGCTTTGATATTAAAAAATCCTTATTTTCATTTTGATTCAGCATTCCAAGGGTAGATCATTTCACGACTTGACTTTAATGGTTGTCATAGCTGAGGAAGATAAGTCATAAAGATATATAATCTAAAAGCAGGGTTTTCATTGTTGCTGCACTTTAATAATTATTTCACTAATTTTTTCATGTAATCCACCAATCTTTGTCATGCTTTACCTAGAAAAGTTCAATTTTTTCCTCTTAAATTAGTGGATCTTGAAACTGTTATATTTGAATATGTGTAACAAACAGAGTTAAAACTCATTGGTATGCTTCATTTGTAAGATTTTTAAAATAAGATTGGAAATTGTTTCCAACGTTTTTGCATCTGATAGTTTTAGAGACAGAGTCTCACTCTGTTGCCAGGCTGGAGTGCAGTGGTGTGATCATAGCTCACTGCAGTGTCAAACTCCTGGACTCAAGCAGTCCTCCTCCCTCAGCCTTCTGAGTAGCGGGCATATAAGTGTAAGCCACAGCACCCGACTGATAGGGTTGTTGGTTTTTTTTTTAAGTGAAATTTTTGAGGTATAATTTACAGCCATACAGTTTACCTGCTTTGGATTTACAACTCAAAGATTGTTAGTAAATTCACAGTTATGTTGCTATCACCACAGTCCAATTTTAGAAAATTTTCATCACCCAAAGAAATTCCTCATGCTTATTTACAGTCACTTATAAAAGTTTTTATTAATGATTGATGCATGTAATTTTCAGTAATAAAGCCATGTATTAACAGTATGTTTTAATATGACTCTTACAAAGCGTGTTTTATACTAAAAGCAGTTAAATTTCTCACCCATTTAAAAAACAGCTGGGTGCATTAGCTCATGCCTGTAATCCCAACGCTTTGGGAGGGCAAGGCAGGAGGATCAGATTATTTGAGACCAGCCTCAGCCAGATAGTGAGACCCCATCTCTACAAAAAATAAACACCCACATTTTGAAAAACAAATTGTGTATGTTTAGTTTTTAAAGAATAGGTACATCACCATCTTGTTATTTCTGAGAAAGGTAGCAAATTCAGAATACTTGTCTCTATTTAAAATTTTTAAAGTGCCATTAGTATGGTAATGATGCAGCTATTGAAAGATTTTCTTTTTTTTTTTTGAGACAGGGTCTTATTCTGTTGCCCAGGCTGGAGTGTGGTGGCATGATCTTGGCTCACTGGCTCACTGCAACCTCCACCTCCCAGGTTCAAGCAGTTTTCCCACCTCAGCCTCCTGAGTAGCTGAGATTACAGGTGTGCACTACCACACCTGACTAATTTTTGTATTTTTTGGTAGAGACAGGGTTTCACCATGTTGGCCAGGCTGGTCTCGAACTCCTGACCTCAAGTGATCCACCCACCTTGGTCTCCCATTGTTCTGGGATTATAGGTGTAAGCCACTGCACACTGCTGAAAGATCTTATTTTTATAATATTGATGATACCATGTAGCACATAAGCTGAAATATATTGTAATACATTGAATGAAAAAGTTGAGCAAGACTGGAATTAACTTTGTAGAACCTTCTAGCTATAATTTTATCTATATATTAAAAATTCAAAAACTGTAGTTTTTTTCATATTGGTTTGTGTAAGCAGATTAGTATAGATAAGAGTGTGCTTATTATCTTTCTATACCTCAGTGAATCATTTTACCCATCCTTTAGGAGATAGAACCCACTTTGGGGAACACTAGTATAGAAAAATCGAGTATAATATGATTAGTTAGGATCAATTAGGTCGTGGTAGTCCCAGTATGAAATAGTGTTGATAGCTTTGATGGTAGCGAGGATTGGGAGAGATGGACAAATGTGAGAGATAGACCGTAGAATCAATGGGTGCTGGTGATTGATTGGGTGGGTGTAAGCGTTTGAGGAAAGGAAGAAGTCAAAAGATGACTTCCAGGTGTCTGACTGGGCCAACTATGTGAATAACGATATTTATCTACAGAGTTAGTGAACAGAGTGGGGAGAGGAAAGCAGGGAGGAATCACTTTGGGGTATGTTAAGGTTATTTATGGGATGTCCACGTGAAAAAGAGTAAGTACAGAAATAGACCTGGAATTTGGAAGTGATAAACGTTTGCGAGTGTATGTATGGAATTGTCAAGGGAGAGTATATAGTGTAAGAAATGCCTTCTGTAAGTATATAGGTAAAATTAATTAAACACAACACAATCAGACGTTAAAAACAGTGCTTTGTTTTGTTTCAATTAGGAGTCTATGGTGATGTACATCGAGTGAAGATTATGTTTAATAAGAAAGAAAATGCCTTGGTTCAGATGGCAGATGCAAATCAAGCTCAGCTAGGTATTAATGATTAATAATTATTAATAATGTGAACATGCCCCTTTTGTGTGTGTATTTTCCTTGAAAATAAACAAACATAGATAGTAGGAATATGATTTTACAAAAGAACACCTCCTTGTGATAATGTCTTATTATTTGTACCTCTCTATGTTAAGATTCAAAAATATTCATTACTCTTTTTAAGTCTGAAATTCATTTATGTACTTGAACACATTGTTAATGTTTAGAGCTTTGACCCGAGGATTTTTCTATTAAGTTTAATAAATGTGATTTGTTTTATTTCATTTTATTTATTTCTTTTCCTTCCAAATTAAGTTTTCTGTAACCATTGAATGGCTTAAAAGTTTGGGCAAACTTTGTAATGATGATGTAAGGAAGAGTTCAGTGGCTTCACTGTTATAAAAGCTGATAAAGTGTTACTCAAGGCCGGGCGCGGTGGCTCAAGCCTGTAATCCCAGCACTTTGGGAGGCCGAGGCGGGTGGATCACAAGGTCAACAGATCGAGACCATCCTGGTCAACATGGTGAAACCCCGTCTCTACTAAAAATACAAAAAATTAGCTGGGCATGGTGGCGTGTGCCTGTAATCCCAGCTACTCAGGAGGCTGAGGCAGGAGAATTGCCTGAACCCAGGAGGCGGAGGTTGCGGTGAGCCGAGATCGCGCCATTGCACTCCAGCCTGGGTAACATGAGTGAAACTCCGTCTCAAAAAAAAAAAAAAAAAAAGTGTTACTCAAAATTTCTTATAAAAATGCTTTGCTTGAGATAAAACTAATATACTCAGTAACCATTTTTTGAATACTTACTATGTTCCAGGCACTCAAACTTCATAGCACTCTGCTTAGAAAATAGTTATTTTTTGTTTATTTTAAATTGCTTTTGTTATCGTAAAATGAAGTCATTTAATGTATTTCCTTAAGGCTTTTTGGATTTTGAAACCCTTTTCACCCTCAAACTGACAATACAGTTTTAAATACATAAAAATAATTTATGGTAATGTTGACAGATATTACTGAGAAATCTGTCCTAATACCCAAACTTTAAAATTTTTCTTCCCATGCACTAGCAATGAACCATCTAAGTGGTCAGAGACTTTACGGGAAAGTGCTTCGTGCTACACTCTCCAAACATCAAGCAGTGCAGCTTCCTCGAGAGGGACAAGAAGACCAAGGTCTGACTAAGGATTTCAGCAATAGTCCTTTGCATCGCTTTAAAAAGCCGGGCTCTAAAAACTTCCAGAATATCTTTCCACCTTCAGCCACTCTGCATCTTTCCAACATTCCGTATGTACCTAATAAGTTATTAATCCCAATCTATAATATGTGATTTTGGAGAGGTTAAAACCTCTGAAATTGTTCTAACCTGGCACTTGTCCTGGTCAATAATTTCTTAGAAGATAATATATTTGCCATCATGCCTTCAGAAGGTTATTTCCAGTCCTACACTCTAAAATAGAAAGATACTGGTTTTGAAATTTTCTTTCCAAATAGAGAATTTGCAACTATTTTTCAGTTATAAAAGGTCATAAAAATAATTATGCAGAAATCTTCCATTGGCACATATTTGTCTGTTCCTTTGTAGAAGTAACGATTTATGTTAACCAATAGAGCAGAATCAAAATAGTGTATCTAAGAATTTGGTAAAAACAGATTTTGTACTTTTTATCCACAAGCTGTAAAGCCATAGATACGTTAATTACTTAAAAGCTAAAAGTTACTTTCCTGTAGCCACCGTACAAGTCTCTTTATTAACTGGTGTTGTAGGTGTGCTTTAGTTATCTTCAAACTCAGGGATTGACAAACTGTAGGCTATGGCAATTTTTGTATGGCCTATGAGCTAAGAATGATTTTTACATTTTAAAATGGAAGCAGAATATTTTGTGATATGAGAAAATTATATAAAATTCAAATTTCACCTTTTATAAAGTTTCATGTAATATAGCTATACTCATTCACTTACTTACATGCTATTTATGGCTGCTTTTGAGCTACAGCAGCAAAACTGATTAGTTGCAGCAGAGACTATACGGCCCATGCAGCCTAAGATATTTGCTGTCTGGCCCTTTAAAGAAAATATCTGGCAATCTCTGTCCTAATGGTTTAAAGTCCTTTATCTACAAAAATGGCAGTTCAGTTCATGGACTTTGGAAATTGTTTTTTAAAAAGGCAGTTTTGTATAATTTGGACTGATACATAAAGGGGGATAAGCTTTGGAAAGGAGAGATTAAAAGCTGTGGGGGAATATGTGTGTGTATGTGTGTAAAAATTTAAAACCTTGAGGGTATAGAAAGGGGTGGAGTCTGGAACACTACTGAGAATGAGAACGGGACCTGAATAGGAATACAGAATAATTACTCAGAAGAGTGTTGAATGTCCAGCCTCCCTGCTGGTTTCCAGTTAGGCTACATGGAGAAACCTTGAATCCAAGTTGGGCAATGGATCAAACCTCATGCCAGTCAGGAAGCTGGTGGAGTCAAGGAAAAAAGAAAAGTAGATTAAAAGTAGATTACATGGACCTAGAAATTTAGCAGCTCATTACTATGGAGTATAGGGTAAGTGGGCAACAATTAGATACCGAGGCAGGCACCTATCATCATTAGCTTTTAATTTTTTTTAAATTAATACATTTTTTTTTGAGACAGGGTCTTCCTCTGTTGCCCAGGCTGGAGTACAGTGGTGTGATCTTGGCTCACTGTAACCTCTGCCTCCCAATCTCAAGTGATCTTCCCACTTCAGCTTCCCCAGTAGCAGGGACTGCAGGTGTGGGCTACCATGCCTAGCTAACTGTTTGTATTTTTTTTTTTTTTTTTTTTTTGAGACGGAGTTTCACTCATGTTACCCAGGCTGGAGTGCAATGGCGCGATCTCGGCTCACCGCAACCTCCGCCTCCTGGGTTCAGGCAATTCTCCTGCCTCAGCCTCCTGAGTAGCTGGGATTACAGGCACGCACCACCATGCCCAGCTAATGTTTTTGTATTTTTAGTAGTGACGGGGTTTCACCATGTTGACCAGGATGGTCTCGATCTCTTGACCTTGTGATCCACCCGCCTCGGCCTCCCAAAGTGCTGGAATTACAGGCTTGAGCCACCGCGCCCGGCTGTTTGTATTTTTTTGTAGAGACAGGTTTCACCATGTTGCCGAGGCAGATCTCTGACTCCTGAGCTCAAGCAGTCTGCCTCCCAAAGTGCTGGGATTAGAGGCAAGAACCACTGTGCCCAGCTCTGTTGTTAGCTTTATCTATCTATCTATCTATCTATCTATCTATCTATCTATCTATCTATCTTCACCCATCACCTGAGAAATGTTGTTAGCTTTTTAAATATATCATATTACTCAAGAGTGGTCTCCAATTGCAACCTACATAGGACATGTAGGAAGAAGAGGAAAGGATATTAATATTCTTCTAAGTTCTGGGTACTGTACTGGTGCTTTACACATGTTGCCTCATTTAATCTCCATAACCTTTTTTAAAAAAAAATTGTGATAAAGTGCACATAAAATGGACAGTTTTAACCATTTGAAATGTACAGTGCAGTATACATTCACATTAAATACTTTCACACATTATTGTGTGACTGTCACCTCTGTCCATCTGTAGAACCTTTTCGTCATCCCAAACTGAAACTCTGTATCCATTAAGCAGTAACCACCTTTTCCCTCCTAACTCCCAGCTCCTGGTATCCACTATTATATGGCATTATTCATAATAACCTTTGAAGTAAGGTCAGTCTTTTCATTGTATTAATGAAACTGAGACTTAGGTTAAATAATTTAGTCAAAGTGATATACAAATGAGTGAGGAATAGAATGTGAACTCAGATCTGTCTTCCGACAGAGCTATTGATTGTTCTGCTACACCATCCTTGCTGGCAGTTGTGAGATCAGTCTACTTTTAGTCAGTTGACTGTCATGTGGTAGACCACTGTATTAGTTATGTACGGCTGTCTAACAAATCACCCCAAACTTAACAGCTTAACACAGTAGTAAATGTTTATTATCTCATACTGTTACTGCGAGTCAGGAATCTAGAAGTGGCTTAGCTGGTGGCTTTGGCTGAGCCTGTTTTAAGGTTGCAGTCAAGATGCTAGGCAAGGATGTGGTCATCTGAAGGCTTCAACTGGAGGTAGAAGATCCATTTCCAAAATGGCTTAGTCATGTGCCTGTTTGTTGACAAAGGCCCCAGTTCCTTGTCATGAGGACTCCTCCATAGTGCCTTCATGGTGTCCTTCCAAAGCTAATAATTCAGGAGAGGGCATAGTAGAAACCACAGTGTCTCTCAGCTTCAGAAGTCACATTTGTCATTTCTACAGTATCCTAAGTGTTTACAGAGGACACCTCTGTTTCCTATGGGTGGGGAATAAGCAAGGGAGTGAATATGAGAAGGCAAGAGTAATTATGGGCCATCTTAGAGCCTGGCAGCCACACATACACATTCAGAATTACCCTGCAAACAGCTGAAAATGTAGAACTCCAGACTGTAGCAGACAAGTCAGAGCTAGGAAACTTTGGAAGTACCACAGTTGATTACTGAAGCCAGTGGTATAAGTAATAAGAATAAAAACAGATTCCAAGCACAGCTGCTTAAAAAAAAAATATATATATATATATATATATATATATAGAGAGAGAGAGAGAGAGAGAGACAGAGAGAGACAGAGACAGAGAGAGAGAGAGGGAGAGAGATTTTTCTTGCCCTTTATATACTTGCCCATGTCTTCTGTAAAGATTTGAGACAAAATTCCATTACTTGAGGTTATGTGTCTGTTTTTGAACATCTTTCAGGGAACTTCCAAATCAAGTCTTTGTCATATGGCTTAATAATTCTGTTTGAAATGTAAGATACTCTAGAGATTTGATGACTGCAAGAGTTAATCTGCTTCACTTGTGATGGGACCCAGTTAGTTGACTCCCTCTGATGTTTTCACAGCCCTTCTGTTACAGTGGATGGTCTGAAGAACCTTTTCATAGAAGCTGGATGTTCAGTGAAGGCTTTTAAATTCTTTCAGTAAGTCTTTGCTTTAAAAAAATACATTAAAATTATTTAGTATGGTATGCAAATTTTCAAGGAAGTTCAGTGAAGTCTTCTGGTGGGGGAAGGAGTTTGGAAGCAAATTTTATTCTAAATACTTTCTGTATTTCTTATACCATTTTCAGGAAAGATCGCAAAATGGCGCTCATTCAATTGGGATCTGTGGAAGAAGCAATTCAGGCCCTCATTGAGCTTCATAACCATGACCTTGGAGAAAATCACCACCTCAGAGTTTCCTTCTCAAAATCTACAATCTGAGAATTTTCCTCTTTTCTGTGAATTTTTCTCCTAAAACTGGACCGTAATTTCAGTAAAACCTTCAGACATAGACTGAAGCAGCTCATGACCAATTTTGCCTCTTTCACAAAAATAACTCTGAGTTTGATATTCAAGTATATTTTAAAAATCAAGGGATGTTCTTTTTTTCTATCCCCCCTTCCCCACCACTGCCAGTCAAAGGTTTCTTTTCCCTTTGTACCATGGTTTCTATGAAAATAACCTTCAGGAAAAAGAAAATCAGGAAAAAAATGTTTGTTTTTTTTTTTAAATAATTTTATTCCCTATATTAAATTAGATTTGAAGAGAATTAACTTTGTTTTAATTTGGGTCCAGATCAGCCTTATACAACATATCTAGACTCCTTTGTACTTTTAAAAAATTTAAACATGCAGACTTCTAAAATTACTTGATGGAAGTAATTTAAATCGCTTATGACCATGTTATTAACCTTATGAATCAGAAGTCTGACCCTTGCAGGAAATTCTGTTCACTTATAAATTACATCAGATCTTTGCCATATATCAGTGGTTATTATGCATAAACACATTGAATTGTGTGGCAGCAGATTTATAAACCTGCATGTTTTCTTTCAAAGTTATCTTTTTTCCCTGTAAGACACTCCTTTAAATAATGCCTATCTTTAACTTTTTAAGACTATTTGGAAAAACGAAGTGTCTCAGCTGTCCACAGGGAAATTAAGTGGAATCCAACTAGGATCTGTTAAGAAGATGTCAGAATAACTAATAATTTTATTAGGAAAAAAATCATGTTTTAAATTTCAAGTGATTATTTGTCAAGTAATATGATCTTGGAAAATTTTAAAGAAAAATAATTCTACTTATAAACTACTTTTTTATAATTGTTTTCAGAAAAAAAAGTTTACAGTCTTAAGGAAAATATTCAGGTCTATCATATGGTTTGACAGATTTTTTAAAAGTTATTTTTGGTAAGGTCTTCTTTTAGAAAAAAAATTAATCTCAAGGGTTTTTTGTACCACTATAATCTCTAATACTCAAAATTACTGTGTATTTACTTAATTTCTTATGTGCCTTATTATGTGCTTAAGATACAATAGGTTAGAGTTTAATCTAAATATCTTGAGAGCTATATTGCAGACTTCGTAAGCATTTTGTTTTCTCTTTCTCTTTTGGTAAGGATTTAAAATTTTTTTAATTGCAATTTTAAGTGGTTTTCAATAAGTAATAGTTTTTATCAAATTTTTGGTGCTTGGTGCAGAGATGGTGTGGGGAAGGGTGAATGGTTTGGGGAATAATTCAGCGCATACCTGTAGGCCTCTTTACATTGTGACTAATAGGGTTTATTGCCAGTTATTATTGCATATCAATTTGGGGCTGTAGAGTGCAATCTCAGTTTCATCTTTATCACCCATCAGAATTTGTCTCAGGATTGTTTGGTTTTTCTCAATACTCAAGGGAGAACTTGCTTTTCTTCGTTATTGTAACTTCATTACTGAGTGCCCACATATTTGGAGTATGAGAGGGTGGGTTATTTCTCATATTCTGTCCCTCTCTTTTTGGTTGAATGTACGAGTACATTTTAATGTTGCTTCAGTGATTGTATAATGTAAAATTGTTTCTTTTTAATAAGAAACTTTGCTATTATTCCTTCAGCTCTTAATCAGAATTTTTAAAAGCAGAATTTGTCGAAAGGGTCATTTTTGTCTACCCCCTTTACAGTTTTCAGATTCTCAAAGTGTTTCAACTTTTAAAAGCATAAAGAACATCTTCCTGGGTATGGTGGTGTGCACCTGTAGTCCCAGCCACAGGCGGGGAGGATCACTTGAGCCCAGGGAGTTCAAGGCTGCAGTGTGCTATGATCACATTTGTGAATAGCCACTCCACTCCAGCCTTGGAGCATGGTGTGACTGACCCCTTCTCTAAAAAATAAACATTTTAAAAATCTCAATCTCTTTGCTATAGTCTAGTGATTAATGAGAACATAAGGAGGTTTTTTACAGTAGAAATTTTACCAAAAAATAGAGACTGCAAGAGATGATACAGATTGTTTAAATAAAAAGCAGAATTCACTCACCACTGAGCAACACTTAGTTGGTAGAATAGAAAAGAGCATACTAAATTAAGACCTTTCAAATGGATCAGTTTCACTGAATAGATAGGTATAATTATGTATATAGTTCTGGGTTTTTTTTTGTTTTTTTACTTAGGAAATAAATTTTTACCTAGACACAAGGGGGTGTATGAAGGAAGAAACAGATGTTCTTGCAAAATCTCCCAAAATTTGCTTCTCCCCTCCCCACCCAGGCACTATTATAATTTACAGTGCCATGCTAAATTGGATTATTTCATTTACTTTAAGTTAGGAATTACTGTGTAATTTATTAATTCATGATTCTTAACAACATTCAGCATAAGTGTAGCAAAAGTTGCTAATAACAGAAGGGAGATCATAATGGTGTTGAATGTAATTTTGAAGTAGGGAATGGCCTTCAAGTCTGAGAAAACATTTGAATCCTTTTCAGGGATTTGTGTAGGGGTGTGTTTGTGTGTGTGTGTATGTGTGTGTGTGTAGATAAGTGTATATACATAAATACACTCTTCTAAAGTTGTATATACATATGCACATTACATACATTTTAATTTATTGACAAAATTAACCAAATTAAGATTTGGAGATGTGGGATGTTCTTGTTTTAAAATAGCATGTTTGAAACCATCAGTTTATGTCTAAAATTAGCTGTAGCACATGGATGTTGTCCATATTTAGCTATTCGCTGTTTGAATTACAGTATTTGTGTTGGCATAGTTTTTGTAAAAAGATTAAAAAATATCAGGACGGTGGAAGAACTAGATCTGTGTATTTCTGTTTCGGCATGCATTTATTCAGTATCTTCTAGCAATGGTTGATTTTTCTCTGTTGATCTATCATAGTATCCTATTTTTAAGTTTATTTGCTTTATTTTAAGGAGTATTGTCATCACTTTTCAAGATGTCTTGACTTTTCTACACAAAGTATATATATTCAGGACATTAAAAAATAGCAGTACACATTTAACAGTAGCAAATTACACCAAAGTGATTTACTTTGAGATCTGAATAATTTGCATAGCAATAAAATGTGTTTTATGTAACATACAAATAGAAAAATGACCCAGTATCTTAATTGCTGCTTACTGGAGAGTATCAGAATTACTTCTGGGGAGTATCAGAATTGCTACTTAATGGAGAGTAGCCCTTACAGAATGCCATAAATTCTTTAGGACTAAATATTATAATCAGTTATTTGAAGTAATGTTTCTGATTTACTGTTAAACATTGCAGAGCTCAGTTTTTGGAGATACAGTTTCTGCCTACCTGTTTCATTATGAGAATGTGGCCTCTTTTGGCTCCAGCTAGTATGATGATCATGGGTTCTGCTTTAGTTGATAAGAATTGGCTCCTATGACTGCCTCTGTTCAGTTTCTTTTTTTAAATTTTTGGGGGATGGGGAGTCTCGCTGTGTTGCTCAGACTGATCTCCGACTCCTGGCTCAAGTGATCCTCCTGCCTCCGGCTACCGATAGTGCCGGGATTACAGACATGAGCCACCACGCCTGACTCTTGTTCTTTTCAAAGTCTCCATGCCATCAGTCAGCAATGCTCATATGTTTAGCATATTATCATGCCGTTTATCTTCTGTTCTCACTAGATATTTTTGGACAAAAAAATGACAAACTCAAAAGTACCGTCTTGTTCCCCACCTATCTCTTAGAAAACCTAATGTGTACCGCTATTTTTAAAACCAAAAAGAGACAGCATGACGATGTGTAAAGCATTTTTTCTTAGCCTTTCCTTTGTCTTGATCTGTTGTCAACAAGAACAAAACTGCCAGACTTAAAATACTCTACTATTGTGCTAAAAGAAATACAACTTAGATTGCACAAAATCAGAAAATATAACTCAGCTGTCTTTTAAGATTGTGTTGTTATCTACAAGACTATTAGCAGTCTTTTTTCAGAGCAAATTTTAACAGCTAGTTGTGAGTGGTTTAAAAAATAGAAAATTATTAAAATCTTAGTTTGAGGGGTTTTATAGTGGGAGAAAAAACGGACCAAAGTTTATGTGCCTTCTTCAGTAGTCTTAATTGACCTTTTCTTTCTATTTGAGACAAAAATAGTATCAGTATTCTGGTTTTCAGGAAATATGTACTATATAGTTTTAAAAGAATGTTGTCCCGCCAACTATTCATCCAGGCAAAGAATTGTAACTGTATAAATGAAGTCGCAGTTACACTTTTGCTTTTATCACATAATATTCATTATAGAGCATTGTGCAGGTCCAAGAAGAGAGCTGCTCAAAATCTTCGTGGTAGTTTCCTTAGTTTTTGTAATCTGAGGCATATGTTCCAGAGAACAGGGATATTTGTCTGGTCCAGTGACCTTGGTGATCATAGTCATAATTGAAAGCTGCCTATGGCATGCTTAAATCAGCATTGTCACCTGGTTTGTTATTGTTGTATTATTTTCACTTCTTGGATCTATGTAGTAGTTGTAATAACAAATATTTAAATAGCTATTTTTTTGATGCCATTAAAATCATACTCTGGCCTTTTTTCCCCCTTGCCATTGTTTCCCAGATCTTTTAAAAATTCATCCCATATCCAGAAAGTACCAATTAAAAAGATCACTGACCAAGCAAAGCTTTGCATCAAAATGTCACCTCATTGCTCTGACCAAAGACTGACTGTTCTGGTTTTAACTCCTCTCTGTGAAGCATTTTCCCCAAGCTCCTTTCTGAAAGAAGACCCAGTGCAGAGCGGCCTTTACTTTCTATTTCCTACTGGTGAATAGACTACTTAGAGAAAATGGGAGTTTCAGTGTGAACAGAATGGATTAGGATGACAAGAGTTTGATGGGCATTTTCAGTACTGTATTTAAGGAAAAAAAAAAAAATAGCACAGCTAGGAGCCTCTGACATTGTCTCGTGTTTTACATGGTCTGTTCATAAAAATCCCCCTTTTCAGTTTGTAAGAATGTTCATCTAACAGAAGAAAATGCTGTAAATATTTGTAACAACATTTTTTTTAAAAAGGCCAAAAAAGACAAAAAGGTTTTTGGGAACAAATGAACTTATAAAGTGGTTTTATATAAAACATCAATTGTCTTGTATATTTTGAATAAGCAGCAGTACCAGCTTTCATTTGTAACAGAGTTTGTGGCATTGGAGAAAAAGGATTCTGTGATTGTTGAAGTGAATTATGTTATAAATGCAAAGAAGATAAAATATTAAAAAACATATTTTCTAAATGCGTAGTGCATGGTTAATTCAAGCTTCTGTACACTGCAGTATATTCCGTTTTCGTTCAGTTTGTATATTTGCTGACTATTACTTGATATCTCTAATCTCTTTTCCTAACAAATATAGCATTGTAGCATGCCTTTTAATAAATGTCATGACATCTGTACTCTCTTAAAATTTTTCTGTGTTCTTGTCTGTGCTTTGGGTTTTCCCTTGTCTTACCTGTAATTCTAATGATGTCCTATTTTCTTTTCTTTTCCATAGCCATCCATGTAAACGTCTCATGATTAGATAACAGCGAGCACATCAAACAATGTTCAAAATGCGAAAAACACAAAATGTGTCTCTGCCTTCATTTAGGAATAATTCTCATTTTGAGGAGCAAAGTGCTTTTCTAATTTTCCTGTGATGCACCTTCTCCAGCACCCCCCTGTAGTGCAGGGGCATGATAGCATGCTTTATTGCCCACACACTCACTCCCCTTTCTCTCTCTCTCCCCATATATGCAGTACCAGAGTCCAGTTGGAACACTATTTCCAGTTTAGTTCAGTATTGGCTTCCCTGTGGCATTAGTATATATATACTTTGAGACACAAAGTGTGATCTCAAACCAAGTTTGTATCCTTTTCAAAAAGATAACACAGATACCAGCTGATGATATATTGCTTTTCCTTAGACAAATGTTTTACTTCTCAGATCTTCAAAACATTGTTGGATTGCAGAAGTCTAGACTTAGCATTCATTGTATATTTTAGTCTCTTGGTGGTGGGAATTTATTTTGAATGGAATAGAAAATTAGGTAATCACTGCTGTCTTTGCTGGCTTACCTGTAAAATCTGTGGTCTCCATAAATATTACTAGAGAAACAGGTAAATATTGATGTATTTTAGCATGAGGCATTTTCATCAGGAAAAGATAAAATAGCCATATGACTAAATGAGGCTTTTATAAACTCAATTGACTGTGAAATGTTTATTTACACAGCAGAGGGGTTATAACCATCATTAAGAGTCATGCAGTGACCTAAGAGACCACCTAGTTCAATTTCCAATCAACAGCAAGGAAGCCAGGTCTCTGTGACTTGGTCTAGTGCACTCTTGCACCCAGGTTCGCAGTTTCATACTTCCAAGTGCTGGTAAGGTTACAATCTTGAAGATCTGTACACAGTATTGGAGTACTTATGTTTTCTCTTAAAAGCCACACGATCATAGCTCACTGCAACTTAAAGACATTTGAGTACGTGGTGAGAGTGTTTCTGATGAAGGGGAAAAATGCCTTATCTACTTATGAAAATTTTTTAAATGTTTCACATTTTAAATTTGAGAAAACTAACTCAAAAGATGACTGTTGATATTAGTTTGCAAGGGCTGCCATTAAAAAGTCCCACAGACTGGATGCCTTCAACAACAAAATGAGTTTTTATAGTTCTGGAGGCTAGCAGTCCATGATCAAGGTGTCAGCAGTGTTGATTTCCAATAGTGCCTTTCCTTGGTTTGTAGATAGCTGTCTTTTCCTTGTGCCTTCTATAAGCTCTTTCTTCTGAGTGTGTCTGCGTTCTAATTTCTTCTTATAAGGATGTGAGTCAAAATTTGATGAGGGCTTATTCATATTATCTCATTTTACCGTAATTCTTTAAAGGGTCTGTCTCTGAAAGTAGTTACATTCTGAGATTATGGGGATTAGGTGTTCTATATAGGAATTTGGGGTGGGGGACACAAAATTCAGCCCCATAGCACTCTTGTATTCATTCAGTTCAAGCACTGATTGTACCAGCACTTGAGCTAGGAGTTGGGAGAAATGCAGAGTTAAGCACATGGTGACTTATCTTTTAGAAATGTGTAATGTAGTAGAAATGTCAGCCTAATCCACAAATCAAAACAGTGCTTTTGAACTCCTGCCTTCAATAGGAATCCCCAAAAATGGATCATGAGGACCTTCTGAGGCACTTCTAATCAGAATACAAATGGCTGTAACTATCCTACAGCTAGTTGTGAATATGTAGGAAAATGACCTTGCCATAATTATCTACTTTTTACTCTTAGAAATAAATATCCATTTCAGAGCAATGATTATTTCTAAGACAAATGCCGTTACTTAAAGATCAGTTGTAGAAATAAGAGGACATCATCAAGCTGTGCCCAATATTAAATATCTAACATTTGTTGATAGTCAGAAGTGATAAACCTATTTGTAGTCTTGTTTCTACATAAAAGTTTGTTTTTTTTTTTTACACTTGAAAACGATTATTTTACTACCAATTTAATTTTTCTTTCTTCAGCAAAGTCTGTCAATGAACCAAGTTCTCATAGAACTTAAGATTTTGTTTCATTCTTTCCAGGACCAGAAATTCCAAAATTACAGGGAAAAAGAATGGAAAAAAATAACACTGAATGACAATGGACACTAAGTTCATAAAGAACTTCTTTTTAAAATGAAATATTATGGAAGAAAATACCACAAAAAGAATAATCGAAGTGGCAACAAAGATAAAAGTTTTTTTTCTGTTGTCTTTCAACCTACAATAGGAATTCATCACTATTTGCTGTGTGTTTTTATCAAAACAATTCATGCTGAAGTGATAAAACTCTAGTAATAATTTTGCTGGAATTACCACCACATTCTGCAGCCACTGGGTTCTGATGTAGTTTAAGAAACCAGAAAAGTTAATGATTCTAATGTTCCCAGCAGATTCATATGTCTATTTTTCTTTCCGTTTTTGTTTTGTTTTGAGACAGAGTCTCACTGTGTTGCCCAGGCTGAAGCAGGCTCAAACTCCTGGGCTGAAGCCTTCCTTCTGCCTCAGGCTCCCAAGTAGGTGGGACTGCAGGTATGTGCCACCAAGCCTGGCTAATTTTTTTTTACTTTTTATTTTTGTAGAAACTGGGTCTCACTTTGTTACTTAGGCTAGTCTTGAACTCCTGGACTCAAGCGATCCTCCCTTCTCAGATTACAGGGGTGAGCCACTGTGCCCAACGTTCGCTATTTTTTTATCCCTATATTTATTCTAAGGATATAGATAGGGTAACAGGAAAAACTCAATATTTCTTTTGGAATAAATTGCCCTCTAATCACTTGATAAGCACTTCTATCATTATTCTATGCCTAAAATTAGAGAATTATCTGCTAAGTCCTTGATCCTGCAGAATACAAATCTCACATTCTAACCTATTAAGAGATTATCTTCAACCAAAATAAAACTGGTATTAACTACATTAATGTTAGACAAAGTACACTTTAGGGCAAAAGGCATTATCAGAGATAGATTTCATAATGATAGAATTATATAATATGGTAATGCAACTGAACAAAATGAAGCTCTTTCCACTACATGGAAGAATCTCACAGATGTGATGTTAAACGAAGGAAGCCATGCACAAACATATACTGTATTATTGACATCGAGTCAATAAGATTCTTAATACACAAATAAGTATTACTCTAATAAACTCCCATGTATCCAGTACCCAACTGCAGCTAGTGACCAATTTTGTTTAATCTGTTCTCCCCATTCCTAGGATTACTTTTATTTTCTCATTTTTATTTTTATTGTTTGAGATGAAGTCTCTTGTTGCCCAGGCTGGAGTGCAGTGGTGTGGTCTTGGCTCACTGCAGCCTTCGCCTCCTGGGTTCAAGCAATTCCGCCCGAGTCTCCCTAGTAGCTGGGACTATAGGCACACACCACCACACCTGGCTATCCTAGGATTACTTTTAAACAAATCTCAGTCAATCATATAATTTCATCTATAAACATTTCAGTATAGAAGTTCATACATAACATTGCAGTTGATAAAGGCTTTTACCGTTTCCTTTTTCCATCCCTTTTTTTTTTGTAATTTATTTGTTGGAGAAACAGCTATTTGCTCTGTAAAAAATTCTAACATGAATTTTGCCAATTACATGTAAATCAAGAAGAGCTCATTCTGATTCTGTTTTTTTCTTCTTTCTCCCTGTCTCCCCTTTTTTTTCTCTTTTTTTTTTTTTTTTGTTACAGTACTTCATTGATGGCATTGTGTACTTCCATAATGTGTCTTTTCATGGCAGTATCCATTGATCATTGCCTAGATCCATTAATTTTTAAGGACTGTATGATGGCAAAGCTCTAATTCTAATTCCTTTTGCCTGTATAAGTTGGATTTCTTCTATATAAGAGAAACTCCCCCTATCAACTATTTGGTTACTTTGAGGTATAGCTTCTATAGAAAAGACAAAATAAGTGCTTGGTGTTTTTTTTTTCTTTCCTATTCTCAAAAGTTTGCCTTTTTTTAAAGCCTGTTTTTCTGGAACATAAACATTTATAAAAATAGAAAGACTGATGAAACTTTGTTTCTGTCACCTAACTTACATCATTCATATTTTCTGTCTCTTCTATACTCCTGCCCCTCTTGCCTTCTACTGGGTAGGTAATTAACTATTAATTTATTTCATATAGTAGTTTTCAAATGTATTGTTTAAAAGTTTATAATATTTAAAAATTTCTGCCTCATTAGTAATTATACTTTTTTTTTTTACGGGATGAGGTCTTGCTATGTTTCCCAGGATGGTCTCGAACTCTCGGCCTCCCAAAGTTCTGAGTATGTATAAATGAGCCACTGCACTTGGCCTATACCCATGTTTTTTTTGTTTATTTGTCTGTTTTGTGTGTGTATGTGTTTGAGTTTTTGTTTTTGAGATTGAGTCTCACTCACCCAGGCTGGCGTGCAGTGTCCAGCTCACTGCAATGTCCACCTCCCAGGCTCAAGCAATTCTTGAACGATTCTCAAGCATTTATCCTGGCTCAGCCTGCCAAGTAGTTGGAATTACAGGAATGTGCCATCACGCCTGGCTGATTTTTGTGTTTTTAGTAGAGATGGGGTTTCACCATGTTGTCCAGGCTGGTCTCGAACCCCTGGCCTCAAGTGATCTGCCTGCTGCATGCAGCCTTGCAAAGTGCTGGGATTGCAGGTGTGAGACACTGTGCCCAGCCTCTATACCCACATTTAATTACTGTTTTTCAGTTGTGCCTTTTCTCCTTTTCTTGAGCCATCTTGCAGATGCATTTTGAAAGAGCCGCTTTTCACGTTTTGATCCTCGCAAATGTTTTTTTTTTTATTTATTAATGTTTCATTTTATTTTTAGCTTTATTTTATGCTTCTTTTATACTGTTTATTTTGTGTGACTTGATGCGTTAATCATAGCTATCTGCTTAGATTGCCCTATATATCCTATGAATTTTCAATGCACATTTATCTTTTATGACAAAAACAATAGATATGAACTTGAGAATGAAATATAACTAGGTAGGAATAAAAATTTATTTCGGTAGGAATTACTCTTTAAAAAACACAAGCATCTGCGGCCATACTACCCTGACTGCACCCGATCTCATCTGGAAAAAATGCCAAGATTCAGGATTGTCCTAATGGCTCCCTCACCCCAATGCCTCTTACTGCTGTGCTTTAGTGTAGGCTGATTTGACAGATACATACATTGCCAGAGGATCCAAAGTTGTAAAAGGCTAGCCATGCCATCAAGGAACATTATAATAAAGATGGAAAGCACTGATGTATCCTTTCTTGCAGCATGAACTAGCTTACAAATTAAATCTAAATAATTTACCTGATTTAGTGAGCATCTAATGTTTTTAACCATTTCTCAATATGGTCCAAGAATAGTAGCTGCCAGCCCCAGATTTTCTAGAATGGGCAGACTATCACTGTATTTTAGAACACTTCCATGTTTTTTATTCAAAAAATAGTTCCTGGCTGGGCACGGTGGCTCATGCCTGCACTTCCAGCACTTTGGAAGGCCGAAGCAGGCAGATCACCAGAGGTCAGGAGTTTGAGACCAGCCTGGCTAATATGGTGAAACCCCACGTTTGCTAAAAATACAAAAGAAATTAGTCAGGCATGGTGGCTCACGCCTGTAGTCCCATCTCCTGGCTGAGCCAGGAGAATCGCTTGAACCTGGGAGGCAGAGGTTGCAGTGAGCCAAGATCGCACCACTGTACTTCAGCCTGGGCTACAGAGTGGGACTCTGTCATTTAAAAAAAAAAAAAAAAGTTCCCAGGGCTACAGAATTAACTGTTAGTTTGTGTACTTGGCGTATGACAAGTAGAATGAATTTATTCTAAATTCTTTTAAATAAAGGCATGAAGATTCAAGAGATTACAGGGTTCTAGTGACAACCCCTATTTAGTAAGAAGTAGGGTCTTCATTATAAGAAATAAAGCATCCATGCAGAGACCAGCATACAGTAACTTATCAATTGAATATTTGCCATTTCCTTTCAGCTGCTCAGAGCTTCTGATGGAACCAGCCCCAAATTTGTTTCCTGGCAGTCCCCATGACAAAGCCACTGAGATAGATCATTATTGATAGAACTCTGGTGCTCCAAGTGACTTGGTGACAACAGTTGGGTTAATACAGACCAACACTGTTTCTAAGCCAAGCTGCCATCTGATGAATGAAATACCTAGAGAGCTGAGCAGATACAGAAGGAAATGGAGTCTTGCCTCAACCTATGGAAATATCTGCTCTCTATGTAGGGCTTCGGGAATTCAGTGACAAACTCTAACAGCATCACTATATTTGAGTGTATGGATTCATAGATCCATACTCTCACCAGTGTTTATTGCCTCTGACCTGTACTTTTTTGTGATAACCATAACTTCTTCCATGATGTCCCCCAGAAGCATAGATTGCCCATATATATGGGCAATCCCAAGGAGGCCAAAATAGTCCTGTGTACATTGTATTAGTTTCCTAGGGCTACCGTAACAAATTACATACAACAACTGGGTGGCTTAAACAACAGATACTCATTTCCTCAAAATTCTGGAGACAAGAAGTCTGAGATCAAGGTGTCAGGCAGTAGGTTTGTTTTCTTCTGAGGCTTCTCCCTATGTTCTCATGTGGTTGGTTGTTATCTTTTGGTCTGTGTGTGTCTGTGTCTTAATGTCCTCTTATAAGGATACCAGTTACATTGGAGTAGGGCCCGCGCATATGGCCTCATTGTACTTAACCTCTTTAAAAGCTCTGTTCCCAAATGCAGTCACATTTTGAGGTGCTGTGGACTAGGGCTTTGGATTTGTCAGTGTTCTCCAGAGAGACAGAACCAGTAGGATAGATAAATAGGTAGGCAGGTAGATGGAATTGGTTCCTGTGATCATGGGGACCGATAAGTCTTAAGACAGGCTGTCTGCAGGCTAGGGAGGCCAGTAGCGGTTGGCTTAGTCAAGTCTGAAGGCCTCAAAACCCAAGGAAGCCAATGGTCTAACTCTCAGTCCAAGGCCAAAGACCTGAGAACCCAAGGGGCTGCTGGTGCAAGTCCCAGAGTCCAAAGGCCGGAGGATCTGGAGTTCTGATGTCCAAGGGCTGGAGAAAAATGGTGGTGTCCTAGCTCTAGAAGAAAGAGTAAATTTACCTTTCCCCTGCCCTTTTGTTCTACCCAGGCCCCCAGACAGGCTGCTGCAGCCAAGAACATCCCCTCACAGAGGGGTTTCTTCCTGGAAGGTGCAGAACAACAGCTTTTCTCATCCTGCCCCTGGTCACCTGTTGCTGAGGCTCCCTTATTCCACCCAGACCCCACTCATGGGCTGGAGGCGTCCATGGTCATGACATGCTAAGATACTGGGGCCTTGGTCTTGGCTTGTGAAGTGGTTGTTCCATGCCAAGAGAGGCAAGCCAAGAGGACCCCAGCTGCTCTGCACTGACAGAGGCTCTCTCCTTACCCAAACTTTAGTCAGGCTTAGAAACTTTTTTAGACCGGATCTTATTTTTGGACCTTGTCCTCAAAAGCCCAGTTTTAGCAAGAACCCTGTCAGTTTATAGAGAATCTCCTTGACCCTTTATATCTGATTACCCTGACCTGACTTCAGCAAGAGTCCTGTTTGGTAAATATAGCAAGAATTTTCCTTACCCTCCATTTCTGTCTCCTCTAAGTAATTTTCCATCTATTGACAAGCCTTCCCCAACCTACTCCTTGCCTATAAATCCCTACTTTTTCCTGATAAGTTTGGAATTGAGCCTGATCTCTACTATCTCAATAATCTTTTTTTTTTCTCTTGAGATGGAGTCTTGCTTTATCAACCAGGCTGGAGTGCAGTGGTGCGATCTCAGCTCACTGTAACCTCCACCTCCCAGGTTAAAATGCTTCTCCTGCCTCAGCCTCCCAGGTAGCTGAGATTACAGGTGCCTGCCACTGTGCCTGGCTAATTTTATATTTTTAGTAGGGACAGGGTTTTTCCATGTTGGCCAGGCTGGTCTAGAACTCCTGACCTCAAGTGATCCACTCACTTCAGCTTCCCAAAATGCTGAGATTACAGGTGTGAGCCACTGTACCCAGCCTCAATTATCTTGACACCTATCAGGATCATTCTGAATAAAGTCATTTCTCATCTTAACAAGTGTCAAAACAATTTTTTCTTTAACACCTCCCTCACAATCAAGGGTACAGTCCTTAAGAGTAGGGATGTCACTCAGAGAGAAGCTTACTATCGTTCCCTCCCCCAGCTCCAGTGCCCTGTCTCAGAGATTGTGCCTGCAGGGAGAAACCCACCATAACACAGATCGCTTTTCATCTCTTTCAGAAGGAATTCAGCTCATTGCGGCAGAGTGAAGAATTTCAAGTCTAAAAGCACTCTCAAGGTCAGTGAGGTGTGATAAAAGGCAATTGGGAGAATGTTCAAGATACAGGTTAAACCGTAGAAGGCTGGTTTGTAGGTGAGAACTGGGAATAAGATAGCTGGCAGAGTAGCCTCCTGATGTCAGAACAAAAATCGAACACTGACCTAAAAATTTGTTCAGTTGAAGAAGCCAGAATTCAATTGTATAAATTTTAGAGCAATTTGTGCTCCCAGGGTACTCTTGAAAATACTAGAGCAATAAGCTAATAATAGTGTGGTTTTAGCAGGTAGGTGGGGTCAGGGAAGAGAGAAAGAGAGACCCACCAAAACCCCTGATTCCAGAGTGACTGTAGACCAGTGCTGTACCTTCTGAAGGCACAACATTAGTGGCTAAACACAGTGTGGAGAAAATGGACTTCATTAAAATAATCCAGTCATTTGCTACACAAATAAGCACATTATAAGCACCCAGAGTTACTACAACATATGATTTTCAATGTATAGTTTTAAACCAAAAATTACAAAGCAGCAGGAAACAGGAAAGTATAATCCAAACAGCAGAAAAAAAGCAGACAACAGAAATTGACTGTAAAAGGAACCACATGTTGCATTTATCAGAAAAGACTTTAGCCATTATGAACCTGTTCAAAGAATTAAAGGAAACCATGATTAAAGAAGTAATTGAAGGTAGGATGACAATGTCATATCACATAGACAATATCAACAAAGAAATTGAGATTATTAAAGGAACTAAATGGAAATTATGGAGTTGAAAAGCACAATAACTGAAAAATTCACCAGAGGACTCAACAAAAGATTTGAACTGGCAGAAGAAAGAATAATAGACTAATGGAGACTAGAAACACTGAAAAACTGAGAGAAAAAATAATGGAGAAAAATGAAGAGAACCTTAGAAATGTAAAACACAGCATAAGAAAAATGTTGAAAGTTAAAGACAACGAGGAAATCTTTAAGCAGCAAGAAAAAATAACTCATTACTTACAAGGGAACCCTAACAGAATTAGTGGTTGACTTAGCAGAAACAATGGAGGCCAGAAGGTAGTGGGATAGCATATTCAAGTGTCAGAGAAAGAAACTGTCAACCAAGAATCCTATTTCCAGCAAAACTGTGATTCTAAAATGAAGATAAAGATTTCCCCAGAAAAATAAAATGGAGGGAATTTAATGTTGGCAGCCCTGCTTTAGAAGAAATACTAAAGGAAGTTCAGGCTAAAAGCAAGTAACCTTACGGCCTTCTTGCACTTGGGAACACTAGACAGCACTTAAGCACTGCTCTCGGGGCCCATTGTAAACTGTGAGATCACCAAGAAAAACACAAAAAAACCTGGCACTAAATAGACACAAGAAGGACACTTGTTTACAGTAGGAGAGCTGATACAAGAAGGTGGAGTGTCACCTTGTTCAGCCTCAGCTGGGAACAATTATGTCGAGCAATTCAAATATTTTTGCTACTGTGTGCATGTTGCAAATGACCATGAAAAAACATTAAGTGTTGATTTAGGGGTTACAAACTTTTAGCAAGCAGGGAAAATTTGCAAATAAGGAATTGTGAATAATGAGGATTGATGGTATATCAAGAATAGCATTAAATGTAAATGTATTAAATCACCCAATCAAAAGAAATGGCTTGCCAAGGTAACTGTAACTTGATTTAGATTAAAAAAAAGAAGAAGAAAAGTGGAAGAAAAAGTTTAAGCCTTGTGTAACCCCTCTGCCTCAGCTTCCAGGGGAAGCAGGAGACTTCTCTGACCTCTAGTCATATGCATATAGGTGGGGTCAGGGAAGAGAGGACAGCATCTTTTCTGAGAACCCACTGAAAAGAGACCTGGGGCTTACAGTTCTGATTTGAACTCATTTGCCTTTAGAATCAGAAAGCATCTGTGGGCCAAAGCTGAATTTCCAATAATGCCTCTCTATAGAGCAACCACATGCTTTCTCCAAGAATGATGACATCTATCTAAAGAGTAATGAATTAAAAAGGTGTTTTTTAAAATGCTAATAAGGATTAAGTGAACTAAACATTGCCACACTCCACCGATAGAAGTATAAACTAGTACTTTTTTTGGAAAACAGCTTGGTAATATACAGTTATACTTTGATATCCATGGAGTATTGATTCCAGAACCCCCTGGGGTATGAAAATCCACACATGTTCAAGCTTCTCATATAAAAAGTAGTGTAGTGTTTGCATATACCCTACACACATTCTCCCATACTTTCTTTCATCTTCCAAAATTATGAATGTAATAGAAAGGATTCCATTAAGGTGGTTTTCCTTTTAAAGCACAGATTTTTTTTTTTTTTTTAAAGACAAAGTCTCACTGTCACTCAGGCTGGAGTGCAGTGGCACAATCTCAGCTCACTGCAACCTCTGCCTTCAGGTTCAAGCGATTCTTGTGCCTCAGCCTGCCGAGTAGCTGAGATTACAGGTACGTGCTACCATGCCTAGCTATTTTTTTTTCCACAATAGCAAAAACATGGAATCAACCTAGGTGTCCATTAACTGTGTATTGGATAAAGAAGATATGGAATATATACATAATAGAACACTGCACAACCATAAAAAATAATGAAATCACCAGGCGCAGTGGCTCACACCTGTAATCCCGGCACTTTAGGAGGCTGAGGTGGACGGATCACAAGGTCAGGAGATCAAGACCATCCTGGCCAACGCGGTAAAACCCCATATCTACTGGAAAAAAAAAAATTTAGCTGGGCATGGTGGCATGTGCCTGTAGTCCCAGCTACTCTGGAGGCTGAGGCAGGAGAATTGCTTAAACCTGAGAGGAGGAGGTGGCAGCGAGCTGAGATTGCGCCACTGCACTCCAGCCTGGGCGACAGAGTGAAACTCCATCTTAAGAAAAATAAAAATAAAAATAAAAAAATATTAGCAGCGTTCAGGGAAAAAATAATAATGAAATCATGTCCTCTGCAGTAACGGGTGCAGCTGGAAGCCATCATCCTGAGCGAATTAACAGAAGAAAACTAAATACAGCGTATTTTCACTTACAAGTGGGAGCTAAATATTAGGTACTCATGGACTTAAAGATGGGAACAGTAGACACTGGGGACTGCAAGAAGCAAAGAGGGTAGGATTGAAAAACTGCCTGTTGGTTACCATGCTCACTACCTTGGTGACAGTTTCATTTGCACCCCAAACTTCAGCATCGTGCAATCTACCCTTATAAAAAACCTTCACATGTGTCCCTGAATCTAAAATAAAAGTTGAAAAAAAAAAGTCCAGATGTGGTGGCTCACACCTGTAATCCCAACACTATGGGAGGCCAGGGTGGGAGATTGCTTGAGCCCAGAAGTTTGAGACCAGCCTGGACAACATGACGAAACCCCTTCTCTACAAAAAATAAATAAAACTAGTCAGGGATGGTGGTGTGCACCTGTAGTCCCAGCTACTTGAGAGGCTGAAATAGGAGGATTGCTTGAACCTGGGAGGTCAAGCCTGCAGTGAGCTAAGATTACACCACTGCACTTCAGCCTAGGTGACAGAGTGAGACCCTGTCTAAAAAAGAAAAAAAAAAAAGATGTTACAAGAAAGTATTTCTTGAAATGGAGAAATATTTGCCATGTGTATTGCTACTTGAAAAAAGATCGTCAGTATATACATGGTTTTGTATTGAAACTTTTTCTAGGTGTGTATGTAAGTATCAAAATAGGCAAAAAAGATCGTAGCAGACATAACTGGTTACTGTGTTAATACTCCTCTCCCATCTCCAACCCTGCACCCCTGTTATGTCTTCTCTTGCTGGTCGGATGCTTATCCTTGGCTCAGCCATGTGCTCATAGAAGTTGACTCTATCCCTAACTCAAAGGGTAAATGTGATTAGTCTAATCCAAATGTCGTAGGTCAATTTCACCTTAGTAGTGATTGGTTTAGAAGTAGACACAGGATACTGTATATGGGAGAACCGTCTGGGAAAGAAATGAACAGCCCTCTTTCTATGAACATTGAATCTTGATATAATGTCTGGAACTGTAACAGCCATCTTAAACCTTGAGGGTGGCAGAGAAGGGAGATGGAAAGACTTGGATCCTTGATGACTTCAGCAAACTGTGGAATTAACCAATCCTGGAATGGCCCATCTCTGACTCTTTTTAACATGATATAATAAACTGTCTCATTGTTTGAACCATTTTGGATTGGGTTTTTCATTTATTTACCATGGAAAGCATCCTTGGTAAATAAATGATTCAAAGACATTTTTGAAAATGTTAACAATGGCTATCTCTGAATTGTGAGATGATGGATTTTTTTGTGCTTTTCTGCATTTTTCACTTTTTTCCATAATGTAATTTTTTTTTTTTTTTTTTTTTGAGACAGGGTCTCACTCTGTTGCCCAGGCTGGTGTATAGTGGCATGATTTCCGCCCACTGCCGCCTTGACCTCCCGGGCTGAACTGATCCTCCCATCTCAGCCCCAGGTGGAGCTGGGACTATAGTTGCACGCTGTCGTGCCTAGCTAATTTTTGTATTTTTTGTAGAGTCAGGGTCTCACTTTGTGCCCAGGCTGGTCTCCAACCCCAGACTCAAGCAGTCTGCCTGCCTTGGACTCCCAAAGTGCTGGGATAATAGGCTTGACCCACTGCGCCCAGCCATGTATAATTTTTATAACAAGAAATACAGTAACTTTTGTCGGATTCATAAATGGGGCACTTGAGGCAATGAAATGAGGAAGGGGCAACGGCCATGGCCTATGAAACCCAGAAAAACCTGGATGTTCTGGGGAAAACAGATGCCTCCTCTTTTACTTGTACAAATTTTCAATTTATTAAAAAACTCTGTATTTACAAATATGCAGGTCTGTCTTCTAGCCACCTAGCCAGGCCTTGTTACCAGTTCCCTTCCTTGACTACTATTGGATGTTAAGGCCTGGTTAGTTTTGTCTGTTAAAAAGTAGATCCTAGTGGATGAAACAATCTTCATGGCCTAGAATTTTGGGGCACAGGGGGATCTAAGCAGACTCCATGGCTAGGACCGCAACCATCACATTGGTTTGGTTTTGCTTCTTTTTTTTTTTTGAGATGGAGTTTCGCTCTTGTTACCCAGGCTGGAGTGCAATGGCGCGATCTCGGCTCACCGCAACCTCCAACCTCCGCCTCCTGGGTTCAGGCATTTCTCCTGCCTCAGCCTCCTGCGTAGCTAGGATTACAGGCATGTGCCACCATGCCCAGCTAATTTTTGTATTTTTAGTAGAGACGGGGTTTCACCATGTTGACCAGGATGGTCTCGATCTCTTGACCTTGTGATCCACCTGCCTCAGCCTCCCAAAGTGCTGGGATTACAGGCGTGAGCCACCGCGCCCGGCCCTGGTTTTGCTTTAGTGGCAAATGTTTCTGTTACCCAGAGCTAACTTGCGTGTAGATGGGCCTAAACTCAGAAATATTCTTCTTTTTTCTGGCCACTCCCCGACTTTCCTCAAAGCTTCAGAGACTCTCCCAATGTGAATGCCACCTCCCACCCCACATTTTTATCTGATGATTCTAATTATGTAGTGACACCAAGACATTCAGCTCCCTTGTGACAACTCTTGCCTAGGCTTACTCAGTTGGGATGGCTTTTCCATCTGCATTTCTGCCTGAAGTAGTGGCTACAAAATCTACAAATAGAAGCAGTGAATCAGAATCGCTTTTCACTGCAAGTCACCAACACCTAATAACAGTGGCTTAAGCAATAGATTTGTATTTATATAAATTCTCCTGGTAGCAAGACCAGAGTTGGTGTGGCAGCTCCACAGTACTGACAAAGAGTGAGCTTTCTTCTATTTGACCACCTCACTATCCTTAGTGTTTGGCTTGTTCCCTCATTGAATGCAAATGGCTACCCCAGCTCTGGTATTTCATGCACATTCAAGACAAAAAAGAGGGAGAAGGGACCCTGCCAGCTGTGTCTACCCATTTCCTCAGGAAAGTGTAAGTTCCTCCTTACAGCTCATGAGCCAGGACTATGTCATATGGCCAACTGCAAGGGAAGCTGGGGATGTATATAGCTTTTCCCATCATTTCCAGCATCACACTCTATGCTCCTTCAACTGGCAATACTTAAATGCAAACCCTCTGATCACACCACGCTACCACGCTGCTTTTCATCGTGGCATCTTTGCTTATGATTTTCTCGTGGTCTGAATGTCCTTCCTCTCATTCATCCAGCTGCCTCCTATGTATTCTGTGATACCCACTCAGGTTTCCCCTCCTCCAGGAAGCCTTCCTGATACGCCACACTGAAGTGCATACCCCTCCTATATATGCCCATAACACTTCACCCTGCACTCCAGCCTGGATGATAGAGCAAGACTCAGTCTCAAAAAAAAAAAAAAAAAAAAAAAAGCAGCGGTGTGGTGTGAGCAGAGGGCTTACATTTAAGTATTGCCAGTTGAAGGAGCATAAAGTATGATGCTAGGAGTGGCATGAGATGGAGCCCGAAACAGGGGTGGAGCCGCATCACGGCAGGCCTCAAAGAGCAGGCAGTTCAGGAAGTGTCAAGTCTCTATCTTGTACACAGTAGAGAGCCATAAAAGACCTTTAACCTGTGCTGTCTAATATGGTTGTCTAACACGGCTTACTGAGCACTTAAAATGTGCTTGCTCCAAATTCAGATGTGCTGTAAGTGTAAAATAAACACTCATTTCCAAGATTTAGTACAAAAGAAAGAATGTGAAATAGTAATAACCTTACCTATTGATTACATGTTAGAATGACAATGCTTTGGTATGTTGGGTTAAGTAAAATAAATTATTAAAAATAATTCCACCTGTTTTAAAAAATGTGACTGCTAGAAAATTTAAAAGTCTATATGACGCCCAAATTTGTGTCTGACCTTATATTTCTATTGAAAAGTCCTGCTTTAAACCACTGGAGGAAGACGGAAGAGTGCAGTGGTCAAGAGCATGGTTTCTGAAGTCAGACTGCCTGGGTTCGAATCCTAGCTCTACCACGTAAGAGCTGTGTGATGCTGGGCATATTTCTCGGCTTCTTGGTGTATTAATTTGCTGGGGCTGTCATACTGAAGTACCACAGCCTGGGTGGCTTAAACAACAGACACTTATTATCTCATAACTCTGGAGGCTGCAAGTCCCACATCAAGGTTTTGGCAGGGCTAGTGTCTTCTGAGGCCTCTCCCTGGCGTGCAGATGGCTGTCTTCCTGCTGTGGCCTCACGTGGCCTTTTCTCTTTGTGTATATGCATGCCTGGTGTCTCTCCCTCTTTTTATAAGTACATCAGTCCTATTGGATTAAGACCACATTCTTTTTTTTTCTTTTTCTTTTTTTTTGAGACAGAGTCTCTGTCACACAGGCTGGAGTGCAGCGGTGCAATCTGGCTCACCACAACCTCTGCCTCCTGGGTCCAAGTGATTCTCCTGCCTCAGGCTCCCGAGTAGCTGGGATGACAGGCACCCACCACTACACCCAGCTAATATATGTTTTTTTGAGACAGAGTCTCGCTCTGTCCCCAGGCTGGAGTGCAATGGCATAACCTCGGCTCACTACAACCTCTGCCTGCTAGGTTCAAGCGATTCTCCTGCCTAGACTCTCAAGTAGCTGGGATTACAGGTGCCTGCCACCACGCCCAGCTAAGTTTTTGTATTTTTAGTAGAGACGGGGTTTTACTATGTTGGCCAGGCTGGTCTCGAACTCTGGACCTTGTGATCAGCCTGCCTTGGCCTCCCAAAATGCTGGGATTACAGGCATGAGCCACTGGCTATTTTTTTTTTTTTTTTTTGGTATTTTTAGTACAGATGGGGTTTCACCACATTGGCCAGGCTGGTCTCAAACACCTGACCTCAGGTGATCCACCAGCCTCAGCCTCCCAAAGTGCTGGGATTACAGGCGTGAGCCACCGAGCCAGGCCAGACCCCACTCTTATGATCTCATTTTACCTTAGTTTCTTCTTTAAAAGTCTTGTCTCCAAATGCAGTCACATTGTGGGTGACAGCTTCAACATAGGAAGTTTCAAGGTACACCATTCAGTCCATAACACTTGGTGCCTTGGTTACTTCTTTATAAAGTGGAGATAATAGTAAAATGTTTCTCATGAAGTAGTTGTGAGGAATAAATGAGTTACTATATACAAAACTCTTAGAATGGTGCCTGGCACACAATACATGTTATCCAAAAGTTACCCATTATTGAACAGTTATCTAACAGTCTGGGTCCTCAGATTTTATGCTTGACCTTCATTCCAAATATGGAGAAGACCCAGAAGCTCTACATTTTCCTTGAGTGGAGACATTTCCCTTTCTCTGGCATTCCCAAGGATGTAGCCCTTGATACAGAGATGCAGGCAGAGAATGCAGTGGGGAGAAAAGTTGCCATGTTCCTTTGGCTGTGTCCCAAGAGATAATTGTCTCAGCTAGGTTTTTTTTTTTGAGACAGGATCTCACTCGGTCACCTGGACTGGAGTGCATGATGTGAACACAGCTCACTGCAGCCTCAACTCAAGTGATCCTCCCGCCTCAGCCTTCCGAGTAGCTGGGACTACAGGTATGTGCCACCACACCTGGCTAATTTTTATATTTTTTGTAGACACCATGTTTCACCATGTTACCCAAGTTGGTTTTAAACTCCTGGGCTGAATTGATCCTCCTGCCTCGGTCTCCCAAATTTCTGGGATTACAGGTGTGAGCCGCCACACCCAGACCTCAGGTAGGTGTTTAGAAGTCAAAGGTGTCTTCAACTAGGTGTATGGGTCCAAAGATGCCATCAGCTTAGGGAAGTGTCAATCAGGTCAAAATAGTAGTTTGGACCAAATGACCAGACAGTGATGGAAATAAGCATAAAGCTGGAGGGAGCTGCGTGGCGTGCCCTGCCCCACTCACATGCAGAGGATCTCTGGGAAGAAATCGGAATTATCATATTTTCCTTTTTTTTTTTTTTTTTTTTGAGATGGAGTCTTGCTCTGTCATCAGGCTGGAGTGGCTGATTGTCTTGTCTTGTTGCAACCTCCACCTCTGGGTTCAAGCGACTCAGCCTCAGCCTCCTGAATAGCTGGCACTACAGGCATACACCACCATGCCCAGCTAATTTTTTATATTTTAGTAGAGACGAAGTTTCACCATGTTGGTCAGAATAGTCTCAATCTCTTGACGTTGTGATCCACCTGCCTTGGCCTCCCAAAGTGCTGGGATTACAGGTGTGAGCCACTGTGCTGGCCAGGAATCTGAACTATTAAAAGGCCAGGTGGAGGAGTAAAAATCTGCACATTGATCTCAGAACCAAAGCCTGATAAAATCTGGAGTGTTGCACATCTGAAAGTCACCCTCCTCAAGGGGCCATATATGCCCTCCAACGTTGGACAAGAATTTAAATGAAACCTCAGCATGAGTGAGCCTCTGCAGACACCATTCCTTATCCCTCTACCAGCATCTTCATTCTCAATATGATTCCTTCTATTTAGAGGAGTTTTTCTCATCTCTTTTTTATTTTCCTTTGATAAACATAAATCCACTGCTCCCCTTTAGGATCATTAGAAGGGTCAAAATAATGTAAACATCGTGGCCAAAAACACATAAAGCATGGCAGTTTTTGAGAACAAATATATTCTGGCTATTTAAAAAAAAAACATTTTTTTTAACCTTACTAGTGTGGTATCAAAGTGAGCACTGAGTATACTGGCTTGTCTTAAGCCTTATGTTGTGAGGAAGGTACAGCTCTTCCTCTTTTTCTTTTTTCGTTCTTTCTTTTTTTTTTTTTTTTTTTTTTTTTTGAGACAGTCTCACTCTGCCACCCAGTCTGGAGTGCAGTGACACAATCTTGGCTTACTGTAACCTCTCCCTCCCAGGTTCAAGTGATTCTCCTGCCTTAGCCCCCTGAGTAGCTGGGATTACAGGCACATGCCACCATGCCCAGCCCCTTTGTTCTTTTCTTTCTTTCTTTTTTTTTTTCTTTTGAGGCAGGGTCTTCTTGCTCTGTTGCCCAGGCTGGAATGCAGTGGCATGATCTTGGCTCACTGCAACCTCTGCCTCCAGGCTAAAGTGATCGTCACACCTCAGCCTCCCAAGTAGCTGAACTACAGGCTCTCACCACCACACCTGGCTAATTTTTGTGTGTTTTGTAGAGACAGGGTTTTTCCATCCATGTTGCCAAGGCTGGTCACAAACCTCTTGGCTCAAGTGATCCACAGACCTTGGCCTTCCAAAATGCTGGGTTTACAAGCACAAGCCTGTACCCAGCCAGCCACAGCTTTTTCAAAGTCAAGCACTCCACTGCTTGATTGACAGAGACAGAGGTACGGATAGATCAGCTTAGCACATGTACATTGAGGGAACTGATAAAATGGCATGTAAAGTCGGTTCTCTTCTTTTTGGTAAACAGAGAACTACTTTATCTCTGAATTTTTGAATGTGCTTTTCTAAATGTTTTCTTATGCAACTGACTCAAAGTTGTGTTACTTAAACCCTTTTTGAGGCTTTTTCTGGCAGAGACAAAGTATCAGGAAGAAAGAGTTTCCCGTTGGAGTTTCACAGAGAAAATTTGGATCCCCCTCTGACACAAGGAAAAGTGATAGCTTGAATTTATCCTGCAGCTGGACTGGAGGAGGTTGGAGTTTGTTTTTCTTGGTAACCAATCTCAAAATCCTTGCCTTTTAGAGTGTCATCAAGATGCAAAAATAAAAAGACCCTTTTTTTTTTTTTTCCTGCTCCCAGTAAGCTGTGAAGAAAAGATACTTTAATATCAACTTGAAGACTCCAGAAATAGATTTTTGTAATAAATGTTGAAAGGAACAACAAAGTTGGTATTTGAGCATTCCTATTTCAGATGAAATGTCTTCAGAGCCTCAACTCTATATTCCAAACAAAACAAGTCAATTGCACATTAGCCTTTTTTGAAAAGTTTGAAAATGTTAGTCTTGTCCCAAAGTAGGGCAACAGTTTCTAAATTTAGCCAAGTGAATATTTCTTTGGCCACTTACAAACTTCATTTATTTATTTTTTATTATTTTGAGATAGAATCTCACTCTGTAGCCCAAGCTGGAGTGCAGTGGTGTGATCCCAGCTCACCACGACCTCCACCTCCCGGGTTCAAGCAATTCTCTTGCCTCAGCCTCCTGAGTAGCTGGGACTACAGGTGCGTGCCACCACGCCTGGCTAATTTTTTGTATTTTAGCAGAGACGGGATTTCACCGTGTTGCCCAGGGTGGTCTCAAACTCCTGAGCTCAGGCAATCCGCCTGCCTCCCCTGGTTGAGAATCACTGATCTCAAGACAGAAAATGTTTAGGGAAATAATATTCCTTCTTTCTGCTAAATAGACGATGGACTTAGCCTTTCTGCATCACTGGTGATGACATCCCCAGGAAGTACAGATGATTAGAATGCAAACACAGCCTTGCAATTAGGGCTTCTCAATGCCAGGTGACCTTTTCTCTCATGGTGGAAATGTCATTGTCATGTTTCCCTTTTAATTTGTGACTAAGAATGAATGTCATCACCCACAATCTCTTTCTCTTCTGGTTACCAGCCACTATATAAATAACCCAGCTATAGCTACATGTAATTGAATTTCCAAAGACTTCAGACCTATTTAAAGGGAGGCCATCTTTTACTTAAGGAATAGCAGAGGTAACACCTGGAGAGGTAATGTCTTTTGCGTGACCAGGGCAATTCCACAAGTATCATCTTAGGTTGAAAATAATTTCTCTTTTTTGAGATGGAGTCTGGCTCTGTTGCTCATGCTGGAGAGAGTAGCACAATCTTGGCTCACTGCAACCTCTGGCTCCTAGATTCAAGCGATTTTCCTGCCTCAGGCTCCCAAGTAGCTAGGATTACAGGCGCCCACCAGCACACCCAACTAATTTTGTGTATTTTTTAGTAGAGATGGGATTTCTCCATATTGGCCAGGTTGGCCTTGAACTCCTGACCTCGGGTGATTCATCCGCCTCAGCCTCCCAAAGTGCTGGTATTACAGGCATGAGCCACCAAGCCTGGCTTTTTTTCCTCTCTCTTTTTTTAGAATTTGAAATCTGATTTTTTTTTTTTTTTTTTTTTAGTTTGAAAAAAAAAGGTATCGCCCGGGCTGGAGTGCAGTGGCGTGATCTTGGCTCACCGCAACCTCCGCCTCCTGAGTTCAAGTGATTTTCCTGCCTCAGCCTCCTGAATAGCTGGGATTACAGGCATGCACCACCACACCTGGCTAATGTTTTGTATTTTTTTTTTTTTTTTTTTTTCGATACGGAGTTTCGCTCTTGTTACCCAGGCTGGAGTGCAATGGCACGATCTCGGCTCACCGCAACTTCCGCCTCTTGGGTTCAGGCAATTCTCCTGCCTCAGCCTCCTGAGTAGCTGGGATTACAGGCACGCACCACCATGCCCAGCTAATTTTTGTATTTTTAATAGAGACGGGGTTTCGCCATGCTGGCCAGGCTGATCTCGAATGCCTGACCTTGTGATCTGCCCACTTCAGGCTCTCAAAGTGCTGGGATTACAGGCTTGAGCCACCGTGCCCAGCCTGGGTGAAAAGAATTTAAAGATAAGTCTTGACTCTAAACTCAGGAAATCATTGGCTCATTCATTCATTCAGCATAGGCTAAAGTTCTATGTAAATTTCTGCAGTCACAAAGTCAGATCTAAGACAAGGCTCCTGAGCCCTGGTTAGTGGGAGAAAAAGAACTAAGCAGGCAGGCATTTACTGAGCTTTACTAAGAACTAAGGGAGGGGTTTAGGAAACAAAAGGAGAGGTCTCGTGCAGTGGCTTATGCCTCAAATCCCAGCATGCGGGGTGGCCAAGGTGGGAGGATCACTTGAGCACAGGAGTTTGAGAACAGCCTAGGTAACATAGTGAGACCTCATTTCTACAAAAATATAAAACATAGGCATGGTGGTGTGTACCTATAGTCCACTAGCTACTTGGGAGGCTGAGGTGGGAGGATCACTTGAGCCCAGGAGCTCGAGGCTGCAGTGAGCTGTGACTGCACCACTGCACTCCAGCCTGGACAACAGAGCAAGATCCTGTCTCCAAGGAAAGGAAAAAAAAAAAAAAAAAAGAAGGAAAACACCAGGGGGAGCACAATGGAAGGGACAGTGCCAGAGTACAGCCTGCACAGAGTCTGAATGATATCCTGGTCAAGAGGCTAGGTGATGTTGTGGCCGCAGATAAACGTGAAAATCTGCATCTTATCACCAACAGAAGTTCATTTCTATGGGTTGGGCTACTGCCCTCCACCTTGCAGCTGCCCCATCTAAACCACACAGCCTCCAAAGTCTCCTCAGCAGGGAAGAGAACACTGGTTCTTAGATACTCCAGCTTTTAAATAACCTTGTCTGAGAAGTGACACGTATCACTTCTGCTCATGATCCACTGGCCAGAATTATGTGGCCCCAATCTAATTGATAGGGAGGCTAGGGAAGGTGGAGGAGCTAACAGATATTTGGTGAGCATGCTCTCTGAACAGATGATAAGTTGGCATTCACATGGAAGAGGATGGGGGAGGGAACAGAATATGCTAAGGAAGAGGAATAAGGGCATGTGGGAGGTTTGGGGAGCAGCACTAAGTACCTGCTAGATAGGAGGCTAGATTGGACTTTAGGCGAGAATTGGGGTGTGGTGAAGACCGCCAATACAATGCCAGGCTGAGGAATTAGGACTTCACCTCCTGGGACTAGGGGACCACTAACCAAACTGCGATGCAGCTTTTGTCCAGGTCTTTTCCAGCCCATTCCTTTAGCAAGCCCCCATAGACCTTCAGCAAGACTCATTTTGAGCCATCCCCGGCCTCCAGGCCCTGGAGCTGTCACAGAATTGTCATAGCTGGCTGGCTAAAGCATCCATTCGGGACTTGGGCTGCTCAGGTTTGAATGCTAGCTCTGCAACCTGAGACTTTGGGCAAATTATTTTCCTTCTCTGTCATTTAGTTTCCTCGTCTGTAAGATAAGGATGATAGTAGCTGCTATTAGGTGGTTGTACAGATTACGGGAGTTAAAATGTGTAAGGTGCTCAGAAAAGTACCTGGCATGGAGAAAGTGCTACATAAATTTTAGTGTTTTTCATCATTTCAGCATTTGCCATCCTCCTTTCCATCAGATTCTTGTTTTCTGTACAGCCCCTGAGATAAAATCTGCAGCCAGTGGCAACACAAAAAAACTCTATCCTCTGTTAGTAAAATTTTAGACCAGAATATCAGCAGCTGTGGGACATGCTTGGAAACCTTTTTCCTTCTTCTTGAAACTGTAGCATAGATAAGGACCATCCTGGCATGATGAGCTGAGCTGAAATTGACATTGCCAGATAAAATACAGTATGCCCAGCTAAAGTTGCATTTCAGATAACAAATAATGTTGTAGTATATCTGATGCAGTATTTGTTACAAATATTTGTTATAGTATTGCATGAGACATACTGACACTAAAACATTTTTCATTGTTTATCTGAAATGCAAATTTAACTGGTGATATGGTTGGGCTCTGTGTCCCTACCCAAATCTCATCTCGAAATGTAATCCCCCCGTGTCAAGGAAGGAAAGTGATTGGGTTATGGGGGTGGTTTCCCCCAACCTGTTCTTGTGATACTGAATCATCACCAGATCTGACAATTTTATAAATGGTAATTTTGCCTGTGCCCTCACTCGGTCTCCTGCCATCACCTTGTGAAGAAAGTGCCTGCTTCCCTCTCCGCCATTATTGTAAGTTTCCTAAGGCCTCCCCAGCCATGCAAAATTGTGAGTCAATTAAACCTCTTTTGTTTATAGGAAGATTTTTTTTTTTTTTTTTTTGAGACAGAGTAAGACTCTGTCGCCCAGGCTGGAGTGCAGTGGTGTGATCTCAGCTTACTGCAGCCTCTGCCTTCCAGGATCAAACGATTCTTTTGCCTCAGCCTCCCAAATAGCTGGGACTACAGGTGTACACCACTATGCCCAGCTAATATTTGTGTTTTTAGTAGAGACAGGGTTTCACCATGTTGACCAGGCTGGTCTCGAATTCTTGACCTCAAGTAATCTTCCTGCCCTAGCCTCCCAAGGTGCTGAGATTAAAGGTGTGAGCCACCTCATCTGGATGCAGTTCTTTACAGCAGTGTGAAAACAGAGTAACACAACAAGGTATTCTGTATTTGTATTTGGTAAAGCTGGGACTGGTTAAGAAAAGGTTTCCAACATTTGGTAAGCAGTTGCCACAGCCAGCAGCAGAGATGGGGTTGCTGAGCATCAGACTGACATTTCCAGCTGCACAGTTGTCATGGGCACTCATAGTTCTGGCTGGGATGTGGATTCCCCCAGGGCAGGCAAAGCAGCACCCCAGCAATGGCCAGAAGACCACAGATACTGGCGGAAATGTGGGGCTGCTGGTGTGGTCAGGGAGCTGTCTCTGCAGACAGTCCTTCAACAGCCTTTCCCCAAGGCCAGAGCCTCTCATATACCTGGCCTGGAAGCTTACCTGGGCTTCCAGGGTCAAAGCTGGTCCCACCTGGTCACTCACAGGAGGACAGAGGAGTCTTACCAGGCACTGTGTCTGTCCTAATGTCTTGGTGGCCACCAAATCTGAAGCAGGGAACAAAGGGAGGCATGTTCTACTCTGGGACTTTGCCGTCCTCCACAAATTCTCATCAAAGGCCCAGAGACCCCTCTCTGCAGCTGCAGTATTCCAGGCTTAGCCCTCAATGCAGCAGAGTGTGGCATGGCTTGGAGCACCCTCCGGCAGGACTATTATATTTGCAGAACTGGGAACAGGAGTAAATGAAACATATTGTATTTGGAAACTACATCTTCAGAAACGCAAAACTGAAAAATGTATGAAAAGCTCTGACTTTTATTCAGCTAAAAGTTGGCAGGCTATTAAAGACAACTGAATTGAATTATGACTGCACAAGTCTGGGTGTTCTGTTGAGAAGCCAGTCACGTTTGCAGGAGTAATAAAATAAAGACATACAAAATTTATAAAATATATGTATTTTCCATAAAATTTGTTTTTCTTGTATTCTTTCCTGGAAAATTATGTTGATATAGTAAAGATTTTCACATAATTTGTATTCTGTTGGCTGTAATCATCTAAAGCAGATGTCGTCAAACTTTTTCCATAAAGGACCAGATAGCACAAATTTTAGATTTTATGGACCATATGGTTTGTGTGAAAGCTACTCAATTCTGCCACTGCAATATGCAAACATCCATAGACAATATGTAAATGAGTGAGTTAGTGGCTGCTTTCCAATAAAACTTCATTTACAGGGCAGGTACGCCTATAATCCCAGCACTTTGGGAGGCCAAGGTGGGTGGATCACTTGAGGTCAGGAGTTCGAGACCAGCTTGGCCAACATGGTGAAACCCTGTTTCTACTAAAAATACAAAAAATTAGCCAGGTATGGTTATGGGCACCTGTAATCCCAGCCTACTTGGAGGCTGAGACAGGAGAATTGCTTAAATCTGGAAGGCAGAGGTTGCAGTGAGATGAGATCATGCCCCTGCACTCCAGCCTGGGTGACAGAGAGAGACTCTGTCTTAAATAAATAAATAAAAATAATAAAATAATAAATTTAATAAAAATAAAACTATTCGTGATTCTAGCTTTCAACATTTATTTAATTGCTGAAATAAAGGATTGGCATTTGCTTCATAAGCATTAGATCCAAACCTAGGTAGTCACAGTTTAAGAGTAATATGAATTATTAATGTTGCAAAATGTTCCTCAGTTGTCATGAGCAATTGTTGCAAATACTGTGCAAATTTGTGAGTGCTTCTGGAGCTATGAATCAGACAGAATATGAAATAAATCAAGAAAATAGATATCAGCACTGGTTGGAAATGATTTTGCATCATGCAAGAATCTTTTGCATGCTGTGCTGTGTCAGAGGAGGGATTTAGTACATTTCCTAACCTGCCTTTTCTTGTTTTTAAAATGTACTTTCACTTCTCTATCTTCTCTACACTAGGAAGCATCTATTGCTGTTGTTGGTAGTGATCCAATGACAAACTTTCTGGGCACTTGGAAGCTGTCACCTATTATTTTTAAGAATGTGGGGCAAGGTTAGGCATGGTGGCTCATGCCTGTAATCTCCACACTTTGGAAGGCCAAGGTGGGTGGATCACTTGAGGACAGGAGTTCGAGACCACCCTGGCCAACATAGTAAAACCCTGTCTCCACTAAAAGTACAAAAAATTAGCTGGGCGTGGTTGTGCGCGCCTGTAGTCCTAGCTCCTTGGGAAGCTGAGGCACGTGAATAGCTTGAACCCAGGAAATAGAGGTTGCAGGGAGCTGAGATCATGTCACTGCACTCCAGCCTGGGCAACAGAGTGAGATTCTGTCTAAAAAAAAAAAGACTGTGGGGCAAGACATGTAGAAAAGCATTTCCTGGGTCAGGATGGGCTCTGTCATCAGGGTGGTTGCTCAGAGTTACAGGTCGCTTACACCAATGCTGATAGGATCCTGAGTGATGGGGCATGTGATATTGGATAAATTAATTTTTAATGTTCATGATAAGTCTTTGTCTTGTTCTCTATAATTTTTCTTTATTAAAATGTTCCATAATTCTCTTGTGTTGTTTTTATAACCAGGTGATGAACTACAAAGTGTTATTTTGTGCATTAATACATGTTTTTTTTTTTTTTTTGGTTGAGACAGAGTATTGCTCTGTCGTAATACATTTTTATTTATTTATTTATTTAATTTTGAGATGGAGTCTCACTCTCTCACTCAGGCTGGAGTGCAGTGGTGCCATCTCAGCTCACTGCAACCTCCACCTCCCCGCTGGGTTCAAGCAATTCTTCTGCCTTAGCCTCCTGAGTAGCTGGGATTACAGGCACACACTGCCATGCCCAGCTAATTTTTGTATTTTTAATAGAAATAGGGTTTTTCCATGTTGGCCAGGCTGGTATCGAACTCCTGATCTCAAGTAATCTGCCTGCTTCAGCCTTTCAAAGTGCTGGGACTACAGGCTGAGCCACTGTGCCCTGTGCCCTGCCATAATACTTTTTTTGTTGTTTGTTTTGAGACGGAGTCTCACTCTGTCACCCAGGCTGGAGTGCCGTGGCACCGTTCTGGCTCACTGCAACCTCCACCTCCTGGGTTCAAGCGATTCTTTTGCCTCAGCCTCCTGAGTAGCTGGGACTACAGCAGCCCACCACCATGCCCGGTTAATTTTTGTATTTTTAGTAGAGATGGGGTTTCGCTATGTTGGCCAGACTTGTCTCAAACTCCTGACCCTAAGTGATCCACCCACCTCGGCCTCCCAAAGTGCTGGGATTATAGGCGTGAGCCGCCGTGCCTAGCCAATACATTTATTTTTAAAAATGTCTGTAGGCCGGATGCCAGGCTCACAACTGTAATCCTAACACTTCGGAGACCAAGGTAGGTGGATTGCTTGCGCCCAGGAGTTCAAGATGAGCCAGGGCAACATGACAAAACTTTGATTCAACAAAAAAAGAAAAAAGGTCAGGAGCTCATGCCTGTAATCCCAGCATTTTGGGAGGCCGAGGCGGGTGGATCGTGAGGTCAAGAGTTCGAGACCGTTCTGGCCAATGTGGTGAAATCCCATCTCTACTAAAAACACAAAAATTATCTGGGTGTGGTGGCACACACCTGTAGTCCCAGCTACTCGGGAGGCTGAGGCAGGAGAATTGCTTGAATCTGGGAGGCGGAAGTTGCAGTGAGCAGAGATTGCACCATTGCATTCCAGCCTTCATGGCAGAGTGAGAGTCCATTTCAAAAAAAAAAAAAAAAAAATAGCTGGGTGTGGTGACACATGCCTGTAGTCTCAGCTACTTGCAAAGCTGAGGTAGGAGGCTTACCTGAGTCCTGAGAGGTAGAGGTTACAGCAAGTCACTGCACTCCAGCCTGGCAGCAGAGTAAGATCCTGTCAAAAAACCCAAAAACCAAAAACAAAACAAAACAAAAAAAAAAAGAAAGAAAAGAAAAAGAAAACCTATCTATCTAGCTTGAGGGCCTCCTCCTCAATATCTTCCTGATCTTGGCAGCTGGAAGTTTCTTCCTTTTTCCTGAGGCCCCAGAGGCCTTTGTTTGCACAAGACAGGCCTTTGTTTGCTTATTAAAAAAACTCTATCAATCTAGAAACCAGAATCTTTCCTATAGCTTTGCAGAGTCTATAAATGTGTGGCTGAAGCAAGCCATGCGTCTCCTTACCCAGTATCTCCCCCTTTAGACCTTTCTGGAGAGGCCCCTGGAGCTAGCCGGAGGTGACATCAGGCTCATCACAGCTGGAGGGAGAGTTGGTCTCCAGAAAGCCATTTCTAGTGTTTTCTGGAGTGATATACTAAGGGAGGGTAGATGCAATGGACTGAATCGAACAATGTACAGTGTAAAGGGTAGGCATTTAAGGCTCTGCACTTGAGTTACAAAAAAAATTCTCAACGTATTACTGAGGTTTAACATCAGGACCTATGGAAAAGTTCCACTTGATTTTACAGTGGTCAGACTAGCCCAGAGAACTGTGTTCACTTGGGGGTTTATATAACTCTTTAGGTAGATATAGCTTAAAAACAACAAGACAAAAAAGAGTTACCCAAAGCGATGACAGAACTAAAACCAAGTCCTATTAGGTTGGTGCAAAAGTAATTGTGGTTTTGCCATTACTTTTGATAGCAGAAACCACAATTACTTTTGCACCAGTAATGCCACATGGAAAGGGGGTTAAAAAACCCTTCCAACTCAAATAAGTTATGCTTTCTGAAAATACATGTATGGGCCAGGTGCTGTGACTCATGCCTGTAATCCCAGCACTTTGGAAGGCCGAGGCAGGTGGATCATTTGAGGTCAGGAGTTCAAGACCACCCTGGCCAACATAGTGAAACCCTGTCTCCACTAAAAATACAAAAAAATTAGCCAGGCACGGTGGCACATACCTATAATGTCAGCTACTAGGAGAATCGCATGAACCTGGGAGTCAGAGGTTGCAATAAGCTGAGATCATGCCATTGTACTCTAGCCTGGGGACAGAGCGAGACTCCGTCTCAAAAAAAAAAAAAAAAAAAAAGAAAGAAAATTTGTGTGCATTAAACTAGGAAGAGACGGATTCTTAGGAATAGCTAGCTAGTCACATGTGCTGATTTTCTGTGCAGAATCCTTTTGCCCTTCTGATAAAACATTTCTGTGAGTTTCCACTGGAAACCGCTCCTTCCCAGCTCAGTTCTGGGCTTTGGGAGAGGCTGACCCCACACTTAGGTTGAGCCCCAGCTGATGGAGGCTAACTATTGATGCAATTATTCAGTGTAGTAGTCTGGTTGGTTTAGTTATGAGCACTTTCCCCCAGAGATGGAGGTCTCAATCTCTGTGTCACTCAGTGGGAAGAGAATCTTTCTCTGTGTGTCAGGTTTGAAGCTGAGGGGAGGTAAAAACTGCGGCCGTAGCTGCAGTCGTCTTATGGTCATGAGACAAAACCCCAGAACAGAGTAGGGTTGGAAGGAGAAATTGGATTCTAGAGGTATTTTGTTTGTTTGTTTTCGTTTTGTTTTTTTGAGACAGAGTCTTGAACTGTTGCCCATGCTGGAGTGCAGGGGCGCCATCTCGGTTCACTGCAACCTCCGTCTCCCAGGTTCAAGTGATTCTTCAGGAGGTTTCTCCTCAGCCTCCCAAGTAGCTGGGACTACAGGTGCCCGCCACCATGCCTGGCTAATTTTTTTGTATTTTTAATAGAGACTGGGTTTTACTATGTTGGCCAGGCTGGTCTGGAACTCCTGACCTCAGGTGATCTGCCTGCCTCGGCCTCCTGAAGTGCTGGGATTACAGGCGTGAGCCACCGTGCCCAGCCACTAGAAGGCATTTTTTGAGTCACTGGTCAAGGCCGTCTTAAGTCAGACTTGGGACTGAAAGTTTTGGGTTATGGGTGCCCATAAATTTCAGCTTTTCTTTCAACATTTTGCATCATATTTTATGTCACTTCAACCAAAAGTCTCCTAAGTATACAGAGCAGAGCTTCAAAGGAGGGGTGTCCAGGAAAGAGGAATTTTGATGGCTGCTGACCAGTTTGGATGGGTGCGAGTGACTTGATTTAAATGATGTGTGACAACCTGTGTTTTCTGTGAGGATCTAAGGCTTGTGGCTTGTCAGCCCAATATTGTGGCCAACATTAGCAAACTGAATTTAAGAATTAGCTACCACAATCAGAAGCAATAATTTGATTTTAAAATTACCCATGAGTGCTGAGGGTTTATTCCACAAATGTGCTAGAGAAAATCAAAGCATAAGAAATCTTTTGAACTGGCTAATAAATAGGCTTCCTTTTCCATTACCCACCTTGGCACAGATTCAAAATTTCTCACTCATATTCATTTTTATTTATTTTTATTTTTGGAAATGGAACATTGTTCCTGTTGCTCAGGCTGGAGTGCCGTGGCGTGATCTCAGCTCACTGCAACCTTGGCCTCCTTGGGTTCAAGCAATTCTCCTGCCTCAGCCTCCCGAGTAACTGGGACTACAGGTGCACACCACTACACCGAGCTAATTTTTTGTATTTTTAGTAGACGCAGGGTTTCACCATGTTGGCTAGTCTGGCCTCGAACTCTTGACCTCAGGTGATCCACCAGCCTCAGCCTCCCAAAGTGTTGGGATTATACAGGCATCAGCCACTGCACTCAGCCTCCATTTTTAAACAACTGTGTGAGCAAGTCAGTACAATGTGAGGCATCGTCAGTGCCTGGAGATAATCAGTGTGGGAGACAGTCACCTGGGGATATACGATCCAGGAACCAAGCCTTTGAATGAACAGGAAATGAGACATGTAGGAGGATGACTCATCTGACGTTTTTCTACCCTGGCTTGTTCCAAGGATGCACAGGTGAGCTGAATATTAATACCCACTGGCAACCTATGGCTGACAGTGATCAATTCCAGTTTTTCCTTCCTTCCCCAAATATGTAGAACACTTACTAGGCAGGAGAATATCTTGACACTGGGACCCAGAGGTTGCAGCAATGAGCTGAGATCATGCCATTGCACTCCAACCTGGGGACAGAGCAAGACTCCATTTCAAAAAAAAAAAAAAAAAAGAAAATGCGTGTATGTTAAACTAGGAAGGGATGGATTCGAAATAGCTAGCTAGTCACATCCAGGAGTTCTTCCTGGATGCAACGATAGCTGGTCAATATTGTACACTCCAGGTCCTTGCAAAACTTCTAAGTTAATGGGAAAGACAGACAAGTAAGTGACAGTTTGATACACAGAGTAAGTGGTAAACGTGACATATGGGGGACTTTGGAAGTAGAAACGTATATGGGAGATGAGCAGGGACCTGATTATAAAGAGTCTTGTGTGCCATGCTGGAAGTTTTTTTTTTTTTTTTGAGATGGAGTCCTGCTCTGTGGCCCAGGTTAGAGTATAGTGGTGCAATCTCAGCTCACTGTAACCTCTGCCTCCCGGGTTCAAGTGATTCTCATGCCTCAGCCTACATCATATATATATATATATATATATATATATACACGCACATATATATATATATAATATAAAAATAAAAAATGCTAAAAATATAACCAAGACAATATTGAAGAAAAATAAAACCAGAAGATTTTTGCTACCATATTACAATAAAGCAACAGTACCTAAGACAGTGGTATTAAAGCAAGGATAGACAAATTGGTCAATGGAATTGAATAGAATCTAGTAGCAGACTCCACATATACCCAATTCCCTGATTCATAATGAAGGCTCCTCTGCAATTATTGGGGGGCAGGGAGAGGGGTCTTCTTAATAAATGATGCTGAAACAATTGGATATCCACATGAGGAAAAATGAACTTCACACTATACATAAAAATTAATTCCAGATGAATTTTAGTTATAAGTGTGAAAAGTAAAATAATCAAGAAGTTCTACAAGTTTATTCTAGAAGAAAACAGAATAACTTCATGATCTCCAAATAGGCAAAAATTTCTTAAACAGAACATAAAAGCACTAACCATAGAAGAAAACGTTGATAAATTACCTTCTTTAAAGTTAAGTTTATTCATCAGATGACATCATTAAGAGAGTCAAAAGGCAAGTCACACGCTTGGAAGATATTTGGAATACATTTGTCTGACAAGTGACTTAAATCCAGAATGTAAACAAACTCCAAGAGCTCAATGAGAAAAAGACAGATAACCCAATTTTACAAAATGGACAAAATATGTGATAGCATGTCTCAGGGGATTTCAGAATGGTCAATAAACATGAAAATGTGTTTAATATTATTGGTCAACAAAGAAATGAAAATAAAACCACAATAAGAGGCCCCTATATACCCATCAAAGTTGCTACCATTAAAATGACTGACAAAACCAAATGTTGGCAAGGACATGGAGCTGTTGGAACTCTGCATCAGTCATGGAGTGTGAACAGCAGCTGCTTTGGAAAATTGTTTGGCAATACTCCTAAAGCCAGCCATCTATAAACCCTATGATCCTGGATATTTACCCAGCAGAATAAACACTATACATACCCCCCAAAACATGTATTAATATAAGAAATTTCATAGGCGTTTTATTTGGAACTAAAAATTGGCAATAGCCCAAATGTCCATCCACAATGGAATGGGTAAGTCCATTGTTGCATATACATGTTTGCATTAGACTATTACACAGAAATGAAGAAAACAAACTTCTACTCATAATGACATGGATGTAACTCTTACAGATACAATGCTGAGTATAAAAAGTCACAAGCAAAAAAAGTAAATAGGGTACAATTTACATGACATTCAAAAGCAGACAAAACTAACCTATGGTGATTATACAGGTCGGAAACATTGATTACTTTTGGGAGACTGGTAAATATATGAGGGAGCTTCCAGGAAGCTTGTAATGCTGTGTCTTGGCCTGAGTGGTGGATATTTGGTGTGTGTAAAAATTTATGAGCTGTATACTTAATATTTGTATATTTCACTGCATGAAAGTTACATCTCAATTTTGTTTTTTAAATGGAGGCGGTAGTGGGGAGCAGAATCACTTGAAAGCAGTACTGGAAATCCAGGCACGGTATTATGAGAGCAGCAAAACAGAGATTTGCTGAAAACATAAAGCAGATGTGATCAGATTGATAAAAACACAACAGAGCTGCAGCACGCACAATCTCATGAAAGCTGAAAGAGAGCATCTCCAAAATAATACATTTTCCTATTAGAACTCCAGAATTATATCAGGATCAGAGACAGCAGAGACAGGGAAAATGAACGGGTAATTTATTCATGAGCTACAAATATTTTCACCTATTTTCTGTTTTAGAAGTGGCTAGTTCTTAATTTTTTCCCCAAATGATAACTTTATTTATTTATTTATTTTTATGTTATTTATTTATTTATTTTATTTTGAGATGGAATTTTGCTCTTGTTGCCCAGGCTGGAGTGCAGTAGCACAATCTCTGCTCATTGCAACCTCTGCCTCCTTGGTTCAAGCAGTTCTCTTGCCTCAGCCTTCTGAGTAGCTGGGATTACAGACATCTGCCACCATGTCCAGCTAATTTTTTGTATTTTTAGAGACGGGGTTTCACTGTGTTAGCCAGGATGATCTTGATCTCCTGACCTCAAGTGATCCACCCACCTTTGCCTCCCAAAGTGCTGGAATTACAGATGTGAGCCACCATGCCCATCCCAAGTGACAACTTTAAGTGAAACTTACTGTGATACAAAAAGAGGCTTCCAGAGAAGGTACTGGGGCCAGAGAAAGTATGGCAACCAAAAAAGATGCCTCAAATGCACTCTCTTTATCTCCCCACTCCTACATCCCACTTTGCACAACCACTGGACCTAGAACCACTGTAACCAAATCTCCATTTACTCCTAAGAAAGCAGAGATTCTTACCTGGAGAAATAGAGTCAAACTATCGATTCCTTTTTTCTTTTTTAAAACCCACCTGTGTCAGTCCATTTTCATACTGCTATAAAGAAATACTCAAGACTGGGTAATTTATAAAGGAAAGAGGTTTAATTGACTGACAGTTCTGCCTGGCTGGGGAAGCCTCAGGAAATCTACAATCATGGTGGAAGCGGAAGCAGGCACATCTTACATGGCGGCAGGCAAGAGAAGAGAAAGCAAAGAGGGAAGAGACCCTTATAAAACCATCAGATCTCATGAGAACTCACTCACTATCATGAGAATAACATAGAGGAAACTGCTTCTGTAATCCAATCACTTCCCTTCCTGGACATGTGGGGATTACATTTGGTGATGAAATTTGGGTGGGGACACAGAGCCAAACCATATCACCACCTGAGTCATTCTCACAAACTGTTAATTCATAACAGAGAGACCCTCATGTAGAAATAAGGACAGTCAAAAATCACAAAACAATTGAGGAAAACCAGCAGAATAAGAGTCATCAAACTCAGCAAGTAAATGAACAACTTCCTAATGAAACAGAAGTCATTACAACTACAGAAAAAAAGCCATTCTATGCAAAGAAGCAGAGTTCTTAGAAATTAAGAGCATGATTGCCGATATAAAAAATATTTCAATAGATAAATTGAAGAGCAGAATGGCATGGATAAGGATCCAATTTATGAACACTAAATTGAGTTACGGCAATCTCCCATATTCAGTAAATGAAGGCCAAGAAAGTGAGAGTCAAAGAAAAATCCTAACAGCCATGGAGGCTAGAGGCAAGTCTTAAAAAATTCCCAGCCAGGGATGGTGGACTCACATCTGTAATCCCAGCATTTGGAAGGCCAAGGAGGGAGGATAGCTTGAAGTTAGGAGTTTGAAACCAGCCTGGGCAGCAAAGTGAGACTCTGTGTATATTAAAAAAAATTTCCATACATTCCAGAAGGGATAAACAGAAATAATTGAGGGATTGAAATAGCCAAATAATTAATAGAAAAAAATGTCTTTCCTGTAAAAAGTCTTAATTCCACAAACTGAAAGGGTCCAATGAGTGCTGGGCAAGAATAATGAAACATTATGTCATCATGAAATTTCTGAATTCCCAGGATAAAGAGAAAATCCCTCAAAGCTTGGTAGATATGATAGGAGAGTGACATGTCACCTGTAAGGGGTTGACAGCCATAGTAGCATGGACCCTCCATCAGCAACACTCCATCTGAATCCAGAATTCTAGACCACATTAACCTATCACCTAATTATTTTGAATCCAGAATTCTATACTCAGTTAATATATAATTAAATTGTCAGGTCGGGTGTGGTGGCTTATGCCTGTAATCCCAGCACTTTGGGAGGCCGAGGTGGGCAGATCACTTGAGGTCAGGAGTTCAGGACCAGCCTGGGCAACATGGCAAAACCCTGGCTGTACTAAAAATACAAAAATTATCCGAGTGTGATGGTGCATGCCTGTAATTTCAGCTACTTGGGAGGCTGAGGCACAAGAATTGCTTGAACTCGGGGAAACCGAGGTTGCAGTGAGCCAAGATCGGGCCACTGCACTCCAGCCTAGGTGATAGAGCAAGACCCTGTCTCAAAAAAAAAAAAAAATTATAAGGGCAAAATTATATGTATTTGGACATGCAAAGATTCAAAGCTCACCACCCAGGAATACTTTCTGAAACCGATACTTAATGGTGTCCCCAAAGAAGATGAAGGAGGAGGAGAAGTGGGGAAAGAGGAAGACACAGGACATAAAAAACAGTGGTGAACAAAGAAACCAATAAAGCTTGTAGCTAAGTCCATTGCAAAATAATTGAGTAAAGTATTTCTGTTTTGAAGATTGCACTATTTGTCCAGGTTGGGGATACGGGTCTTCACTGTCAGCTGGTCTCTCTTTCAGTGAAGGTCTGGAACCATCTGCTTTCACAGCTGTTGTGGCTTCCTCAGTGACTGTGCTGCTCATTGCTGATTTGCCCCTGCTGCCTTGGCCCGCTTCTCTTTAGGGCTGTGAGTGGCTGATTCTGGGTCCGGAAATAGGCTGTCAGCAGGCTTCCTTTCAGGGTTTGTGGAATTAAACACCAACAGCTGAGGCTTTTGCAAGTGAGGCAGGTAGTGCGATTGTGTGTGTGTGTGTGTGCAGGTAGTGCGATTGTGTGTGTGTGTGTGTGTGTGTGTGTGTGTGTGTGTGTGTGTGTGTCTGCGGGGAGGGAGAAGTGGGCTGGAGAAGGTAGAGTAATCCTACTGTTTCTCCAATAGCAACAAAGTATCTGAGAGTCATTAAGCTTCCAAAAATGAGAAGTCTGCCTTTGTTTGAGTTAGAGACTTCATCAGCAGGGCATTTCTCCAGAGGCACAGGTCCCTGTTATCAGCCTTTACAAATCTGCTTGAGATGATGACTCCATTCTGGGAGGGGCAATGTGGCTTCTTTGAAGGTGGCCTTGGAGTTTTCACAGACGTTGAGTCAGCCAGGGTTAGATGTGGTGGGGGTGGAGCAGACTGTTACAGAGGGACTGCTACTTTGTTTAAAACACACAAGTTTTCAGCCAATGTAATTCAAAGGCTTCAAATATTTAAATCATTTGTAAGCAAACTTCAAGCAGCACATACAACCCCAGAGTATATCAAACTCATTACAATGAGATATTCAAACCATTCCTAAAATGCCCACATATAAACAATTTATTTACAATTGATGCGAGGCTGCAGTGGGAGGATTGCTTTTGCCCAGAAGTTGGAAGTGGCAGTGAGCTATGATCACACCACTGCATTCCAGCTTGGGCGACAGAGCAAGACTCTGTCTCTAAATAAATAAATTAAAAACAAAAATACAATTTGCAAGCCTGCCCGTGGCCATCCCAAAGCAGTCTCTGTACATCATTTGTGGTCAGGAGTGTGGTAAATAAGAATGGATTTTTTCTTCCGGGAGTGTCCCAGGATATTTAGTATCCAGTCTCCCTCCTTGCTTCTCCTTCTGGCCTTGTAGCCAGATGGGAACCCACTGCACAAACCCCAAACCTCTTCACATTGAAATCTGACACTGAGAAGAGCAGCTTGGGGGAAAAGCCCTAGAGATACTGAACCAGGGTTCAGAATGAATTTTTTCTGTTTGCCTGCCCTCCACCTCCCCATAGCCATGGCTCCCCAGAGTCTGCTCAGAGTTCTCCTGAAATCCCATTCACAATGTCTCAGGAATATTAGAAAGTGGGGCTTTCCAAGAGATCTTTCGTGTAAACCTGATTCCATATAGATTTGCCAGAACCAAATTAATTTGGAAAGTCCTTAATATTTGCCTTTCTGATAAAATAAAAATAAAAATTGGCATGTACATTTTTTGTCATTGAATTTTTAAAAGCAATTTTGGACATTTTTAAGGCCAGGTATGGTGGCTCACGCCTGTAATCCCAGCACTTTGAGAGTCCCAGGCGGGTGGGTCATTTGAGGTCAGGAGTTCAAGATCAGCCCTACCAACATGGTGAAACCCCATCTCTACTAAAAATACAAAATTAGCTGGGCATGGTTGCAAGTGCCTATAATCCCAGCTACTTGGGAGGTCAAGGCAGGAGAATCGCTTGAACTCAAGAGGCAGAGGTTGCAGTGAGCTGAGATTGTGCCATTGCACTGCAGCCTGGGCAACAAGAGTGAGACTCATTCTCAAAAATAAATAAATAATAAACAAACATTTTTAAGTGTACAGTTCAGTGTTAGGTCCATTCACATTGTTGTGTAATCATCACTACTATCCATCCACAGAACATTTTTCATCTTGCAGAACTGAAAGTGGATACCCACTAAACACTAAGTCCCAGCCAGGCATGGGGCCTCACAACTGCAATCCCGGAACTTTGGGAGGCTGAAGTGGGAGGATTCCTTGAGGGCAATAGTTCAAGACCAGCCTGGGCAACATAGCAAGATCCTGTTCTACATTTTTTTTAATTAGTCGGGCATGGTGGCATGTGCTTGTAGTCCCAGCTACTTGGGAGGCTGAGGTTGGGGGATCACTGAGCTTGGGAGATCAAGGTTGCAATGAGCCATGATTGCACCACTGCACTCCACCCTGGGTGACAGAGTGAGATCCTGTCTCAAAAAAAGAAGGAGAAGGAGATGGAGGCGGAGGAGAAGGAGAAGGAGAAGAAAGCTTCTTTCAAGTTCTTTTTTAGAAAGTGCTGGTATATTGACCATGCTCTCTTAAAAGAACATTTTTCTTAAGTCAAATACTTTGTCAGCAATAATCCCACTGTTCCTCAAATTTCACACTGGTTCAAGATTCTGTTTTAATTTTGGTGACAAATACTGTTGGATGAGGAGATAATTTTTCATTATGCAATCCAATGAACTCACCATTGAGTAAGAAGTATTTTTTAACCAAAAATATGTATTTGAAATTTAAAAATGAGCCAGTGAATTGATGAAAGTCATGCAATCTAATGTGAAATATAGAGTAAGATGGATTGTACTGAAATATAATTTTCAGAAAATTGAAAACATGACTTATGCAAATATAAGATGAAAACCTATCTAAGATTCTATTCACGTAATTGATTAATGAAGGACTTGGTAAGTTGTTGACCTCAAAGGAGTTCAAACTGGTAAGATGCTAAGATTCAAAGGAAAATGTGACATCAGGAATGAGACAGGAATTTGCAAATAGATGCCAAACTGGCTAGTTAACATCATATAGGACAAAATGAGATTAGTGGGTTTAACTTATTTATTTTCTGGCAGAAAGGACTGCACACTTATATTTCTCCTGGAAAACATTTGTTTTCACTGCTATGGACATAAATCTTTTGCATAATCATCCGTTTTCTGCAAGTTAACTTCTAGCCTTCTAGGGCTGCAAAATAGCCTCATCAATAGAAAGCCACCCAAGGTGCACCCAGCACCCCACTGAAAGCATACCCAGTAATCTCTTTTACTCATTTCCAAGTTTTGGACAATTTTTTCTGACATTATCTATATATATCTGTATATGTATGTATACATATGTATTTAAATTTATTTATTTTGCAAGGGGGCGCGGTGGGGATGGACAGGCATAGGTTGGTTAAAAATCTTAACTGAACAGTATATTTACTGAAACAATGACATGATTTCCAAGTTCAAAGTTCATGGAGAGCTGAACTTAAAACATTTGTCTAAATCAGAGAGACACACCATCCATCTATTGCTCCCCAAACAGGCCCCTGTCTTTCTTGAACAAAAATAATCATCAAGAAAGCCTACTGAAAAAAGAGCTTTCGAGGCCGGGTGCAGTGACTCACTCCTGTCACCTCAGCACTTTGGGAGACCAAGGTGGGAGCACTGCTTGAACCTGGAGTTGGAGACCCAGCCTGGGCAACATAGTCAGATCCTGTCTCTGCAAAATAAATTTAAAAACCAGCTGGGTGTGATGCTGCGCCGCTATAGTCCCGGCTACCGAGGAGGTCGAGGTGGGAGCACTGCCTGGGCCCAGGACGGTGAGGCTGCAGTGAGCTGTGCACTCCAGCCTGGGCAACAGAACTAGACCCTGTTTCCCCAAGAGGAAAAAAGAGCCTAGGAAGATAAGGTGGTTTTTGTTTTTGTTTTTTCTTAAAGAGAGGGGGTCTCACTGTATTGCCCAGGTGGACCCTGAATTCAAGCAATTCTCCTGCCCTTCAGCCTCTCTGGCAGCTGGGACTACAGGCATGCCACACCTCACCCAGATTAAAGTTGACTTTTAACTACTTTTTAAGACTGCACAACTTTAGCCCTTATATGGGTGTGTTTGAAAGTGGTTAGATTTAGGGCAGGCTCATGGCAGAGAATAAGCAAGTGAGGATATGGGGTGAAGTAGTGGGGTGCCTGCTCTCACATGCTCTCCCACAGACATTACAAGCTCAAAGCCATCAAACTGGATCTTCTTTCTTTCCTTCTCCCCACTAGTCGTAATCCAGTGGATTCCACTCCTACACACTGCCCTCTTCACACTCGTTTGTCAATGACCAGCTGCAGGACACGTCTTTATATATGTATGGAGAGAGAGTCTTACTCTGTGGCCCAGCCTGGAATGCAGTGGCGTGAGCTTGGCACACTTCACCCTCCATCTCCTGGATTCAAGTGATTCTCCTGCTTCAGCCTCCCAATTAGCTGGGACTACAGGTACCCACCACAATGCCCACCCAAATTTTTTTTTTTTTTTTTTTTTTTTTTTTTTTTTTTTTTTTTTTTTTAGTAGTAGTAGAGATGGGGTTTCACCATGTTGTCCAGGCTGGTCTCCAGCTCCTGACCTCAAGTGATCCGCCCACCTCGACCTCCAGGACATGTATTCTATTGCCTGATTCCTGCAGCAACTCCGGGCTGGACTCTCTGCCTTCCAAGTCCCAATCCCAATCCCAACCCTAGTCCCACAGAACAGACACAGAGATGTGTCAGTGATGAAGTCATTCCCTGCTTAAAACTGTGACAGCTTCCCAGCGACCTCCTTCACTTGGGTTAGAAGGGCTAACTTCCCTCTGCAGCTCAACGCCTCTCTCCAACCCTCTGCTACCACCCTAAAGAGATTTCCTTCCTCATTTCTACAACAGACTCCCGCGTGGATTCCTCCCCAACGTCCTTCTCATCCTTGGGTCTGGGTTTACTCCCTCCTTGGGGAAGGAGTACGGCTGTGATGGAGGGAGGGGCTGGCCTCAGTGCTTCCCATGCTGGGTGTCCTCGGAGCAGCGGGGACTTATGCCAGCCCCTTCCTCCATCACAGTTCTACTCTCACACAAGGTGATCAGGTGTCACCTGGTCATGTCTGTCGCCCCTGGGTGGTTTGGGCCTGTGGCTTCCGACATCTCACCTGAGCCTTACGCTGAGGTCACATTATCCAGCTCCCTTTTACGTCCTCGAAGATTTCCGCCCCTTGACCCCCTCATCCCCCTCCCCGGGGGTGCCTCCCTGAGTCCCCGAGGGGCTTGGATGCCCGGCGACATTTCCTCCCCAGCACCCTCCGGAGCTCTGCGTCCAGCTGTGTCATTACCCGATGAGTGTCTGTCCCCTTTTGCGAAAGTGAGCGGCGACAGGGCCTGGCACGTAGCAAGTGCTGGAAGGGGTGACGGTGCGGAGCCAGGGACAGAGGAGGAACGGGAGTGTCCCGCGCCCAGGCCTGGCCGGGAGGAATCGGGGACCCCTGGACGTCCCCCGCTCTCCATCGCGGGGCCGGAAGCCGCCGGCTGGTGCCCTCCCCGCGATGCCCACAGCCTTATCTCTGCGCCCCGAGGGCCGCGGGAGGAGGCGCGGGCGCGCCGGGAGGGACTGGCAGTGGCATGGGCCGGAGGGCCCGGGGCGCGGGCCCGACTAGCCGCTTGCTACCGCTGCTGCTGCTGCTCCGCCTGGCCCGCGGCGCCGCCGGAGAACCGGGCACCGACGGTGAGTGCGGGCGGGGACGGGCACTGGCGGCCGGTGGGGCCCCTGGCAGGGCCTCAAGGACGCTAGGCGCTCGGATGCTTCCCGGTCCCTGGGCCCGGGCGGCGCGGTGCCAAGGCGTGGGGCGCAGGTGGGGCCCGCGCCGGTTATTGGAAATTGGGAAGGAGGAGCTCAGAGAAGCGGGAGATGGCGGGGGAGCTCCCGGCTGGGCTTCCCTGACTACGCCTGAACCCGCATCGCCGTGGGACGCAGGTTTTGAGGCGACCTGGCTGGGCCCCCAGGGACCACCGCTGCCCGGGAGGCGGGGTGGGGGCTGGGCGCGAGCGCGGACTTGGGCAGGGCGGCGCCCGGGGCAGGGCGGGGAGGGCCGGGGCGTTCCGCGGCCCTATCCCGCTTCCGGCTCTGCGCCGGCTTTTGCATGACACATTTTTGACCCGAAGCAATTTTCTTTCCACTTTTAATTTTATCACGTTCATGAACTGCCGGATGCGCAACACGGTGAGAAAGAAGTGTAAGGAAGAGTATAGGAATGAAGCCATTCATTCACTCATTCATTCACCAGACGGCCCTCCAGCAGCTTCCCTGTGCCAAATGACGGCGGGCAGTGCGGGCCCTCCTGGAGCTAATTGTCTGGAGGATTCAGACCAGTACGTGTTCCATTTCCAGGCGATCGAGGGAGTTGTCTTTGCTCCTCTGCAAAGTGCAATATTGAGCGGAGTAGGAATTACACAGAGGATTCAGACACGCAGGGGAGGTGACATTCATCCAAATAACTGTAATACAAGGCAGAATGGCATGAGTGCTCTGAGACGGCCTAGGTGGTGAGGGCCGGGAAAGATTCCTTCTAGCTTGGGAAATCGGTAGTGACCCCTGAGCTGGGCCATCAAGGACTAGTTATATTTGGATATGGGAAAATGTGGAAAAGACATCCCAGCTCATAGCAGAAGGCACTGCCGCCTCTCCACAAATGTGTGGAATGAATGAATTCCTTCAGACTTCAGACAGGGGTAGAAGGGAAGGAAGCACGTGGAGGTACGGAAGGCAGAGGGCAGAGTGCTTTGATTGGCAGACCTAGGCCTTTGGACTTAGCTGTGGCTGGAAGCCACTGGAAGCTGTTTCAGGGAGTGACATGAAAAGTGGGTCCAGCCGGTTCCAGGTGCTTAGGGAGCCGCGGGTTACGGTGCAGATGGCCAAATCCAAGAACCACACCATACACAACCAGTCCCGAAAATGGCACAGAAACGGCATCAAGAAACCCCAATCACAAATATACAAACATGCACTTTGCCAAGAAGCACAAGAAGGGCCTAAAGAAGATGCAGGGGAACAATGCCAAGGCCATGAGTGCACCTGCTGAGGCCTTGCCCTTATAAAGCCCAAGGAGGTTAAGCCCAAGATTCCAAAGGGTGTCAGGCTGTGGCAGCCAAAGGCCAAGGCCATGGACAAGCCAAGGCCCAGGTTGCAGCTCCAGCTTCAGTTCCAGCTCAGGCTCCCAAAGGTGCCCAGGCCCCTACAAAGGCTTTAGAGTAGAGATCTCTGTCTGCCAATGTGAGGACAGAAGGATTGTCCTTGGGCTGCTATCTGCATGGGGCTGGTGTCCTCCTTTGCTATTTGTACAAATAAACTTGAGATGGGGGGGAGAGGGTCTAAGGAACCCCAATCTTCCTTACTAATACCAAACACTGATCGTCATATGGAAATGGAAGGAAATTTCTATGTGATGAGATACAGGGGGACTTGTGGTTGAGATTCCTCCCTGCCATCCCCACCCCCATTCTCTTCACCTTGGGAATCTCTTTGCCTGGTGGGTATTTTGATAGCTCGATCTTCTGGAGTGGCCATTTTTGTAATACTAGGTGCCCTGCGTGATGGCTCAGGCCTGTAATCCCAGTACTTTGGGAGGCCAAGGCAGGCAGATAACGAGGTCGGGAGATCGAGACTATCCTGGGTAACACAGTGAAATCCTGTGTCTACCAAAAATACAAAAAATTAGCAGGCGTGGTGGCACACTCCTGTAGTCCCAGCTACTCGGGAGACTGAGGCAGGAGAATCGCTTGAACCTGGGAGGTGGAGGTTGCATGAGCTGAGATCACATACTGCACTCCAGCCTGGGCGACAGTCAGACTCCATCTTAAAAAAAAAGATATATATATATATTAGATGTATTAGGTGCTCTGGTTGGATTACTTCCTTGCCTCCATGTCCCAGGACAGTGTGCCTAGGACTTGTAGATGCTTGGCATCTATTTCAGGATCTTCATGTGATCTCTCTAAGGTAGGAAACTGTCCAGCATGGCCCCATTGAATTGCTAGGCCAGGATAACTGAATGCAGCTAGCAGCTACCTAAGGTCATCTGAAACTAGAGGCTTTAGGGTGAATTTGGGGAAACAGAAGTCAAGGCTTCCTGGTTGAGCCTCCTGTCTTTACATAGACACTCTTCCTTCATTTTCAACCTTGGAGAACCTGGTTTTATGCAGGGCAGGTTTCCTGACAGTGGACAATGTAGGGAAAGACTGGAGGCTTGGCCAAGCCCATTGAGGAAGTTGTTGTAGTAGCTGGCCTGGAAGTTCTGAGGACTGGGCCCACAGTAATGACAGCAGAAGAGGACTGAATGTAGACAATAAGAAATGGACCAGGGCCAGGTGTGGTGGCCCAAGCCTGTAATCCCAGAACTTTGGGAGGCCGAGGCAGGTGGATCACCTGAGGTCAGGAGTTCAAGACCAGCCTGGCTAACATGTTAAACCCCATCTCTACTAAAATATATAAAAACTAGCTGGGCACAGTGGCAGGTGCCTGTAATCCCAGCTACTCGGGAGGCTGAGGCAGGAGAATCGCTTGAACTGGGGAGGCAGAGGTTTCAGTGAGCTGAGATTGTGCCACTGTACTCCAACTTGGGAGACAGAGAAAGATTCTGTCTTAAAAAAAAAAAAAAAAGAAATGGACAGGAAGGAAGGATTTAATAACAGATGTGAAGGTGCAAGGGAACAGAAGGGGAAAGATGACACTAAGGCTTGGCGACTGGGCGACCGGGTGTATGATTTCATGGGAGGAGAAAGATCGGGAAAGAAAGATGATTAGTTGTTTTGGACATCCTGAATTTGAGGTGCTGTTATGGATTTAGAGAGATGAAATCAGCAGACAGCTAGGGCTGCGGGTGATAGGTGTATGCAAGCCATGCAGACTTGATGGTTGCTTGAAACCTTGAGGTTGACAAGATTGAGAGGATGAAGGACAGATTCTTGGAGTGGATTTTTGGAGTTCAGTTGGTAGATGCAAGTCAAGAAGAAAGAAGCAGCAACCAGCTAGTATGGAGGAAGACTGGGCTTCTTTAGTCAAGGAAACCAGGGGAGGGGAAGCCAAGGGGGGGAGATTGAGAGAAAGGCTTTGAACTGGATGGCTCTGGTCAATGGAGACCCAGAGCTAGCAGAGAATAGAGGGTGACAGCTAGATGTGGGGGCTTTAGAGTGAGGGCAGAGCCTTGGTTATGGAGTAGATACTCTTTTTTTTTGAGACAGTCTCGCTCTGTTGTCCAGGCTGGATGGAGTACAGTGGTGTGATCTTGCTCTCTGCAACTTCTGCCTCCTGGATTCAAGGGATCCTCCTGCCTCAGCCTCCTGAGTAGCTGGGATTACAGGTACACACCACCACACCCAGCTAATTTTTGTATTTTTAGTAGAGACAGGTTTCGCCAGGCTGGTCAGGCTGGTCTCCAACTCCTGACCTCAAGTGATCTGCCTGCCTCAGCCTCCCAAAGTGCTGGGATCACAGGCACAAGTCACTGCGCCCGGCCTTGGAGTAGATACTCTTTAAAGAAGTTAGAAGGAAAACGAAGGTAGCATTCAGTTGGGCTGGTCAAATCAGTCTAAGATTTTTAGGGAATACAAAACAGACTCAAACGTATTTTAGACTGAGGGCTATTATTTAGTAGAGAGGGGAAAATTGAAAAACAAAAATAAATGAGATGGTTAATGGATAGAGAAGGTAAAAAATGAAACTTGGGCCATAAGTGGGAGAGGTTAGTTTCTGAAAGTGGGGTGGTGAGGAAGAAGATTCCCTTCTCCCATGGCGGGCTACTTAGTGAGCAATATTCATATTTCAAAGTAAGTCTGGGCATCCTCCCTCCTCCTAGGAAGTCTGGTAGCTATCCGCATCTCCCTGCAGCACCAGTGATACCATGTCCATGCCCTGGTTATACACTTATACCATATTGGAATGTGATCGTTTACTAAACTAAAAGCTCCTTGTGGGTAGGGGCAGTGGCTTATATTAGGAATCTGGTATGCAAATAAATGAATACCATCCGGGCTGGAATAAGCAAAGGCTATTCATTCAGGGCTTAGTGTGGCAAGGGAGTCAGTCATCATCACTTCCATTTGGCAGAGACTCAAAAATAGGCCAGGTGGAAAAGCTTTATAGCAGAAAAAGGAAGGAGGTTGGGGGAGGGTGGTTCAGGTACTCCCAGCTGGAGAAGCTTACTAGTAGCGTGCATCCCATGTGATTGATGAGGGGGCCATACCTGGCTTCTCTGGTTGGTCCGAAGTTGGAAGTTGGGGCAAAAATTAGGGTAGTTGGCCATTCCTGATTAAGACCTGACAATTTGGGGCTGATTGCTACAGAGTTCCTTGACTGATTGCTGCAGATTGTGGGTCAGAATTCTATTTTAATATATGGGCCGGGCACGGTGGCTCACACCTGTAATCCCAATGCTTTGGGAGGCTGAGGTGGGCGGATCACTTGGGGTCAGGAGTTCGAGACCAGCCTGGTCAACATGGTGAAACCCCATCTCTACTAAAACTGCAAAAAATTAGCTGGGCATGGTGGTGGGTGCCTGTATCCCAGCTACTTGGGAGGCTGAGGCAGGAGAATTGCTTGAGCTTAGGAGGCAGAGGTTGCAGTGAGCTGAGATCATGCCACTGCACTCCAGCCTAGGTGACAAAGCAAGATTCCATATGATCTGGCTATTGTCCATTTGTATATTTAGCCTCTCACTGGCCAAAAGGGCCAAATGACATTAATTGGCATCAAAAATGTTTTGGGGAGGAGAGCTGAAGTCAGGTGACCGGAGTGTGAGGAAAGTGTGCTTGGCATGATTGATATGGCAGGAGGGTGTTGGTGGCTGGGTGGGGTGCAGGGCCCAGGGGAGTCCAGAGGGCAGGAATGGGTGAGGAGGGGTAGAACCAGTCAGTCCTGTTTCTTAACCTTTCTCTGGCATTTGTTGCTGGAGTCTGGGGCTTGTTGGCTCAGGCCTGGCTGGGGGTCAGGAAGTTGTTCTCGCTGTACAAAGGTCGCCCGCCTTCACTCATCGTGCATTTCACGCTTGGTCTTTAGTCTGTCTTCATGAATCACAGCAGCACATTCACTCTTCAGGGTGAGCCAGAGGGGGAAAGAAGAGAAACAGAGTGGGCGGATTGTTTTCGAGTGACTTAAATTTGCTTAAAATGAGGGTGCAGGATTAGAGTTGTTGAAGATGCCCATCATGGCCTGTCTTCCACCTCCAGGGACTTGGTCCTGGGTGTATTCTTGGACTTCTGGTCAAATTCTAAAATGGGATCCTAGGTCTCTGTAGCTCAAAATCACAAGTGGTCTGTTGGCCTCAGCTCTGCAGAAGAGAGAGGGAAAATGAATTGCATGGATTAAGAAAAAGGGTACCCAGCTGGGTGTGGTGGCTCATGCCCATAATCCCAGCACTTTGGGAGCCCAGGGCGGGCAGATCACCTGAGGTCAGGAGTTGGAGACCAGTCTGACATGGTGAAACCCTGGCTCTACTAAAAATGCAAAAATTAGCCAGGTGTGGTGGTGCATGCCTGTAATCCGAGCTACTCGAGAATCACCTGAACCCTGGAGGCAGAGGTTGCAGATCGTGCCATTGTACTCCAGCCTGGGCAACAAGAGCGAAATTCTGTCTGGGTGGGGTGGGGGGGTCGGGGTGGAGGGGAGGGGGGCGGCGGCGGTGGGCAGGGAACACCCTTCTGGAGAATGAGTCAAGCGTGAGACAGGTGTGAAAAGAACCGGTAGGGGTTAAGTGAATGACTGCCCGGCACGAACCTTCAGGTGTGGTCTGAGTTAATGGCACACAGTGTGGGTTTCTGGTCCTGAGGCCGGGTATGGGGGCTGCACTGCTGGTTGATCTTGGTCAGAGAAGAAAATGAACAGATCAGGTCGTATGAGTCATTCCTCGTATGAGGAAAGGTTAAGAGTTCTTTTTTTGTTGTTGTTGTTGTTGTTTTTTTAACTAGTCAAGTGCAGTAGTGAGAAGGAAGAAAGAGTAGAACAGGGAGCTCGATCTGTAACTGACGGTGAACAATCAATGGAGATAACTCACTACGTTCGGACCAGCTTAAGAGAGTTCTTGATGGGGAGTGTCAGTCCTAAATTTGGGTAGGCGTGGGAAATATATGACGGTTTGAATAGCCCTGCAAATATTACATTGTTGGAGAGAGTAGAGTGCTCTGTCTTGGAGGGGTTTAAAAGCAGAGGCTATGCTTTTGTTTCTGGATGTTTTTTGTCAAGGATGTTGGAAAGGAGAGAACATGAGGTTTTTCAGATCCTTCCACCTCTGGAACTTGATGCAGTCTTTCAAGAGCAAGGCAGTTTTATGTAGTGTTAAAGACAACTTGGGAATGCTTTTTCTTCCTGAGTTTTGGGCCCCTTTGGCTTATTTCCTCTGGCTGTTTGATCTGTCTCCACAAATTTGAGAGACAGAATCTCAGGAAGGTTGCACAGTGGATTTGTTTGGTCTGACTGTGAATGGTTGGGAATTGGGTTAAAGCACTGCATTTGTGCTTTTTAGTTGTTGTTGCCTGTTGGTTTTTAGAGATGGGGTCTTGGTTGTTGGCCAGGCTAGTCATGAACTCCTGGGCTCAATAGATCCTCGCATTTCAGTCTCCCAAAGTGCTGGGATTACAGGTGTGAGCCATTGTGCATGGCCTGCATTTGTTCTATTAAACTACCTTCTTCCCTTGACTGAGAACATCTCTTTACTGTGCTATTAAAGTCCATCAGCTAATGTCTCAGAAGTACACTGAAGTTGTTGCTCGTGTATTGAAGTAAAGAGTTAGAGTGGTTCTCAGAAGCTGGCGGTCTCCCTCCCATCCTGAGTTGCAGCTTTTCTTGGTTGCAGTGGAGAGGAAGAACAGGTGAGCAGGGCTGAAAAGCTGAGGAGCTGAACTTTCAACTTTAGAGTCAGCTGTTACCCAGAAGGTTGGGAGGATGTGGGGAAGACAGGGAGTGATTATGTAAATTCAAATATTATGGTTTCTAGGATATCAGCCCATCAATGGGTAGACACCCGAATACACAAAGATGTTGCTCTTGAGTTTTGCATCAATGCATTTCTCCACTGCTCTTCCCATTGGTGTAATTGGGAGTTGGCTAGCTAACCATCAGTGTTAATACCTTCTTTTATTAACAAAGAGTTGTTGAGTGGTTGGTTATAACAATGTCTAACATATTTGAATTGCTTTTCATGTATTAACTCATTGATATGGTTTGGCTGTGTCCCCACCCAAATCTCATCTTGAATTGTAGCTCCCATAATTCCTATGTGTTGTGAGAGGGACCTGGTGGGAGACAATTCAATCATGGGGGCGGTTTCCCCCATACTGTTCCTGTGGTAGTAAATAAGTCTCATGAGATCTGATGGTTTTATAAGGGGTTTCTCCTTTCACTGTCTCTCATTCTGTCTTGCCTGATGCCATGTAACACGTGCCTTTTGCTTTCTGCCATGATTGTGAGGCCTCCTCAGCCACGTGGAACTGTGAGCCCATTAAACCTTTTTTTTTTTTTAAATAAATTACCCAGCCTCAGGTATGTCTTTATCAGCAGCATGAAGATGGACTAATGTACACTCATTTACTCTTTTATCCTCACAACAACCATATGAAGTAGGTTTATTATTATTCTTGTTTTACAGATTTACAGGAAACTGAGGCACAGAGATCACCAAGTATTACATAGCTAGTATGCGGCATGGCTAGGTTTATAACAAACCCAAGCACTCTTAACCACCAGGCCAAATACCAGGCACTGCATCTTGCAGACTGATTCTAACAATAGTAACAAAATCTATGGAAATGGACACAAATATTCATGTAAATTGTCTCGCACATTTGCATATCACTTTACGCTTCAGTGTTTATATTTCTCATTTAATCTTGACCACAACGTCTTCATCTTATGGATTAAAATTAGAGACTTGGCTGGGCACAGTGGCTCATGCCTGTGATCCCAGCACTTCCGGAGACAAGTGGAAGTATCGATTGAGACCGGGAGTTCGAGACCAGCCTGGGCAACATAGGGAGAGCCTGTGTCTGCAAAATGATAATAACAAATTGGCTGGGCATGGTGGTGCATGCCTGTGGTCCCAGCTACTCGGGAGGCTGAGGTGGGAGAATTACCTGAGCCTGGGAGGTCGAGGCTGCAGTGAACCACCACTGTGCCACTGCACTCCAGACTGCGTGACAGAGTGAGCCAAAAAACAACAACATTGGAGAACTGACGGTTTAACTTGCTAAAATCACATCGCCAGGGAACAGGAGAGAAGCTTCCAACTTGGAGTTTGGAGCAGAACCCTGACCCTGGGTGAGACACCAAAACCTGTCTCACACTCTCATTGTTAGATGTAGTTTTAGATGGGGTCATGACTTCAGAGCTGAGACAGGCAATAAACCTAGGTCGGCAGCCTTAGCTGGGGGATGTGGTAATAGTAACAAAGAACACTTGTCAGGCTTTTCCTCCTTTTAGATTTTGGGCTCTTCAACTTTCTTGTTTCTCTGCCAGTAATTCTAGACGTCCCTCAGGGTCCCTCTCCTCTGCAGCAGTTCCCTCGGTTACTACATGGCAACCACCTCTCTGCTTTCAGGCCCTGAGTGTGCTGATGACAGAACTAAAGCCATTCTTGACGTGGGTACCAAGAACCCCCTGCCACAGCTCTCCCTCAGATCGTAGCAAATGCTTAGCACTCTTTCTCTGGCCGGGAGAATTCCTCTCCCATGGGTTATTCTATTACATTTGTCCCATAGCTGTGCTATGCGGCAGTTGACTTGGTGAAAGACTGCTTTCATTATTGCCTTTTCTTCCCCTGGATTCTGACTCCAGTCCCTGAGGTTGAGGTTGAGGTAGTCTGCCAGCTCACCTCTCTGTGTGGTCCACCTGGGAGCAGTTTAGAAACACTGATTCTCAGGCCCTGCCTCTCCCCTGCTGAGTCCGAATCTTTGGGGATGCTGTGTTTTAACAGGATCTCCAGGAAGCATGACCAACTGTCTTGGTTTGCACAGAATTGAGGGGTTTCCCAGGACACAGGACTGTTTGTATTAAAACGAGGACATTAGCACTCTGTCTCCAGGTGATTCTTAACTGAGCCCCAGGCTGTGGAACAGTAGACTCGTGGGGCCAGAGGGTTGCCCTGCAAAGTCCTGCAGAATAGGCTCATCGTGGCTGCATAATAAGCACCCCTGCCTGTATTTCTTTAGAAATCACCTTCTCATCTGCAGATAGCCTGAGAAGCCTTGACAGCCTGGAACCCCTCTTAGTTTTTTTACTGGTATGGGGAACAAACACATATCGAGACAAATTCTGCTGCGTGCCAGATACTGTCTTTGGGGTTATACTTATGCTAAATTTCTTTCTCTCTCTCTCGTTCTCTCTCTCTCTCTCTCTTTCTCTTTCTTTCTTTCTTTTCTTTTCTCCTTCTTCCTTCTTTCCTTCCTTTTCTTCTTTCTCCTTCTTCCTTCCTTCCTTCCCGTCTCTTCTTTCTTTCTCTCTTTTCTTTTTCTTTCTTTTCTCTCTCTTTTTTCTCTTTCTCCTTCCTTCCTTTCTCTTTCTTTTTCTTTCTTTCTTCTCTCTTTCTCTTTCTTTTTGATGTGTGTATCTCATCTAAATAAATTACTCTTAATAGGTCATTAAAACAGGTACCCTAAGAATGAAGTGTACGCCAGGTGTGGTAGCTCACACCTGTAATCTCAGGACTTTGGGAGGCCGAGGCAGATAAATCACTTGAGTCTAGGAGTTCCAGACCAGCCTGGGCAATATGGTGAAACTCCATCTTTCCAAAAAAATACAAAAATTAGCCAGGTGTGGTGGTATGTGCCTGTAGTCCCAGCTCCTTGGGAGGCTGAGATGGGAGGATCATTTGACCCCAGGAGGTCGAGGCTGCAGTGAGCTGTGATCATGCTACTGCACTCCTGCCTGCACAGCAGAGTGAGACCCTGTGTCAAAAGAGGGGAAAAAGGCTGGGTGTGGTGGCTCATGCCTATAATCCTAGCACTTTGGGAAGCTGAGGTGGGTGAATTGCTTGAGGTCAGGAGATTGAGACCGGCATGGCCAACATGGCAAAAATCCATCTCTACTAAAAATACAAAAACTAGCCAGGTGTGGTGGTACACACCTGTGGTCCCATCTACTCAGGAGGCTGAGACACAAGAATTACTTGAGCCTGGCAGGCAGAGGTTGCAGTGAGCTCTGATTGTGCCAATGCTCTCCAGCCTGGGCAACACAGCGAGACCTTGTCTCAAAAAAAAAAAAAAAAAAAGTAAAAAAGAAAAAAAGTATCAAAGACCTAGCACAACAGGGTGACTATAGTTAATAATAATTTAATTGTATATTTTAAAGTAACTAAAAGACCATGACTATTGTTTATAATACAGAGGATAAATACATAAGGGGATGGATACCCCATTTTACATGACGTAATTACTACACATTGCATGCCCACATCAAAACATCTCATGTAGTCCATAAATATATACACCTACAGTGTACTCACAAAAGTTAAAGTTAAAAATAAAAAATAAGGAAATGTCAGAGCTTGAGGGAGAAAGGACTTTAGGGAGCTGTTTATCCTCTGCTATTGAAAATGTGATCCACCTGTGAGCTTGTTAGAAATGCAAAATACAGGCTTCTCAGACCAACTGAATTGGAGCCTGCAGTTTAACAAAGGTTAAGATCCCCAGGTGTGTTTTTGTTTGTTTGTAGTTTTCTTTTTCAGTATGTATGTATTTTTTAATCTTTATGGGTACATAGTAGGTATGTATATTTATGAGATAGATGAGTTTTTTTTCTTTTTTTCTTTTTTTAGAAACAGGATCTCACTCTGTTTTCTAGGCTGGAGTGCAGTGGCATGATCATAGCTCATGTAACTTTGCACTCCTGGGCTCAAGCAATCCTCCTGCCCCAGCCTCCCCAGGTGCTTTGAATGCACTTTAAAATTTGAGAAGCCCAAAGTCTTGTTTTAAAGATGAAAAAACTGAGATCCAGAAAGATTAAGTGATGTGCTCAAGGTCACACAGTGAATTAGACCCAGCTAGATTTAGGATCCAGTTCTGACTAGCTTTCCAGGCCAGTGCTTCTCCTATACCTGGCTGCCTTCCTCTAAGGCCATGTGTTTGTCTGGGCCTATTTATTAAATAAACTTGAACTTAATTCAGTTTCTTTTAAAACATTTTCTATTCTGTCCTTCACTAATTCAGACTAGACTTCCTTTAATTTATCGGAGTGAGTCCCACCTCTTCGCTTCAATTTTTTATGTTTATTAGATGTACTCAGTAGTTACATGAAAGAGTCATTTTCCAGCTGATGTTAAGGTTTTTGTTTTTTGAGACAGAGTCTTGATCTGTTGCCCAGGCTGGAGTGCAATGGAACAATCTTGGCTCACTGCAGCCTCTGCCTCCTGGGTAAAGGTGATCCTCCTGCCTCAACCACCTGAGTAGCTGGGATTACAGGTGTCCACCACCATGCTTGGCTAACTTTTTTGTATTTTTGGTAGAGACGGGGGTTTTACCATGTTGGCCAGGCTGGTCTCGAACTCCTGGATTCGAGTGATCTGCTCGCCTTGGCCTCCCAAAGTGCTGGGATTACAGGCATGAGCCACCACACCCGGCTGAGTTTTTGCAAATGGAGCTATATAAATTCTGCATCTTTATAACAACATGCTTTTTATTTTTAAATTTTTTAAAGGGACAGTCTAGCTCTGTTGCCCAATCTGGAGTGCAATGACTCAATCAAAGCTCACTGCAGCCTTGATCTCCTGTGCTTAAGAGATCCTCCCATATCAGCCCCACAAGTAGCTGGGATTACAGGTACACACCACCATACCCAGCTAATTAAAAAGCTTTTTTTTGTAGAGGTGGGGTCTTGCTATGTTGACTAGGCTGGCACTTTGGGAGGCTGAGGTAGGAGAATTATTTGAAGCCAAGAGTTTGAAACCAGCCTGGGCAACATAGTGGGATCCTGTCTCTAAAAAAATAAATAAATAAAATAAAAAATCAGCCAGGTGTGGTTAATCTTTTAACCACACCTGTAGTTAGGACTACAGGGATGTACCTGTAGTCCTAACTACTCTGGAGGCTGAGGAGGGAGGATAGCTTGAGCACAGGAGGTGGAGGCTGCAGTAAGCCGTTGTCACACCATTGCACTCCAGCCTGGGTGACAGAGTGAGACCTTGTCTCAATAAACAAACAAAAAAACCCCAAAATGGTGAGATTACAAGTGTGAGCCACTGTACCCTACCCTAGACGAGTATTTTATATAAGAAAAAAAATTTAAAAATTTCCATTTGTCAACCTTAAATAATGAGATTCAGAATGTATGATTAAATATAGTGTTTATTCAAGCATAAAACTTGAGCGTGGCCACTGGGAAATGCTGACTTCAAATGAACGGAGTGTCACTCCAAAGTGGGGAAGTTACAGTTTCATTTATGTAGAAATTGTAGTAGAATTATATTTTCTATACAAGATCAGTGCATAAGCCACAGGATTTGGTTGGTTACAGATTGCTACATTCCAAGTAAATGACTTTATTACTCCATGAGGAGAGGTAGCGATCTGGATCTGAGCGGGTCAAATCTCTGGTGCCATTTGGTCTTAATTATTTACAGGGGGAGAGAAAGGCAGAAGCTGCAGCTGTATACTTTGTGACTCAAACTCTATAGCCACATTCCTCTCAAGGCTTGGTATAACTTGAAGTTTCAACGCTTTAAGTTTAAATTATTTAATTTCACACATTGTATTGTTGCTTCAATACTATCACATTTACGTCTACTATTGTACTGCACACATCTGTGTGTGATTTCAATGTCTACTTAAGGTTTTTAGCCTTTGAATAGTGTGTTTATGTTGTCTGTTCACTGGGGGAGTATTTTATAATGGGCTTCTTTGGTTTTCAATGAAAAATTCTTATAGGCTTCCTTAGCTTGGGTTACTTTAGTCACTTGTTCTCTAAAGCTATGTACCTGCTGTCTACTGTCTCTCCATGGCATCACGTGAAATTGGGGATCCAGAAACAAAATGATTTCCCTATAGAAATTTGCGTTTTCCCTCCCCTTTTTTGCTGTCAAAGCTTTAATTATGTTAGTCCCCAAGTGAAAACAAAGCAAATGTTTATCATCAGATTGTGCACCATGTATTATCAGATTATCATCAGATGCAAATTGTGTGTCATGTATTCTGCATCTTGAGTTAGCAGTTATTTTATGGTTGTATACATTTCTTAAAACCCACTGAAACTGTACACTTAAACATGGGGGTGTTTTATTTTATGCATATGATAGCTCAATAAAGTTGATTTTTAAAGTAAAAAATGTAATTTTCAGTATTTCCTTACTATTGTGGTAAAGTAGAGACAAGGCAAACTTTGACCATTTTATCTATTTTGAAGTGTACAGTTGAGAGGCAAGTTGTATATTGTGCAATCATCACTACCATCCATCTTCAGAACTTTTTCATAATCCCAAACTGCAACACTGTACCCAAGATTTAGGGTATTTAATAAGATTGCATTCTTTTTTTTTTTTTAGACAGAGTCTTGCTCTGTCACCCAGGCTGGAGTGCAGTGGCGAAATCTCGGCTCACTGCAACCTCTGCCTCCCGGGCTCAAGGGATTCTCCTGCTTCAGCCCCCTGAGTCACTGGGATTATAGGCGCATGCCACTGAACCTGGCTAGTTTTTGTATTTTAATAAAGATGGGGTTTCACCATGTTGATCAGGCTGGTCTCGAAATCCCAACCTCAGGTGATCTGCCCACCTCGACCTCCCAAAGTGCTGGGATTACAGGCATGGGCCACCATGCCTGGCCAAGATTGCATTCCATCTACAAATTAAATTGGGGAGAATGTTCATATGTTCCTCATTTTAGTGTTCATCACAAATGGGTTTTTTAATTTGACCCAGGATCCATTATTTAGAAAGTATTTCCAAGATTTTAGTTGCATGTCATTACTTTTTTGAAATTTTTATTTTTTTGAGATGGAGTCTCATTTTGTCACCCTGCCTGGAGTGCAGTGGTGCTGTCTTGGGTCACTGCAATCTGTGACTCCAGGGTTCAAACAATTCCCCTGTTTTAGCCTTCGAGTAGCTGGGACTACAGGTGTGTACCACCATGCATGGCTAATGTTTTTGTATTTTTGGTAGAGACAGGGTTTCACCATGTTGACCAGGCTGTTCTCGAACTCCTGACATTGAGTGATCCACCTGACTTGGCCTCCCAAAGTGCTGGGATTATAGGCATAAGCCACTGTGCCTGGCCCTGCATGTCATTATGAATTGACAACGTCCTGATCGCATGGTTTTAAAATGTTTTGTGCTAAAATGTTAATGTGTTAAGATGGTTAAATATATTTAACCCATATGATGGACACTTAGGTACTGGGACTCATCCTCACTTCAGTTTGGTGTGTTGTCCTAATCTGGAGCCTTCTGGTCCATCTTCTCCCGGTTGTAAAATTATGTTTTGTGCAGTGTCAGTGAAGGAATCTGGACATTTAACTACTCCTTGCAGACATTTTCAACCAGTTCCTTGAACTTTCATTCCTATTCCTTATGTCTATCTTCTGAAATTTGCCAAGACTGTACTTTCTGGGCCTTTCTGGGGTTGGCTTTTAGTTCTTCCTTTGTGCTAAGACAATTACTATGCACCCATATCCTTTTTTTTTTTTTTTTTTAAGAACAGAGATGGGGGTCTCATTATGTTGCCCAGATTAGTCTCAAACTCCTGGGATCAAGGCCTCCCAGAGTGCTGAGATAACAGGCATGAACCACTGTATCTGGCCCATCTGTCTCTTTCTCATCTTCATTTTTATTTTTTTGAGACAGGGTCTTACTCCGTCATCCAGGCTGGAGAGCAGTGGCATGATCTCAGCTCACTGCAACCTCGATCTCCCAGATTCAAGTGATTCTCCTGCCTCAGCCTCCTGAGTATCTGGGACTACAGGTGCCCACCACCATGCCTGGCTAATTTTTGTATTTTTAGTAGAGACTGCATTGGCCAGGCTAGTCTCAAACTCCTGACCTCAAGTGATCCACCCATCTCAGCTTCCCAAAGTGCTGGGATCACAGGCATGAGCCACTCTGCCTGGCCTCTTTCTCATCTTCTGAAATACTGTTGGCATCCTTTGTCTGCCATCATCTTCTCTCCCAGGGTTTATACCTTTCTAGTCTTTTATGTAATTACACCCCCCACAGTGTATTTGATAATATTTTCTAATTCTTTAATATCTTTAAATTTTTATTTGCCAATCCCTAAGCCCTCATTTTCTTTTTTCCTTTTTTCAGGCTTCTTGTGTTAAAATTCTAGCTTTTCTTTTCTTTTTTTTTTCCTCGGCTGCCTGCTTTTTCTCTCTCTTTTTTAGACATGAAACCGAGCTGGGAGATTTCCAGACATTCTAACCATGCCTCTGTTTTGTGTGTTCCTTTTTAAAATCAGAGATAACACAAAAATGAGACAAACCACTAATCATCACTAAGTAATACCAAATAAACCATGGAATATTTATTTACAAAATTTATTCTATCTCAGACCATAAAATAAAATGCAACAAATTTGAAAAAGGTAAAAATTTTAAAGGTCGCATTAAAGTATACTCCTAAGGTATAAAAACACATAAAACTCACATTTTCTGGAGTAAATATGTTTTTATACCTAGTGTGAACCATTTCAATTTTGATATGCCCTTTGTTCTAAGAATTATTTAGGAGAATGTTCTGTGGTTTGCAAGTAGGTTTCTTTTGGGGATGCCAGTCTTATGTTTTGCTTGATAGTTTTATTACATTATTATGTGGTCAGATAATTCGGCCTTTACATTTTTACTTTTTTGGAATTTGTTGCATTTTTCTTTATGGTCTGAGATATAATAAATTTTGTAAATATTCCATGGCTAATATGGCATTAGCCAAATTAGTGTTTGTCTTATTTTTGTGTTATCTTTTATTTTTTTTTTTAAATACAAAAAAACAGCAGTATGGTTAGCATGTTTAGAAATCCCCAGTCTCAGTTAGTTTCATGCCTGGAGCAGCCTAAGGGCTAGGCTCTCTTACCTGGTGATAACAGAGCCAAAACTAAAACGAAATTCAATGCTGGAAAGATTCTCTTTACTAGGTCACTCCTGAAATTACAGAGGCACTGAGAGCGAAACACAATATACCACATAGCCTTGGGTAGAAATTCTTTTTTGATCTTGAGCCATGTTTCACCATCTGGTAGATTTGGATGTTTTCGAAGTTTTAGCCTCAAACAATTCTGCTGTTTATTTCAATAATCGGGATCTGGTCATCCTACTGGGACTTGGCTGTTATGTCACTGTCATCTTAAACACATTTTATTCTTTGAAAAAAAAAAAAGAGTAGAGTAATAGGCAGCTCTGTTCCTTTCACTCCATTTGCTTTCTGAGTTGCAGCAAGTAGGATTTCAGATTTCTCTATCCAAGCAGTCAATAAAAATATATTGAGTGTCTGCACTGTGCCATCGTAACATATGGGCAAATGATATCATCCCTATCCTTGAGCGGCTCATTCATAATACCGAGCTTGGAAGACAAAGCTAGAACCAAATGTAATGACTCATTAACATGATTGATTGGGGAGCGTTCAAGTGTTAGGGGAGCACAGAGGAAGATGCATTTCGTTTTCCTTAAGAATGGAGGACTGGGACAGGCACGTTGGCTCCCACCTGTCACCCCAGCTTCTTGGGCAGCTGTGGCCGGTGGATCTGTCGAGCTCAGGGGTTCGAGACCAGCCTTGACAACATAGGGAGACGCCATCTCTACAAAAAGTACACAAATTAGACCGGTGTGGTGGCATGCGCCTGTAGTCCCAGCTACTTGGGAAGCTGAGGTGGGGAGAATTGCCTAAGCCTGGGAGATCAAGGCTGCAGTGAGCCGAGATCATGACACTGTGCTTCAACCTGGACAACAGAGTCAGACTCTACTTCAAAAAAAAAAAAAAAAAAGGAAAAAATGGAGTAGTGGGGAGGACCTCAGAGGGAATGTGACATTTAAGCTGGGTCTTTATTTATTTATTTTTTTGAGATGGAGTCTCTTTCTGTCACCCAGGCTGGAGTGCTGTGGCATGATCTCAGTTCACCACAACCTCCGCCTCCTGGTTCAAGCGATTCTCCTGCCTCAGCCTTCTGAGTAGCTGGGATTGCAGGCCCCACCACGCCTGGCTAATTTTTGTATTTTTAGTAGTGATGGGGTTTCACCATACTGGTCAGGCTGGTCTCGAACTCCTGACCCTGTGATCTGCCCGCCTCAGCCTCCCAAAGTGCTGGGATTATAGGCGTGAGCCACCACGCCCAGGCTAAGCTGGTCTCAAAATATGAATAGGTACTAGCTAGGTAGAAGAAGAAGTCATAGGCATTTTAGGTACAGAGAGTATGGTGACAGTAGCATGCAAGTAGGATAGTAGATATTCCGTTTGGGAAAGAGTAGTCAGCCTCTGCTGTCTGGCAAGTACCATGTGTGGTTGGGGCTTGGAAACAATGAGGCTGAGGAGTGTGTCTGGAGTGAGACCACTAAGGGCATTGATTGTGGCCCAGCGTCGTGGCTCATGCCTGCAATCCCAGCACTTTGGGAGGCTGAGGTAGGTGGATTGCTAGAGCCCGGGATTTCCAGACCAGCCTGGGCAACATGGTAAAACCCTGTGTCTACAGAAAAAACGAAACAATTACCCAGGTGTGGTGATGTGTGCCTGCAGTCCTAGCTACTTGGGAGGCTGAGGTGGGAGGTTCACCTGCTCCCAGGAGTTGAGGCTACAGTGAGCTGTGATTGTACCACTCACTGCACTCCAGCCTGGAGTGACAGAGTGAGACAATGTTTCAAAAAAAAAAAAAAAAAAAGAAGAAGAAGAAGACATTGTTTGCTACACAGAGGAAGGGATTTTACACATTATTCTGTGGGAACTAAACAGCCACTGAAGGTTTTTAAGGATGAGACTAGGTGTGTCCCGTGTTATTTTGGTCTTCAAATTTTGGTTCTCCATTGTAAATGTCCACTAACTACATGTGTCTCATCTTGCATTTTTCTTTTTCTGAAACATACAATTTATGATTCAGGTTTAGATGTCTGTGCCACTTGCCATGAACATGCCACATGCCAGCAAAGAGAAGGGAAGAGGATCTGTATTTGCAACTATGGATTTGTGGGTAACGGGAGGACTCAGTGTGTTGGTAAGTTCTGAATCCTGGGTTAAGTTGAAATGGTGAATCACGAAACAAGATTCTCTTGTGTTAAAGAGCTGATGTCCTTGGGGGAGAATGTTTTTATTTTGTTCACATATTTTTATTATGAGAAGTTTTGTCAATTATAATAATTCTTTGTTTTAGCGTTTGGATACATTCGTTCTCTAGTGTTTCCAAGGTAGTATTCCTCACGTTAGAGGTAATTGAAGTCGAATCTCTGGAAACTCTGGGACCTAACACAAATTTGACATCTGTTTTAAGTTTGACTTTGCAACTCAAGTGAATGTTGCATTCCTTAATTTCTCTGGTTATTTTGATATAAAACTCTTTATATTAGTACCACGAGGAAAAACAAAACAATTTGCTATTGGACTTTTTGGTTAATTGGTGAAATACTGTTGCTTTGGGTCTTACGTCTATCAGAATTCATCCTCCAAATTTTTGGTAGTTGTAGTACTTTTAGGGACTTAGAAGACTTAAAGGAATTCAAAGCCCTTTAGGTTAGAAGCATCTGAAATTATTGTTTGCCTTATGACATCTACCATGCTATGACAGTCAGACACTATCCAGATTCAAGCTCGATTCAGAGAGAGGGAGACTTTCACAACAATTTTACAATAGTAAATGTTGCAATAATCTTCCAATTTCCTCCCAGCAACCTTGTTAGATGCATTAAAAATATTGATGATTTTACCTTACGCTTGTGGATAAATTGTGTATACAGCCTTGTTGTGATATCTTTGTGTGCTTTTTCTTCTCCCTAAAGAAAAATAGCAGCCAGTCATGGTGGCTAGAGCTTGTAATTCCAGCTGTTCTGGAGGTTGAGGTGGGAGGATCACTGGAGGCCAGGAGTTTGAGACCAGTCTGGGCAGCACAGTGAGACCCCCATCTCTAAAAAATTTTTTAAATTAGCCACGTGTGGTAGTACATACCTGTACCCCCAGCTATTCGGGAGGCTGAGGCAGGAGGATGGCTTGATCCCAGGAGTTCAAAGCTTCAGCGAGTTATTTATTATTTTATTTTTTGAGACAGGGGCTTTCTGTTTCCCAGGCTGGAGTGCAGTGGCATGATCATAGCTCACTACAACCTTGCCACCATGCCCAGCTAGTGTTTCTCCTTCTCCTTCTCCTTCTCTTTCTCTTTCGTTCTCTTTTTTCCTTTCTTTGTCTCTTTCTTTCTTTTCTCTCTTTCTCTCCTCCTTCTTTCTTCCTTTCCCTCCCTCCCTTCCTTCCTTCTTCCCTTCTTCCTCTTCTTCCTTTTCTTCTTCCTCTTCTCCTCTCCTTTTCCCCCGCCTCCTTCTCTTCTCCTTCTCCTTCTTCCCCCTGCTCCTTCTTTTCCTCCTCCTCCTCCTCCTCTTCCTTTTCTTCCTCTTCTTCATTTTTTTGGTAGATACAGGGTCTCACTATGTTGCCCAGGCTGGTCTTGAACTCCTAGGCATAAGCGATCCTCCTGCCTCAGCTTTCTAAAGTGCTGGGATTATAGGTGAGAGCCACTGCGCCTGGCCACTACTGCATTTCAGCCTTGGAGACAGAACAAGACCCCATCTCTTAAAAATAGAAGAAAAAAAAAACACCATCAAAAAAACCCAATTTTGTCTTGTCTTCAAAAAGTCACTTTTTACTTTGCAGACACAAGCTTTTAGAGTCGCTCACCATTGTCCATTCTGCAGGCTGGAGTTAAGTCTTCTTTGACTCTTGTTTTTTAGAGTTGTACCCATGAGAAGTTTGGCTGCCCTGCAGTCTGAGGCTCCAGGGGAAATTTCTCCCAATGCCTCGCACCCTCCCACCCCTCACATGCACTTGCGAGCAGTGAGATAGAAATTAAGTTGAGAATGAACGAACTTTTCTGTTCCCTTCCCAAAGGAATTCCTCCTCCTGTTCTTGTCTGCCCTTTGACTTGTTTTTATTTTTTTAGATGGAGTCTCCTGTGGCCCAGGCTGGAGTGCAGTGGAGTGATATCGGCTCACTGCAACCTCCGCCTCCCGGGTTCAAGCAATTCTCCTGTCTCAGCCTCCCGAGTAGCTGGGATTACAGGCACACACCACCATGCCCAGCTAAATTCTGTATTTTTAGTAGAGACGGGGTTTCACCATGTTGGCCAGGCTTGTCTCAAACTCCTAACGTCAAGTAATCACCTGCCTCGGCCTCCCAAAGTGCTGGGATATCAGGCGTGAGCCACCGCGCCTGGCCCTGTCCTTTGATTTTTGTACAAAGAAACTCCTCTTAATGGGTGGAGGGGGCTTTATTAATTTATGTGGTACCGCTCCCAAACCCTAGGCACTGCGTATCCCAGTGCCTGGCCTGCTGAGACTGAGCCATACATAGATTGCAGGTGCGGTTATACATGTACCAGAGGTGCTATAACGTGGTATTAAGTCCAGGGTCTTGAGAATTCTAGACTCCTCTACAAACCAAAATGTCCCTTTTGGTGAGGTCCACAGAGGAGTCATGTTTCAGAAACAACAACAAAGGATCGGAATATTCCATTTTCTGGACAGCCGGACTTGTTTCTGAAACCACTGGATAGTGTTCTGTAACCCGGGATGGACACTTGGTGTAACTATGGCTTGAGAGTCTGCTCTGTCCCTCTAAGGTCTTTCGCAAATCTTCCCAAACACAGATTTTTGTTTGTTTGTTTTCCTCTCAGACAGAGTCTTTGTCGTCTAGGCTGGAGTGCAGTGGCGTGACCAGTTCACCGCAGCCTCGACCTCCCAGGCTCAAGTGATCTTCCTGCCTCAGTTCCTGAGTATCTGGAACTACAGGCACACACCAGCATGCCCAGCTAATTTTTCTGTATTTTCCTTTTGTAGAGACGGGATTTTGCCATGTGGCCCAGGCTGGTCTTGAACTCCTGGGCTCAAGCGATCTGCCCACCTGAGCCTCCCAAAGTGCTGGGATTACAAGTGTGAGCTACTGCACCTGGCCCCACTGATAGTTTTAATATGATGAATCATGTTCCAAAGCCAATTAAATTTTAAAAATGTAATACAGTCATGTGCCATTTAATGATGTTTTGGTTAATGATGGACTGAAGGTACAATGCTGGCCTCATAAAAATTATATAATGGAGCTGAAAAATTCCTATCACTTAGATATGTCGTGGCTGTCATAATGTTACAGCACAATGCATTATGTGTTTTTAGTGATGCTTGTGTAAGCAAACCTACAGCGCTGCCAGTTGTATAAAAGCATAGCACAAACAATAATGTATAGTACATAGGCCAGGCGCGGCGGCTCATGCCTGTAATCCCAGCACTTTGGGAGGCCAAGGCAGGAGGATCACCTGAGGTCAGGAGTTCAAGACCAGCCTGTCCAACATGGTGAAACCCCATCTCTACTAAAAATAAAAGAATTAGCCGAGTGTGGTGGCAGATTCCTGTAATCTCAGCTACACGGGAGACTGAGACAGGAGAATTTCTTGAACCTAGGAGGCAGAGGTTGCAGTGAGCTTAGATCCTGCCATTGCACTCTAGTCTGGGCAACAGAGTGTGAAACTCTCTCTCTCTCAAAAAAAAAAAAAAAAAAAAATTCATATATATATATATATATACAGTACATAATACTTGAAAATGATAAATGATTATATTACTAGATTATGTATTTACTATGCTATATGCTTTTATCATTATTTTAGAGTGTATTCTTTCTACTTATTAAAAAAAGTTAACTATTAAACAGACTCAGGCAGGTCCTTCAGAGTGTATTCCAGAAGAGAAGAAGGCATTGTTATCATAGGAGATGACAGCTCCATGTGTGTGTTCTTGCCTTTGAAGACCTTCCAGTGGGACAAGATGTGGAAATGGAAGATAGTGATATTGATGATCCTGACCCTGTGTAGGCCTAAGCTATTGTGTGTGTGTGTGTGTGTGTGTGTGTGTGTTTCTTAGGATTTCTTTTTTTTTTTTGAGCCAGGGTCTCACTTTGTCACCTAGGTTGGAGCACAGTGGTGTGATCTTGGCCCACTGTAGCCTTCGCCTCCTGGGCTCAATGGATCCTTCCACCTCAGCCTCCCAAGTAGCTGAGAATATAGAGGCCCATCACCACACCAGGCTAATGTTGTTTATTTTTTGTAGAGATGAGGTCTCACTATGTTGCCCAGGCTGTTCTTGAACTCTTGGGCTCAAGAAATCCTCCTGCCTTGGCCTCCCAAAGTGCTGAGTTTACAGATATGAGTCACTTTGCCTGGCCTGTGCCTTAGCTTTTAACAAGAAAGTTAAAAAAGTAAAAACAGTATATATTTTTTTCAAATTAAAAAATCAGGCTGGTGTGGTGGCATGCACCTGTGGTCCTGGCTATTCAGAAAGTTGAGGCAGGAGGATCCCTTGAGCCCAGGAGGTTGAGGCTTCAGTGAGCTATGATCATACCACTGCACTCCAGCCTTGGTGATGAAGCAAGACCCTGATTATCCAAAAAAAAAAAAAAATAATAATAATAGAAGAAAAAAGCATATAAAAAGCTGGATGTGGTGGCTTATGCCTGTAATCCCAGCACTTTGGGAGGCTGAGGCAGGAGAATCGCTTGAACCCGGGAGGCGGAGGTTGTGGTGAGCCTAGATTGAGCCACTGCACTCCAGCCTGGGCAAAAAGAGCAAAACTCTATCTCAAAACAGGGAGACTTCTGGGGACTCACGGAGCCCCCATGTTCCAGGCCCCACACTGAGGGACTAACATTATTCTCATGGGCCATTGACCATTAGCATGAGCTGTTCCCACATCTGCATTAGCCCTGCTCCCGGATGAGGCTGCAGCACTAATTCCATTGTGTTTCCTGGTAGCTCAGAAAGAACAAATTTTCTAGTTAATCACTGGCTGTAAAATCATCCTACCCTGACTTTCATGAAAAACCATGAAAAAGGCTGTACTGGAAAAGTGGGATTCTGCTGGTTTGTTTCCGCAGGTCTCTGAAAAGATCTTTTTAAGCTTGCAAAAGTTCAAAGAGAGCCCTCTTCCCCAATTTTCAAATCAGATGGATTGCCAGATTGAGGTGTTGTATTTCTCTTGGGGTTTCATACACTCCTGGCACGTAACTACAAGGGGCCCAGGTTCTGTAGTCTGGGAAGCATCGTGAAAGGAGAAGAGGCTGGAGAAATAGATCACTAAGGTGTGGTCACAGAACGTCGGTTCCCGAGCTCACAGCATGGGAGGACAGTCTGGGCTGTTGAAGTCGGTGTGGATTGATAGCTCTTCCAGCGCCTTGTCTATGTGTCAACAGATAAAAACGAGTGCCAGTTTGGAGCCACCGTTGTCTGTGGGAACCACACATCTTGCCACAACACCCCCGGGGGCTTCTATTGCATTTGCCTGGAAGGATATCGAGCCACAAACAACAACAAGACATTCATTCCCAACGATGGCACCTTTTGTACAGGTACTCAAAAGGGGGCTGCAGTGTTGGCAATTGGTGATGGCAGGATAGTATCTGGACTGTGTATTTGTTAATATTAGGGAATTAATGTGAATTTTGTTAGATGGGACAATGGTATTGAGCATAAAGAATAATATTCTTATTCTGGGAGATGCATGCTGAGATATCTTGTGGTGTTCTGATGATGTATCTGTAACAGTATTCCTTTAGTGTGTAAGCTACTGTAAATGGCAAAATGTAAACAACGATTGAATCTTGGGGGGATGTGGGTCTAGGGGAGTTCATAGTAATAGTCTTTTTTTTTTTTCCATTGTAATGTTCTTTTTACAGGTCTGTGTGTTTGAACTTTTTTTTTTTTTAGACAGGGTCTCACTCTGTCGCCCAGGCTGGAGTGCAGTGGTGCAATCTCGGCTCACTGCAACCTCCGTCTCCTAGGTTCAAGCTATTCTCCTGCCTCAGCTTCCCCACTAGCTGAGATTACAGGCACGTACCACTACACCCAGCTAATTTTTGTATTTTTGGTAGAGATGGGATTTTGCCATGTTGGCCAGGCTGGTCTTGAAACTCCTGGCCTCAAGTGATCTGCCTGCCTCAGCCTCCCAAAGTGCTGGGATTATAGGCATGAGCCACCACTCCTGGCCTGATCATTCTGATAATGAACAGTAAGGAGGGACTCTCTGGAGATGGTATGCCTCCTGTAGGTTCCTGTAACTGCAGGTGGGGGATTTTTTGGGTGAGTGGCACTCCCCAGCTCTGAGCATACTAACCTAGGGGCTGGCACTGGGCTGTTGGCTCACAGGAGGTCAGAGTTGTCCCTGTTAGAGGTGTGGGCTTGCCTCCCACATGTGTGCACTGAGTGAGGAGTGCAACTTTTTGGAACACAGTAACTCTGTAGGTTAGATCTCTGAGCACAGGCTGGTTCAATACAGGGTGAGAACAAACCCTTCAATTTTTTTTTTTTTTGAGACAGAGTCTTGCTCTGTCACCAGGCTGGAGTGCAGTGACGCAATCTCGGTTCACTGCAAACTCCGCCTCCCAGGTTCAAGCGATTCTCTTGCCTCAGCTTCCTAATTAGCTGGGACTACAAGCACACGCCACCATGTCTACCTAATTTTTTTGTGTGTTTTAGTAGAGATGGGGTTTCACCATGTGAGCCAGATGGTCTCAATCTCCTGACCTCATGATCCACCCGCCTTAGCCTCTCAAAGTGCTGGGATTACGGGCATGAGCCAACACGCCCAGCCAACCCTCCTAATTTTTAGCGGCTCCTCTGTTATCTGAACTCTATTTACAGCATGCCACAGTAATGTTGCTATCTGGCTTTCTAGGAAAATCTTTGAACAATAATGAAGAGGAAAGGCAGAAAACACCTCCTGTTTTTGCACAGGAGATGCTCTAAGATGCTTTTGCGTAGACTTAATGACTCTGCTTAAAAGCTTTGTGAAGGTTTTTAGGGAAAAGAAAAAGAAAGGGAATATGTTTTATCTTCTTAGCTACCAGGAACCACAGGTTCTTATGCTCGGATTCGTCCTCCCTGTTGACCTGTACCAAGGCAGAATCTCTCAAAGAATACATTTAATTTATTCTAGGCATGAATGAACATATTCCTTCAGAGAAAACATTTTATAATATCCTGTTATTTTAGGTAGCGAATTATTGGCTGCATGGTTGCAGAAGTACAGTGTTGCAGTATTAAGTTTGGTATATTAAGAAGAAAAGACACTCAGAAAAAAATAGCATACAAGATGATGATCTAGTGTTCTGTTTATTCAGTACACATTTCTCATGTACTTTTTCCTTTTTTTTTTTTTTTTCTTAAAATGGAGTCTGGCTCTGTCACCCAGGCTGGAGTGCAGTGGCATGATCTCGACTCATTGCAACCTCTGCCTCCTGAATTCAAGCAATTCTCCTGCCTCAACCTCCTGAGTAGCTGGGATTACAGGCACCTGCCACCATACCCGGCTAATTTGTATTTGAGTAGAGATAGGATTTCATCTGTTGGTTAGGTTTGTCTCGAACTCCTGACCTCAGCTGATCCACCTGCCTTGGCCTCCAAAAGTGCTGGGATTATAGGCGTGAGCCACTGTGCCCGGCCTCTCATGCACTTCTTATGTGCCAAGGCTGTGCTAGGAGGAGGTGATGAGCAGACAGCTAATTTCAGTATAAAGTGTTAGTCATAGGTAAGCAAATGGCATTTACTGAAATCCAGGGGTAACTTATCTTGGCAGTGAGGAAGGACTTGGGAACTTTCTGGAAAATATGATCTCTGAAATGGTGTTTCCTAGGCTGTGGGAGTTTGCCAGGAAAAACTTAACAACTGTATATTTATCAGTATATTTATAGTTCCAAGAGATGAATTCAACTTTTAAAAGTTATGAAGAAAGCTGGGCGCAGTGACTCATGTTTGTAATTGCAGGACTTTGGGAGGCCAGGGCTGGAGGATCACTTCAGGCCAGGAGTTTGAGACCAGCTTGGGCAACACAGTGAGACTTGATCTTTTAAAAAAATAAGAAAATTAGCTGGATGTGGTAGTATGTACCTGTTGTCCTAGCTACTTGGAAATCTGAGGTGGGAGGATCGCTTGAGCCCAGGACTTTGAGGCTGCCGTGAGCCAAGGTTGTGCCATTACACTTCAGTCTGGGTGACAGAGTGAGACTTTGTCTTAAATTTTATTTTTTAAGTTAGGAAGAAGAATGAGATGGAAGAGGAGGAGGGAGGAGATTGGTGGGAACAGGAGGAAGGAAGAAGGGGAGAAGAGGAAAGAGAAGAAAATACTTTATGCAAGGGCCACATAAGTATCAGCCAAACTACAACCAATCTTCCTGGAACAAAATCCAGATGTAGGCTTTACTTTTGTTTATTCTATTCTTGCAATTATTTAATGACCTTCTCTTTTTTAAAAAATTGAGCTATAGTTTACATACCATCAAATTCACCCTTTTGATGTATACAACTCAGTGGTTTTCAGTATATTCACAAAGTTGTGCTAGCATCACCACCGGCTCTTTTAGAGCAGTTCAATCTCCCACCATGAAGACCATGTCCACTGGCAGCCATTCCCATGACCTTTCCTTGTGAGTTCTCCAGCTATCACTTTGTAAAAGCTGATGAACTGCTTTTCTTGATAAGACTGTTTCTTTCAGAATCACAGTTGCCAGAGAAATGTCAGTGGGCTTTAGCCAGGGCAGAGGTTAGCAAGTTTCGGGGAATCAGCAGTTGATCACTGTTTGCCTGGAACCATAGGATGTGATTCCTAGTTCCTGTATTCCAAGGAATCCTGCATCCAGGTGTTTACTGTACTTTGCAGAGTCGACATCAAGCTCAGGAGCTGGTTGCAGGTAGGCCTCTGGACGTCACCAACATTAGATAGAGGAGGAATGAATTGGTGGGATTCTAGTGTGAGATGATTCCAGCCAGTCTTGGAGAACTGGCAGATGTTCTGACCCTTAGAACCATCCCCTAAATGACTCCTGGGAATCATGGAAACCTCCGTGAGCCACAACCCAGAAGCCGAAGCTCAGTGGCACTTCTTCCTGTGTGAGGGTGGTTTGACTTGGATGGGCTCCTTCAGCAATTGAATAGAATTACCAGTTCCCAAACAATGGTGTGAGGGGAGAGGTGTTCATTGATCCAAGACCAAAAAAGGAAGGAGAATAAAGAATATAAAAAGTTCAAAATGATTCTGAGACTATTTCTTTTCTCTTTTGGGGGCTAAGATGTCCTTCTTTTTTTTTTTTTTTTTTTTTTGAGGTGGAGTTTCACTCTTCTTGCCCAGGCTGCAGTGCAATGGTATGGCTCACTGCAGCCTCTGCTTCCCGGGCTCAAGCGATTCTCCTGCCTCAGCTTCCTGAGTAGCTGGCATTACAGGCGTGCACCACCATGCCCAGCTAATTTTTTGTATTTTTAGTAGAGATGGGGTTTCACCACATTGGCCAGGCTGGTCTCGAACTCCCAACTTCAAGTGATCTGCCTGCCTTAGCCTCCCAAAGTGCTGGGATTACAGGCGTGAGCCACCATGCCTGGTCCTAAAATATCCTTTTAATAAAAGAAATTACAGCCAGTTGTGTTGGCTCATGCTTGTAATCCCAGCACTTTGGGAGCTGAGGTGGGTGGATCACTTGAAGTCAGGAGTTTGAGACCTGCCTGGCCAACATGGTGAAACCCTTTACAAAAAAAGCCCAGAAAGTTAGCCGGGTGTGGTCGCGCCCACCTATAGTGCCAGCTACTCAGGAGAGTGAGGCAGGAGAATTGGTTGAACTCGGGAAGCAGAGGTTGCAGTGAGCAGAGATTATGCCACTGTACTCCAGCCTGAGCAACAGAGTGAGACTCAAAAAAAAAGAAATTATGGTAGACTTTCTTCAATTATGCTGCTTCCTATCTACTGCTCAATCCCTGATGTTTTCATACAAATGGCCTAGGAATTTCTGTTAGGGTACTTTTATTTTTCCTCCAAGTAGAATTGATCTGTGTCGCTCTGATGAAAATATTATTATTATTATTTTTAGAGAGGAGGGTCTCGCTATGTTGCCCAGGCTGGCCTTGAACTCCTGGACTAAAAGCAATCCTCCTGCTTTATCCTCTTGAGTAACTGGGACCATAGGCATGCACAGCCATGCCCAGCTGATGGAATTTTTAAAGTTTTAAAGTCAGTTCTGAGGGGAAAAACTGCTAACTGACAGAGAAATTTCTTCTCCAGCCTCTGGCTTGTTGGGCAGTTCTTACCCTGTACCTGCTGTTTCTGGTAGTCTTCAGTCAGATGGAAAAAGTCTGCAAAGGGGCATGTCCTGTCCTTCTTGAAGCCTGTTTTAAGCCCTTCTGATTTTTATAAAACTAGCGAGACCTTTCCTAATTAAATTACCACCCTGCTACCTGCCATACCATCCTATACTCATGAGCTGGCACTTTCACTTTCCTGGAGATTGTTTTCCTTATTTAAAACATTAAAAAATTTGTTTATGTTTTAAGCTATTATTTTTAAGAGCCAGGGTTTCACTTTGTTGCCCAGGTTGGTCTCAAACTCCTGGACTCAATTAGTTCTCCCAATTTGGCCTCCCAAGGTGCTAGTGTTACAGGCATGAGCCACTGTGCCAGGCCTGCAAATATTTTCTCTCTGAAGCTACTTTAGATGTTTTAGTATGAGGTTGGGACCGTTCTTTTGTTATAGTGACTGGATATATTTATAGTGACTGGATGTATTTAGTGTTTGGATATTTTTTAGTGATTGGATATATTTATAGTGATTGGATATATTTATGGTGATTGGATTTTTTTTAGTGATTGGATATATTTGTAGTGATTGGATGTTTTCAGTGATTGGGTTTTTCATTCATTCTTTTTTTTTTCTTTTCTGAGACAGAGTCTTGCTCTGTCACCTAGGCTGCAGTGAAGTGGAACGATCTTGGCTCACTGCAACCTCCTTCTCCTAGGTTCAAGTGGTTCTCCTGAGTCAGCCTCGTGTGTAGTTGGGGCTACAGGTGTGTGCCACCATGCCCAGCTATTTTTTGTATTTTTAGTAGAGATGAGGTTTCACTATGTTGGCCAGGCTGGTCTCAAACTTCTGATCTCAAGTGATCTGCCTGCCTTGGCCTCCTGAAGTGCTGGGATTACAGGCATGAGCCACTGTGCCCGGCCAGGACATTTTTTAATGATTGTATGTATTTATGTTTTTGAGCTCATTTTGTTTGGTGTCAGAGAGTTGATGATGGTTATTGGTTTTGTAAAATCCCAGAACACACTGACAAACATTTATTGAGCACTTGCTATGTTTTTAGTGCTTATGATGTGAATGATATATGAGAAGAACCTGTAAGGCATAAAATAAAATTTCTGATACAATTGCAAACAAATGCATCCTTTTATAAGAATAACTTGAAAATGTGAAAAAATGACTATCACAAATATCCTCTCCTGTTGTTTTTCTTTTTTCCTGTTTTTCTCTCCTTTTCTCCATTTGGATTGGGCTTCAAGACATAGATGAGTGTGAAGTTTCTGGCCTGTGCAGGCATGGAGGGCGATGCGTGAACACTCCTGGGAGCTTTGAATGTTACTGTATGGATGGATACTTGCTGAGGAATGGGTCTGAGCCTTTCCACCCGACCATCGATGCCACATCATGCACAGGTGGGTTTCTGCCAACAAATGCAGCATCTCAAGGTGAAATTCTGTTGACGGTGATTTTCTTCTGCTCCAAGCCTGTGTTGGGGATATGGGTGGAGGTGATCTGATCCTTTGCACATTTTCTACAACCTGTGGAGTAAAGCAAATAACAACAATCAAGTTAGAGGGGGCCATGTTAAAAAGCTAAAATTAATCCCAGGAGCTGTGGCTCATGCCTGTAATCTCAGCACTTTGGAAGGCTGAGGTGGGTGGATCACTTGAAGATAGGAGTTCGAGACCAGCCTGGCCAACATGGTGAAACCTTGTCTCTACTAAACATACAAAAATTAGCCGGGCATGGTTGCACATGCCTATAATCCCAGCTACTTGGGAGTCTGAGGCACAAGAATTTCTTGAACCTGGGAGACGGAGGTTGCCGTGAACTGAGATCATGCCATTGCACTCCACCCTGGGCGATAGAGTGAGACTCTGTCTCAAAAAAAAAAAAAAAAAAAAAAACTAAAAGCTAAAATTAGTAAACATAAAGAATTTTTATTAGCAGTTAATGGATATTCTGATATTAACTACTATGTTAGCTAGTAAATACTGATGATTTGGTAAGGACCTTGCATCTCAAAAGGGACCCTGAAAATTATCAAGGTACATATATCTTAAGGTATTTTGCAATTCAGATTTTTATTTCATTGGACGAGGCTTCTCTTTAGTTAGTGTAAATTAGTGAGGGTTGATTGCTAAATTCTATCAGCTTTGTGCATGTATAGATGCGTTAACTATGGAAGACCAAAAGACTGAAGAAAGACAATTGTGGGAAATGTTCCCGGAAGTCACGTGGGAATGAACCAGCGTACTTAAAATATGGCTCAGGGTGTGTGTGTGAGGAATAAGGTAGAGGTGGAGAGAGATTATGAATTTTGAAGATTTACATTCACAAGGTGAAGAATTTGACATTAACTTATTTTCTGAAATAGACTGTGGCACCCCTCCTGAGATTACGGATCGTTATATCATAGAAAATTATGTGTCTAGGCTGGGCAGCCAGGTTTGTTATGCTTGCAGAGAAGGATTTTTCAGTGTTCCAGAAGATACAGTTTCAAGCTGCACAGCCCAGGGCGCATGGGAGTCCCCAAAATTACATTGCCACGGTGAGCTTTTGAAAAGTTCAAACTCCCAGTTCATACCACCTTGAGACTGTTTTCATATTTTTCTCTAAATTTCACTTTTAGGGAATAAATGAGTTAAATACATCTTTAAAATTCCTATTAGTTTCTCATAGATTTTCAGTTGATTTTCTTGATATTTTTAGGAATAGTATTATATCATCTGCAAATAATGATAATTCCATTTTAAAATTTTTCTTTCTTTGTAAAGCTATGGTTTTCTCTTGATTGATCACTTTGTATTTTCAAAACAAAGTCTTAAATAGTAGTGTTTCCTTTGAACATTCTTTTTTTTATACCTGATGTTTTGGGAAATGGTTTTGGTGTTTCTTCATTCCTGATAGTAGTTTTTTGATGTTAGGTATATCTTTTTTTTTTTTTTGAGACAGAGTCTCTGTCACCCAGGCTGGAATGCAGTGGCACGATATTGGCTCACTGCAACCTCTGCCTCCTGGGTTCAGGTGAGTCTCGTGCCACATTCACTGAATAACTGGGATTACAGGCACCTGTCACTACACCTGGTTAATTTTTGTATTTTTAGTAAAGATGGGGTTTTACCATGTTGGCCAGGCCGGTCTTGAACTCCTGATCTCAAGTGATCTGCCCGCTATGGCCTCCCAAAGTGCTGGGATTACAGATGTGAGCTACTGTGCCCGGCTGATATTAGGTATATCTAATCATGTCCATTCATATTGTAGCAGGAGCGGCGGGGAACAAACCTCTTGAACACCAAACTGAGGAAGGAAGTGGCTTTATTCAGCTGGGAGCTGCGGGAGGCTACAGCCTTATTTACCAAGCTCCCCAAGCTGCAGCTTCTCTCCCCTTTTATAGGCTTACAATGCTAAAAGGGAAACTGAGGCAGAACTATGTCATTGTCCATTTGCTGGACTTCTGACCTTATAATCTTTTGGCTTTATTGATTTGCTAATTTATTTGCAGTGTGAATGGAGACTAGCAGGGGAGGGGGCTTATAGAGACAACACAAAAGCAACAAGCTGTTTGTTGGCAGAGGTGTTTCCAGGAGGGAGCCTGATCCGTGGAGATGTGGGGGGCATGACCCAGTGCCGGGCTCCAGCCAGCAGGGATAACATTCATTTGCAGCTCTTTCAAGGCTAACAGACAGCAGAGATGCTGGGAACTAAAAAGGGAGTCATTTTCCCAGCTCTTTGGTATTTTATTTCATTTTTTTTCCTTCTTCACCCTCCTTCCCATCTGGAAGGATGGGAGGGAGGAGGTGAAATTAAAGGAGGTGAGGGGGTCTCCCCTCTCAGTATGGCACTGTGTGCCAAGTACTGTTTTAAGCACTTTATATATGATGATGGACCACATTGCAGTGGTCCCATAAGGTCATAATGAGACTGAAAAATTCCTATTGCCTAGTGACATCATAGCCTACAGTAGCCAGTACAGTAACATGCTGTATGAGTTTGTAGCTTAGGAGCAGTAGATATACCATACAGCCTGAGTGTGTAGCAGGCTCTACCATCTAGGTTTGTGTAAGTACACTCTGTGATGTTCACACAACAAAGAAATCACCTAATGGTGCATTTCTTAAAATGTACCATTATGCATTTGTTTGCTGGTTGTTAAGTGATGCATTACTGTAATTTGTTTAAGGTTATACAACTAGAGACAGAGCTAAACTTGAACCCAGGAATTCTAGTTTCAAAATTGTTTTCATCCACTTTGTTATACTGCTTTTGTTTTTATGATGATACTGGCTTTTGGTTAGTTTTTTTTTTTTTTAATTTTGGCTTTCTGTTTCTTTTTTGTTTCATTTTCTTTTTTTTTCTTTCTTTCTTTTTTTTTTTTTTTGAGACAGAGTCTCACTCTGCCACCCAGGCTTGAGTGCACTGATGCAATCTTGACTCATTGTGACCTCCGCCTCCTGGGCTCAAGCCATTCTCCCACTCCAGCCTCCTGGGTCTACAGGCATGAGCTACCATGCCTCGACAAATTTTGTATTTTTTATAGAGATGGGGTTTTGCCATGTTGCTCAGGCTGGTCTTGACCTCCTGGGCTCAGTGATCTGCCCATCTCTGCCTCCCACAGTGCTGGGATTCCAGTCATGAGCCACCATGGTTGACCTGGCTTTCTGTTTCTCTGTCTACAAATATTACCATTTTATGTGCTTGTTTCCACCTGAAAAGTGAAAAAAAAATTTTTTTTTAATTATCATTTCACTAGTTTTTGACTCTATGTACACCATCTTAAGGAAGCATCAATTTATTCCCACTTTTAAGGAATTTTTTTAATTAAAAATAAGTTTTTTTAAAAATCATGTCTTTTAGAATAATGTGGCCAGATGTAGTGGCTCATGCCTGTAATCTCAGCACTCTGGGAGGTCCAGGCAGACAGATAGCTTGAGCCCAGGAGTCAAGACCAGCCTGGGTGTGGTGGTGCATGCCTGTTGTCCCAGCTACTTGGGAGGCTGAGGTGTGAGGATCACTTGAGGCTGGGAGGTTGAGGCCTCAGTAAGCTGTGATCACACCACTGCTGTCCAGCCTGGGTGACAAAGTGAGACCCTCTCGCATTAAAAAAAAAAATTAATGATAATGTGAGGGTTATATTGTTAGATTTCCTGATAATGATCAGTTCTAATTGCTGGAATGAATTAATCTGGGATTTTCGGTGTTTTATTCCTTTCATTTGGATTATATTTGCTAAATTTTACTTGGAATTCTTGCATTGATATTCATAAGTGAAATTGGTCTATTTTCTTTTCCTGTGCCATCTTTGTTCAGTTTGGTATTAACGTTATTCTGATTTTTTAAAAAAGAATGTAAAAATATCCTTCTTTGTCTATTTCTGGGATACTATAGACAGAGTTTTTAAAGATTTTGGAGATTTCACCTGAAAAACTACCTGGATGTGACGTGATTGGAGAGGTAGCCCTTGGACTATTTGGACTATTTTAAAATTCTTCCTATACTTACTGGTGTATTTTTCTTTCCCTCTTAAGATCAATTTTGGTAATTTATGTATTTCTAGAAAATTATTTCATCCAGATTTTCCAATTTATTTGTGAAAAGATGTATAAAACCTTCATACTTCTAATTTGCTGTAGTTATATTTCGTTATAACTATCATAGTGCAATATTAGAAATAATCTGAAATGTCTAACAATAAGAGATTGGTTAAGTAAATCAAGGCATATCCTTAAATGGAATATTATGTATCCATAAAATTATGTTAGAAAAACAGTATTTAAAAAAGAATATTTATTATAGGCCAAGTGTGGTGGCTCACTCCTGTAATCCCAGCACTTTTGGAGGCTGAGGTGGGCAGATCACGAGATCAGGAGGTGGAGACCATCCTGGCCAGCATGGTGAAACTCTGTCTCTACTAAAAATACAAAAAATTATCTGGGCATGGTGGTGTGCACCTGTAATCCCAGCTACTTGGGAGGCTGAGGCAGGAGAATTACTTGAACCTGGGGGGTGGAGGTTGCAGTGAGCCAAGATTACACCACTGCACTGCAGCCTGGGTAACAGAGCAAGACTCCTTCTCAAAAAAAAAAAAAAAAAAGAATATTTATTGACATAGGTAAGTATTAATAGTATGTTTCAGAGTTACAAATTCTGTGAATAACAATCTTAATTTTGAAAAAGTTCCCATATACAGATAAGCTTATATATGTATATATACATATATGTGTGTGTATATATATATATATATATATACACACACACACACACACATATATGTATGTGTATATATATATATACATACATATATATGTGTGTATTTATATGTATTTATTATTTTTTTTGAGATGGAGTCTCACTCTGCTGGCCAGGCTGGAGTGCAATGGCACAATCTCGGCTCCCTGCAACCTCTGCCTCCTGGGTTTAAGCGATTCTCCCTGCCTCAGCCTCCCAAGTAGCTTGGATTATAGGCACCCACCACCACACCCAGCTAATTTTTTATATTTTCAGTAGGGACAGGGTTTCGCCATGTTGGCCAGGCTGGTCTCAAACTCCTGACCTCAGGCGATCTGCTCATCTCGGCCTCCCAAAGTCCTGGGATTACAGGCGTGAGCCACTGTGCCTGGACGATTTTTATATTTCATATACTTTCTGTATTGAAGGAATTTTTTTTTCACGGAACGCTTCATGCATTTACATGTCATCTTTGCACAGGGATCATGCTGATCTCTGTATCATTCCAATTTTAGTATATATGCTGCCATAGTGAGCATGATGGAATTTTTCACATATCAGGCAAAGAAACAAAGCTGTTTTCATTTTGGGCAAAAGAAAAACCCTTACACTTTTCATTAAATTTATTGCATAGTTAAGAAACCCCAGTGATGTGCATGGCAAAGTTAATCATTTTGATATGCTGACTTGCTGTGCAGGCTCTAAATTCATTTTGATGGTTAATTATCATCCTCAGGGGTTAAGAAATTCTAAAGATACATTTTAGTTCTAAGATGATCTTTCAATGGATCAACTAAAATGCAGAACTTAGATTAAAATGTGCCATAATGCCTATCAAAGAACCCTCTAAGGATTTATATAGGAAACCCCATATAAAATCATTTATATTGCCTTGAAAATTAGTAGTCATCTGGATTATTAGACTGAGAATGTAGAAAGTTAATATAGAGGAGAATGCTTGCTGCATTTTCCCAAAGAACTGTTATTTAAAAGATCTTTGCTTCTTTTTTTCTTCTCTAATAACTGCTCCCTCTGCCCGCTGACACCTTCCTCCTCCTCCTCCCCCGTGTCACCACATGGCCTCCATTTCTCACTGCTGTGCCTGCTCTTTTCTGAGCTCACACACCCCTACTTATTTACCCTTCAGTCTTCTTTGGGACTCTGGAATCTGGGCCAGGTGCCAACTGACATTGTATTTTTATCTCAAGAGTTACAAAGCCACTGGAATTGGGAATTCCACTAAAAACACTAGCAAATTATGAACTTGGTTGCTGCTGAGGAAAAGGGCATTCTTTGATTTTGAGTTTTTCTTCTAGACAGGGTCTTGCTCTGTCACCCAGGCTGGTGTACAGGGGTACAACCATGGCCCACTGCAGTCTTAACCTGCTGGGCTCTAGTGATCTTCCCACATCAGCCTCTGGAATAGCTGAGACTACAGATGTGTGCCACCATGCCCAGCTATTTTTTTTTTTTTAATTTTTCATAGAGGCAGAGTCTTACTATGTTGCCCAGGCTGGTCTCAAACTCCCGGACTCAAGTGATTCTCATGCCTTAGCCTCCCAAAGTGCTAGATTATAGGCATGAACCACCACACATGGCCGAATTTTGAAAATTTTTATGTATATCTTTTAGAGATGGGGACTTGCTCTGTTGCTCAGGGTGGAGCGCAGTGGTATGATCATAGCTCACTGCAGCGTCAGACTCTGGACTCAAGTGATCCTTCCGCTTCAGCCTCCCAAGTAGCTGGGATTACGGGCATGAGGCATTGCACTTGGCCTCCTTGCTTTAAAAAAGTGTTTTTATTGGGTAAAGTGCACATAATATGAAATTTACTATTTAACCATACATAAGTGGACAATTTAGCGCCACTAAGTAAATTCACAATATTGTGTGACCATCACCACTATCTATTTCCAGTACTTTTTCATCATCTCAAACAGAAACTCTGTACTCTTTACACACTGACTCCTCATTCCCTCTCCCTCTGGACTCTGGTAACCCCTATTCTGCTTTCTGTCACTAGAAATTTGCCTATTCTAGGCACCTATACATGTGGAATCGTATAATAGCTGTCTTTTTATGTCTGGCTTATTTGCTTAGCATGTTTTCAGGGTTTATGCATGTTGTAGCACGCATCAGAACGTGATTCCTTTTTAAGACTGAATAATATTCCACTGTGTGGATAGATCACATTTTATCCATTCATCTCTCGGTGCAGACTCTCTGCTTATCAAGCTCCTTTTCTTCTTTCAAGTTTCAGCTTAAATGTCACCTCTGACATTATTCTCTTTCTTAGTACCTGATAAGTAAGTTTATTATTTCTGCTTGATTTCATGACTTTCATTAGTCTCCCCTACTGGACTGTAAATCTGGGAGCTCAGCGACCGTATAGCCTTCTTTAGCAGGATCTCACCAGCACCTGACACAGTGCCTGGCATAGCCAAGGCCTGTGGAAGCACCTGGAGGTCCCCTCAAAAGGCACCGCAGACGATGGCAGGCATTGTGGAATGGGCTCCTGAATTGCCCCCCAGCTTATCGTGTGGCTGAGCCTTGTAGAAACTCTTGCTCTCTTTTTGTTTTTTTGACCCCAGCTTTATGTCTTTTCCCAGTTCCGCACCTCCTTGCTTTGTCTTCTAGACCTTCATGCTTGCTTCTCTCTTGGCATGACATCTCTGGGCTTTGACAAAGCAGAAACAGAGGCCTTGGGCTGACCCCTGGTTTTCCCCATATCTCTGGGGTGGGTGGCCCAGCATGATAGGCTTATTGCAGAGGCAGAGTTTCTCCTTTGAGTTGGTCAACAGAGTGCGACATGGTTTCCAAAGTCCAATAACAGCAGAGCCTGATTCTCTAGAGGTGACCAGCACTTTAAGGTGTATAGATTGGTATTATTTAAGGTTAATAGATTGGTATTATTTCCCATTTCACAGAGGAGTTTAAGGACCAGGGTAAGGAAGTGACTTACTGTATGTCATGAGCTGTGCACCAAGATGAGAGCCCAATGCACTTTTGTAGAAGGCAGCCCCAGTCAGTGTGCCCTGGAGATGGGAGGTGATGATGAAAAACCTGAAGGGCCCTAGGAGAGGGATGCCGAGACCAGCACACCTGCATGCACAGTGTGGTATAGGACCCAGCCGGAAGGGTATTCATTGTTGCCGAGTCAACTCTTCATCTTTTGAGATTTTTATTAGAAGAGACTGATTTATCTCTACAAAGATGGAGAGTCTGAAAAACCTTCCACATTAATTGTACCACAGTTGAGTGCATTCAAATGAAGAGTGGCAGATAAGTTTCATTGCACGACTGCCTGGATTTTTAGTGCTGGTGTGGAAAGGATCCTGAGGCCACATCCAGACTCAGCACAGACGAATGCTGTGATTAACTAACAATGCCACCATGGGTGAGGGAGGAGCGAGTGGGAGCACATTTACCTTGTGTATATCATCTGTATTCCAGGTGATAGGATGTTTGTTCATTTGAAATTATTTTATGGACTGGGTATTGTGGCTCATACCTATAATCCTAGCACTTCGGGAGGCCAAGGAGGGAAGATTGCTTGAGGCCAGGAGTTCAAGACCACCCTGGAAAACATAGTGAGATCTTATCTCTACAAAAAATAAAAAATTGTCTGGGTGTGACGGTATGCATTTGTAGTCCCAGCTGCTTGGGAGGCTAAGGTGGGGGGATCACTTGAGCCCAGGAGTTCCAGGTTACAGTGAGCTGTGATCATGCCACTGCACTCCATCCTGGGCAACAGGGGAACACTGTCTCTAATTTTTTTTTAATTAAATGAATAAAAATAATAAAATTAAATACATTTTCTGGAACCTCACGATATACTTGATCTTTTAACACATTTTTAAAAACCATTGACTTACCTGTTGCATGCAGCAGCTCTGCTGGGTCACACTTTTGCCAAGTAAATGCCATTAAAATATGTCTCCATATTTTAAATGGTTGAAGTCATTTGAATGTGCAAAATGAGTGATGACATTGGTTATAAGGCTGCCAATAGAGTGGGGATGACACATGAGCCTATGGCTCAGAAAGATCTGTGTGAGTTTTGTCTGGGGCACTAACTAGTTGTGCAGCCACTTCTGGACCTCTCTAAACTCCAGTTTCCTTTTGTAGAAGGGAATAAAATGGGGTTCATCCCTTAAGAGTTATTGTGAAGATTTAATGGATAATGAATAAAGCCCCTTGTCTCTATGGCTAAGGCAGAATAGGTATGGATCGATGTTACTGTCATGAACAGTGGGCCATTTTCTACTGAGGAGTGGCAGGTTTCCTTATCAAAAATGTAAGATCTTTCTGAAACTTCCTACTATAAAATGATAAGGTCTGAAGTTCTTCAGTTTTTACTTTCAATTTATTTGTTTTCCATTCAGACATTCTATTTACAACTAGAACATTAACATGAAGAGTTTGCATGTTATCCTTTGAGAAAAAGACATATTCATAGGCAGTTCATAGCATTGACAAACATTATTGTCACCTCTGCAAATGGAAGATCATTATAAGAGATACGCTAAGCCCTTTTTTCTCCTAACACTCATGCTTTTATGTACCCTACCACCTCCTCAGTAGTTCTGAAGTGTTTAGATTCCAGTTGTTCCCATACTAGACACTATTTATTGATGATAAGTGTGATGTGAAAAGGAAAATTTTCTTTTTCCTGTAAATGAGCTTCCTCTATGAATATGATCTGAAGAAAATACCTTGTTAGTCAAGGCTAACAAAGTTCATGGAAGAATTTAGAATACAAAATGCATCAAAAAGTAATTTTTTTCTTTCTATTGCCTTAAGAGCCAGTAGACTTTTGGGTGCTAATGAGCTCATTAGCAATTAATAAACCACTCTTGAGAATATGCTTCACGGCAAACTATAACCCTCTTATTTTTTTTTAATGCTTGCAGTAACATTTTATTTTCTTTTTCTTTTTTTTTTTTTTGAGACACAGTTCGCTCTTGTCACCCAGGCTAAAGTGCAATGGCACAATCTCAACTCACTGCAACCTCTGCCTCTCGGGTTCAAGTGATTCTCCTGCCTCAGATTCCTGAGTAGTTGGGACCACAGGCGCCTGACTCCATGTCTGGCTAAGTTTTGTATTTTTTGTAGAGATAGGATTTCACCGTGTTGGCAGGGCTGGTCTTGAATTCCTGGCCTCAGATGATCCTCCTGCCTCGGCCTCCCAAAGTGCTGGGATTACATGGATGAGCCACTGTGCCTGGCCACATTTTAAAAAAATAATAATTTCAGCTTCTATTTTAGGTTCAGGGGAACATGTGCAAGTTTGTTACGAGGGTATATTACGTGATGCTGAGATATGAATGATCCTGTCACCTATGTAGTGAACATGGTACCCAACAGTGAGTGTGTCGACCCTCTTCCTCCAGTCTCCCTCTATTAGTCCCCTGTATCTATTGCTCTCATCTTTATGTCTATGAGTACCCAATGTTTAGCTCCTACTTATATGTGAGAACATGTGATATTTGATTGTCTGTTCCTGCATTAATATGCTTAGGATATTAGAAATTTCTATTCCTGCATTAATATGCTTAGGATATTAGAAGTGGCCTCCAGCTGCATCCATGTTGCTGCAAAGGACATGATTTTATTCTTTTTTACGGTTGTGCAGTATTCCATGGTGTACATGTACCACATTTTCTTTATCCAATCCACTATTGATGGGCACCTAGGTTAATTCCATGTCTTTGCTTTTGTGAATAGTGCAGCGATGAACATACAAGTGCATGTGTCCTTTTGATTGAACGATTTATTTTCTTTTGGATGTATATCCATCCAGTAACGGATTGCTGGGTTGAATGGTAGTTCTGTTTTAAGCTCTTTGAGAAATTTCCGAATTACTTTCCATAGTGGCTGAATTAATTTACATTCCCACCAATAGTGTATAAACATTCCCTTTTCTCTGTAGCCTTACCAGCATCTGTTGTTTTTTGACTTTTTAATAATAGCCATTCTGTCAGGTATTAGATGGAATCTCATTGTGGTTTTGATGTGCATTTCTCTGATGATTAGTGATGTGGAGCATTTTTTCATGTTTCTTGACCACTTGTGTGTCTTCTTTTGAGACATGTCTGTTTATGTGTTTTGCCCACTTTTTAATGGAGTTATTTGTTGTTTGCTTGTTTAATTGTTTAAGTTCCTTATAGATTTTGACTATTAGACCTTTGTCAGATGCACAGGTTGTGAATATTTTATACCATTTTGTAAGTTATCGATTTCCTCTGTTATAGATTCTTTTGCTGTACAGAAGCTCCTTAATCAGGTCCCACTTGTCAACTTTTGTTTTATTTGCAATTGCTATTAAGGACTTAATAGTAAATTATTTCCCAAGGCTGATGTCCAGAATGGTGTTTTGTAGATTTTCTTCTAGCATTCTTACAGTTTATGGTCTTATATTTAAGTCTTTAATCCATCTTGAATTAATTTTCATATGTGGCAAAAGGTAGGGGTCCAGTTTCATTCTTCTGCATATGACTAGCCAGCTATCCCAGCACCATTTATTGCATAGGGAGTCCTTTCCCCATTGCTTGTTATTGTTGATTTCTTTGTGGAAGATCAAATGACTAATCAGGCACGTGGCTTCATTTCTGGGTTCTCTATTCTGTCCCATTGACCTATTGGTCTATAGGTCTGTTTTTGTAACAGTACCATGCTGTTTTGGTTACTGTAGCCTTGTAGTATAGTTTGAAGTCCAGTAATATAATGCCCCTGGCTTTTTTTTTTTTTTTTCAGACATGAGGTCTCACTTGTGTTGCCCAGGGTGGAGTGTGGTGGTGCAGTCATGGCTCACTGCAGCCTCAAATTCTTGGACTTAAGGGATCTTCCTGCCTCAGTCTCCTGAATAGCTGGGACAACAGGCGTTGGTCACCATGCCTGGCTAATTAAAACAATTTTTTATTTTCTTTTTGGTAGAAACAGGGTCTTAACATGTTGCCCAGGCTGGTCTTGAACTGCTAGGCTTAAGTAATCCTTGTGCCTTGGCCTTCCCAAGTGCTAGCATTACAGGAGTGAGCCACCACGCCCACCCTTGTTCTTTCTGCTGTATAACATTTTCTAAGTTCAACCTGTTAGATATTGAGACATTAGATTCCAATTCCTACCATGAATGATATTTGTAATTCAGTGTCCAAGGGATCCTGGAATGAGGGTCTAACTACAATAGGCATTCGTGGTAATATGCAGACATGCTGCAAGATGCATGAAACTTGAAGGTTAATCATGTTCCATCAATTCCTTAGGCCATGTTACTTATACAGGAACATCACAATGACTAATCTTCAAAATAATGTTTGTAATTCAAAGGACTGTAGGGGATATTTAAAAATACAGGGTCTATGCACAGCCCAGAAAGAGCCTACCATTTAGTGCGGGAGAAAACACTATAATAGATGAAACAAATGAAGTAAGTATAGGTGACTTGCTGAATTATCTAATTTGAAACATAAGCATAGCGCAGACCCTGGTGTTAATCTGTCTGGACTGTTTAGGCCCTTACAACCTACCACGTTCTACTAATTTCTAGGTGATGTGTTAGCCTTCTGATTTGATTCTAAGGCACGCTAGAGACATTTCTATTATTGTTGGATAAAGATGAAAACTGACTTGAATGTGATTTTCTTCAGTTTTTCACACTTGCTTCTGCTCTTTTGCAAAGCTTTACATGTAGCACTTATTTTTCTGAGAAGATTTTCTTTTGGGGTCAGTCTTAACAAGTGGAATAGGTCTATCTAATTCCCCTGGCAGTTGGCAAAATGTCTGCCTCAATTTACAGGCATTGTTGGTCACCTTTTTTCTTTCTCAGCTTGTTATTTATTGATCTCTAAAGAGCCTTAGATGGAGCCTTTATATTAGTAGATTCTTTCTGTCATCAATCTATGTTATTGTGCTGATGTGTATAATAAACGGCAGCCAATATGGGTGACATTTGTGATACAGTCTCTTTTTGATTAGATGCCATAAGTTGCCTGTACCTTTCATCAAACAAATTTCCTTCTGGAATATTTCCTTGGTAGAATATGAAAGCTAGCACTGTGGATAAACACTTTTATCTTCAAGATATGAGATATAAGTTATATTATAAATTTGGTCCTTGAAACCAGCACAACGCATTCTCCCCCACTCCTCTGGGAGTCCTATTTTGAAGCTGATTATTTGAATAAAATCACAGACAGTGGGAGAGTAAGGAAAAATTCCCAGCCATGCTCATAATTAGTTGACTGTATTTCTGATGCAGATGCAAACGTTGTTACTTAATAACGTAATTAGCCACAGAAACATGTGCTTTAATGAATGCCCCTATGCATATGCAATGCAAATTTGTGCTGCTTATTTTTTTCCTTCCTGGGGGTATAGACTGCTTTTAAATGTTTATTTTATTGTGATAGTAAGAGTTTTGCGGGGGGTTTCATGTATTAAAAAGGATTATATTTTTATTTCCCACCGTGGCCTCTGTTGGATTGATTTTTTGAGTATTTCTTAGTAGGAACTACCTACTTTCTTTCTTTTTTTCTTTCTTTTTTGGGGATGGAGTCTTGCTATTGTCACCCAGGCTGGAGTGTAGTAGCATGATCTCGGCTCACTGTAACCTCTGCCTCCTGGGTTCAAGCAGTTCTCCTTCCTCAGCCTCCTGAGTAGCTGGGATTACAGGTGCCCACTACCACGCCTAGCTAATTTTTTGTATTTTTAGTAGAGATGGGGTTTCACCGTATTCACCAGGATGGTCTCGATCTCCTGACCTCGTGATCCACCCGCCTCAGCCTCCCAAAATGTTGGGATTACAGGTGTGAGCCACTGTGCCCAGTTGGAACTACCTACTTTCTTGGATGCCATTTGATCTGAGCCGAAGTGGCAGTAGCTGGGAATATCTGTGACGGACGGGGTCATGTTCTAGGCAAGCCCCAGGCCAGACTCTAATATCATACATAGGGTTAAACATCAGGCCAAGAGGTTTCAGGAAGTCACAGAGCTACAGAGAGACATCTTTTTTCAGCAGCTCTCTTGCTCTGGGAAAGTTCTTGGAAACAAGATTGGGCAGGAAGCGTTGTCACAGAACCCTTCCAGACTGACTTGGATGCTTATTCAGGCAACTTTTTCTCCTTAGGTTTTAGCTAACCTGTAAGGTTATAGAACCGAGTAAGGGCCTAGGTGGAGCCTCTCATGGTGAAGCTGCCCAAATTTAATAGACCTGGACTTTGGGCTCATACAAACCACAGTTTGAATATCGGCTCTTTTACTAGTGGTATGACTTTTGAATGTGACTTAAGCTCTTAGAGCCTCTGTCTTCCTATCTGTAAACTATATGAGAAAAACCCATCTACCTTGTAGGATTTTCCTTTAAAAAAATTTTTTTGTTGTTTTTTTGGGGGACAGGGTCTCTGTCATCTAGGTTGGAGTGCAGTATTGTGATCTTGGCTCACAGCAGCTTCTACCTCCTGGGCTCAAGTGATTCTCCCACTTCATCCTCCCAAGCAGCTGGGACTACAGGCATGAGCCACCAATGCCTGGCTAGTTATTGTATTTTTTTGCAGAGATGGGATTTTGCCATGTTGCCCAGGCTGGTCTTGAACTCCTGAGTTCAAAGTGATCTGCCCTCCTCATCTTCCCAAAGTGCTGGGATTACAGGCATGAGCCACGTCACCTGACCACCTTGTAGGATTTTCTGTAGGAACAAAGAAGGTAGTATATATCTAGTAGACTACCTTGTGTTGGGTAGTATTTCTATGAATGCTATTATTATTACTGCCTCCCTCCCTCCCTTCCTTCCTTCTTTCCTTCCTCCCCTTTCCTTTCTTTTCCTTCCTTCCTTCCTTCTTCCTTTCTTTTCCTTTCTTTCATAGTTGTGATGGAGTCTCAATCTATTGCCCAAGCTGGAGTGCAGTGTTGCAATCTTGGCCTACTGTAAACTCTGCCTTCCAGGTTCAAGCAATCCTCCTGCCTCAGCCTCCCAGGTAGCTGGGATTATAAGCATGCATCACCACACCTGACAGATTTTTGTATTTTTAGTAGAGACAGGGTTTCAGAATGTTTGCCAGGTTGGTCTTGAACTCCTGGGCTGAAGCAATTCTCTTGTCTTGGCCTCCCAAAGTGTTGAGATTACAGGCATGAGCTACCACGCCCAGCTGAATGCTATTATTATTCAAATTATTGAGACCTGAACAGGTTTCTTACAATTCCCTAGCACAAGATTGATACTGGATTTTGGGGGCTTTTTCTCAGCTCTCATTACTTGGTGTCTGGTACATGCGAATTACCTGTGTTGGATAATAAATATAGAACTAATGTCTGTCCTGTTATTTGGACTTAGGATCTACTGATGTCTGGTTTCTTCCTGAGGGGCTGTTGGCACATCATAGCAGCATTTACTGCATCTTGAACTGAGATAAAGTAGTAGCAAGCTATCAGTGAACAACTGTATAAAACATACAGTTCTAAGTGGGCCTCGTGGAGGTACAAGAATTATAGGACAAAGACTCTGTCCTTGAGGAACTGTCCTTATATTTGGGAAGACATGTATTCATAAAAAGACACAAATCTGAAAGGCAGGAAATAAAGGTCATATGGACGGTATAGATAATACTAGTATAAGAATAGATAATACTCAGCTGAGTGGTGGCTCACGCCTATAATCCCAGCACTTTGGGAGGGCGAGGTGGGCAGATTTCATGAGCTCAGGAGTTTGAGCAGCCTGGGTAACATGGAAAAACCCCATATTTACAAAAAATACAAAAATTATCCATGTGTGATGGTACAGGTGTGAAGTCCCAGCTACTTGGGAGGCTGAGCTGGGAGGATCACTTGAGCCCAGGAGGTCGAAGCTGTGGTGAGCTGTGATTGTGCCACTGCACTCCAGCCTTGGCAACAGGAGTAAGACCCTGTCTCAAAACAAAAAAACCTGGAACAACAGAAAGAATAGATAACACTGTATACTTCTTAAATCTCTAAGTGTAGGTAATAGTCTTGATTCCACCTCCCTTTTCCCCTTTTCACCTCACATCCAATATATCACCAAGAACATTCAGTTCTGCTTCCAGAATGCATCGCAAAGCCATCTCTTCTTTCCATTTCCGCCCCCTCTGAAGTCCATCCAAGAGCTCGTCATCTCTCTGTTGGACTACTGCTGTAGACCCTGGCTGATGTTTCCTTTATTCCTATTCTTCTCCCAACCGTCCTCTACCTAACAGCTGATGCGGTCTTTTAAAAACCTAAATCAGATTCTTCATTCCCTTACTTAAAACCCAACAAGAGCTTCAGTTGCTTTTAAAATAAAGCCCAAGATTTATAAGGCCGTCTGTGGTTCGGCTCTGCTTTTTTCTGCACCTTCATCTCATGCCAGCCTCCCTCTCACTAACTATGCTTCAGCCATGCAGGTGGCTTTTCCTGTTTTGGAACCCACCGAGAGCTTTCTTACCTCAGGGTCTTTGCATTGGTTCTTTCATTTGATTGAAATAATTCTTCCTCTAGTCCCAAACATGGCTTGCTCATTCTCATCCTTCAGGTCCTATTGTATGTGTTATTTCTTCAGAGAGATCAAATCATTCTGACTACTCTATTTAAAAAGTTTTTCTGGGAGGACCGCTTGAGGTCAGGAGTTTGAGACCAGCCAGACCAACAGGATGAAATCCTGACTCTACTAAAAATGCAAAATAAGCTGGGCATGGTGGCAGGTGCCTGTAATCCTAGCTACTCAGGAGGCTGAGGCAGGAGAATTGCTTGAACCTGGGAGACGGAGATTGCAGTGAGCCGAGATTGCATCACTGCACTCCAGTCTGGGCAACGAGTGAGACTTCATTCAAAATTAAAATAAAATAAAATAAAATAAAATAAAATAAAATAAAATAAAATAAAGTAAAATAAAATAAATTGAAGGCCGGGCATGGTGGCTCATGCCTGTAATCCTGGCACTTTGGGAGGCCAAGGCAGGCAGATCAGTTGAACTCAGGAGTTCAAGACCAGCCTGGGCAACATGGCAAAAACCCATCTCTACTAAAAATACAAAAAATTAGCTGGGTGTAGTGGTGCATGCCTGTAGTCCCAGCTGCTTGGGAGGCTGAGGCACAAGAATTGCTTGAACCCGGGAGACGAAGGTTGCAATGAGCCGAGATTGTGCCACTGCACTCCAGCTTAGGAGACAGAGTGACACTCTGTCTCAAACAAACAAACAAACAAAACACATAACACAACTGCCCCCCCAACTGCCATGCAAAAAAAAAAAAAAAAAAAAAAAGGGTTTTCAAAGCTGAGGCCAGTAGGATCACTTGAGTCCAAGAGTATGAGACCAGCATGGGCAACAGAGAGAGACCCTGTCTCTACAAAAAACCTGATAAATTAGCTGGGCATGGTGGTACATGCCTGTGGTCCTAGCTCCTCAGGAGGCAGAGGTGGGCGGATGCTTGAGCCTTGGAGGTCAAGGCTGTGATGGCTATGATGGCACCACTGCACACCAGCCTGGGCAATAGAGTGAGATCACCTCAACAACAACAACGACAGTTTTCTCCGTTCTATCACTTAATAATAAACGTTATTATTATTCCTACATAACATTTACCACTATCACAGTTATGTGTTGACTTATTTTTATTTTTTGTCTATTGACTGTCCCTAAGCTCCATGAGGGCAGAAATCTTACCCATTTTGTTCACTGTTATAGTAACTAGCATTCAATAAATATAGGAATAAATAAACAAATGAACATGGATCATAACAGTTCAGAGGAAGACAGGATTCCTCCTCTGTTAGTCAGTTCAGGCACTGGGAAGGACTTTGCTCAGTGTGAGGGAGACAGAGTGTACCTGGAGAAGAAGGTGTAAATGCAAAAGCAGAGGAGAGTAAGCTGAGATGGGATGTGCAGGGACTGTAGAATTGCAGAGTTGGAACAGCTTTTTTTTCTTTTTTCAGATGGAGTCTCACTCTGTTGCTGAGGCTGGAGTGCAGTGGCATGATCTCAGCTCACTGCAACCTCTGCCTCCTGGGTTCAAGTGATTCTCGTGCCTCAGTCTCCTGAGTAACTGGGATTACAGGCGCATGCCACCACGTCCAGTTAATTTTTGTATTTTTAGTAGACAGGGTTTCTCCATGTTAATCAGGCTGGTCTTGAACTCCCAGTCTCAAGTGATCTGACTGTCTTGGCTTCCCAAAGTGCTGGGATTACAGGTGTGAGCCACTGCGCCTGGCCAACTTTCAAGAAGAAGTGGGTGTAGGGAAAGGAATACGGCTGACATGCCTTCAACTCCTTGCCTTCCTGTAATTGCCTGTGTAACTTTGGATGTATCATTTAATTTTGAGTTGTCTTCACCTGTACAGTGTGGAAAATAATCCTTAACATGGACGGTTATTGTGAATAGTAACACTTTATACTTAGGATCCTATTGGAATGCATGTGATGACAAATGGTAGCCATTTGCACCAGGATTTCATTCAGATTCTCAGCTGAGGGAGTGCACCGAAATCAAACTTGGAGCTTTGTAGAAACATGGATATCAAGAACCCAGTGCAGTACTACTGAATCAGAAGAGTTAACTGTGGGTGGGGGTTTAAAAATCTGATTTAGGGTTTTAAAAGACCACATCCAGCACATGCATTTTTCTAAAGTTTCCCAGGGGATTCAGATGTATAGCTGTTAGAACCGTGCATTTAATCCAAGCCATGCCGGAATCCTCTCCAAATATCTCTTGCTGAGGGATTGTCCAACTTGAATAGCTCTGTTAATGGGGAGCTCACAGAGCCACAGATCCAGGCTGCTTCCCAATGGGGCATCCACCTGAGCCTTTGAGACTTAATCCCTAGAGAACAAGTTTTTCATTTCTTATCAATTGGGTGATATTTGGTAGTAATTAAAAAAAAAATCTTGCCGGGCGCGGTGGCTCAAGCCTGTAATCCCAGCACTGTGGGAGGCCGAGGCGGGTGGATCATGAGGTCAAGAGATCGAGACCATCCTGGTCAACATGGTGAAACCCTGTCTCTACTAAAACTACAAAAAATTAGCTGGGCATGGTGGTGCGTGCCTGTAATCCCAGCTACTCAGGAGGCTGAGGCAGGAGAATTGCCTGAACCCAGGAGGCGGAGGTTGCTGTGAGCCGAGATGGCGCCATTGCACTCCAGCCTGGGTAACATGAGTGAAACTCTGTCTCAAAAAAAAAAAAAAAATCTTGCAGTCCCAACTAAAGTCATCATGCCTTCCAGTATTCTTGGTCACATCCAAGATGGAAGCCAATCTAGCTATCTTTTGTACTTTCATCCCTCTTGTATTTGTGCTTCTTCTCTAATCCAATGATTTGTTGCTGGGTTCCCTCCCAGACTTCTCCACTGAGCACTTTAACCTTCTACCTTCAGTGTACATGAACCTATACCTCCAACCTCTTTAGTGATTTTCCCTCTACTTCCTGCTGTAACTGAACTCTGTCTTAAATTAGAAGATGTTTCAGATGTCAACAATGACTAGGCAGTCTTATGAAACATTAACCATCTGTTTGGTTGGTTTCTTGTGTACACACAAATATATTCATTCTTGGAATGTCTGGGGCCATTAAACATGTCTAAAGGTTTGATGCTGGGAAAACATGATGAGGGCCAAGGGGTCTTGTGTCTGGTGACTATGCATGAAAAGTGAACAAAGCTTTGTGGGAAAATGTGGGACGTGAGAGGTAGACAGGATTGGAAATTAGATGAGATCCTGCTCTGGGAAGTCTTCCTCCTGGAAATAACTCTGGAGTCCTGCAACAGATCAAGCATCCATAATAAGATGGAAAAGAGTGCAATTCCATTAAATCCACGCATTCTGTATCTGAGGCTCATTTAAAAGAAGCCATCTATTTCTAAGGCCAAGGATGGTTGATGGGGATATGGGAACAGGTTATATAATTTTCTCTAGTTTGAATGCTGTTATTTCAATAAAAGGACTTCTGTTTAAAAAGCCTCGTTGTCAGAAGGGCTTAATTGTCTTGGCTTTCTACAGATTGGGGAGAAAATTAAAAATCAGAATGAATGCCATAAGCTTTTTTCTTTTTTTCTCTCACCATGGCAGAACAGATTTTTTTTTTCTTTCTGTATTTTGGTGTAACTTGGACTATTGGTTACATTAGAAATTATTATAACCATCTTATTACATATTTATTATACTTTATTGAATAACATTGTATCCATGAGTGCTATTGTATAACATGAAACACTGGTATGCTTTACGTCTTCCTATCAACTCACTGCTCTGGTTTTATTGAAATAATTTGAAATTTTATTTTTATTATTCCTTTACATTGTTCAGCTTTTAGTTCTAGAATCCTTTACTAATAGTTATATCAAGCTCTGCAATCACGTTTAAATGATTATGGAAACTTATCCGTACAGCTTGCTGATTTCATTGCTCCTTGGTATTTTTTTCTAAAACCTGTCCACCCTGCACACTTATTCTTACAATATTTGTTCTGATTCATCTTTTTGATTTTTTTCACCAGGAAAGATACACAGATAGATTTTTTAAAAATTCTAAAATATCTGAAAATATCTTTCTTGGGCTCTTAAGTGAAGTATAGTTTGGCTGGGTCTGGAATGGTCATGTCATAATCTTTTACCTTTAGATAGTTCTTCATAAATATTTAATTGTCTTTTAGTAGTCAGAGTTTAGAAAAAAAATTTCCTATCAATTTTGTAATTCTGGGTTTGTCTCCTTCTATGCAACTGATTTTTTTTCTTTGAAAGGTGCATATAAGTTGAATCTTTAGGAGATAAATACTTTCTCCATTAATTTGCTTTAAAAAGTTCAGACATTTTGAATGTAGTCTATTTAACAATCAGTTGGCGATAATTGCTACAGTTGCATTAGCATCTATTCTGGGGTTGATAAGCTGAAGATACATAGTAAAAGGTACCAGAGAACTGTAGCATTTGAAAGAACCCTAAGATATATTACTTCGTAGACCAAGGAATTTTTTTTTTTTTTTTTTTTTTTTTTGTGGTAGAGTTTTGCTCTTGTTGCCCAGGCTGGAGTGCAATGGCAAGATTTTGGCTCACCGCAACCTCCGCCTCCTGGGTTCAAGCAATTCTGGCTCAGCCTCCCAAGTAGCTGGGCTTACAGGCATGGGCCACCATGCCTGGCTAATTTTGTATTTTTAGTAAAGATGGGGTTTCTCCATGTTGGTCAGGTTGATCTCGAACTCCCAGCCACAGTTGATCTGCCCACCTCGGCCTCCCAAAGTGCTGGGATTACAGGCATGAGCCACTGCACCCAGACTGGAATTCTTCATAAGTAAATAATCTCATAATTTGACCATTCTCTATGTGTGCATGTTTGGAAATTTTATTAAATTCAGACATACCTACATTGGATTATTTGATGGGATTAGTGTTTTCTCTTCTCGTTTGAGTAGCCTCTATCACTATTAAATATTTATTTTAAAGATAAGAATTGTAGGACTTGAAGTCAGGGCTTACAACCAGTGATGTGTTGGTTTCCCATTGCAGAGATCAACTGTGGCAACCCTCCAGAAATGCGGCATGCCATCTTGGTAGAAAATCACAGCTCCAGGCTGGGTGGTGTGGCTCACTACATCTGTCAGGAGGGCTTTGAGAGCCCTGGAGGAAAGATCACTTCTGTTTGCACAGAGAAAGGCACCTGGAGAGAAAGCACTTTAACATGCACAGGTACAGATTCTGTTCTTCTGGGCCTCTGCTACCCAGGAACAAAACAGCCAGCGGAAGCTGAGGGCCTAAAACGATCTGATTGCTGCTTCCCTCTATGTACTGTGCCCAACTCTGCTATTTACCTAGTTGTACACCTGGCTTTAGATTTGTCAGCTAAATCCTGAAGATTTAGAGGGTGGATTGGGAAAATAAGTTGGATGGAAAATATTATGCATCCATCTCTTGAGACTTACCTTAAATCGCTGCAATTCCTGTCTCCTCTGCTTGGCTGGCTGAGAAATTTTTCTCCATGAACAATTTCCTCAGAGGGGCATACTCCTAACTTAACACCTATTGACCACTTTTCAGAGAAAAGATGGTATGACAAAAAATCATTTTTTGATGTTTATTAATTGTGTTAACACACATAAAACATAAAATGTATCATCTAATATAGTTTTATTTTATTTTATTTTATTTTGAGATGGAGTCTTGTTCTGTCACCCAGGCTGGGGTGCACTGGTACAATCTCAGCTCACTAGAACTTCTGCCTCCTGGGTTCAAGTGATTCCCCTGCCTCAGCCTCCCGAGTAGCTGGGATTACAGGTGTCCGCCAACATACCCAGTTAATTTTTGTATTTTGAGTAGAGATGGGTTTCACTATGTTGCACAGGCTGGTCTCGAACTCCTGGCCTCAAGTGATCTGCCTGCCTAGGCCCAAAGTGCTGGGATTACAGGTGTGAGCCACTGACCCTGGCTTACCATCTAATATAGTTTGGGTGTTTGTCTCCTCCATATCTCATGCTGAAATGTGGTCTCCAATGTTGGAGGTGGGGCCTGGCGGGAAGTGTTTGGGTCATGGGGGTGGATCACTCAGGAATGGCTTTGTGTCCTCCCCTTGGTGATGAGTTCTTGCTCTTAGTTCACATGACAGCTGGTTGTTAAAAGGAGCCTGGCACCTCCTTCTCTCTCTCTCTCTCTCGCTCCCTCTCCTGCCATGTGACATGCTTGCTCCCTCTTCGCCTTCTGCCACTTCGTCAACTTCCCAAGGCCCTCACCAGAAGCGGATGTTGGTACCATGCTTCCTGCAGAACCATTAGCCAGATAAACATATTTTCTTTATAAATTACCCAGTCTCAGGTATTCCTTTATAGCAACATGAAACTGATTACTATACCATCTTACTTATTTCTAAGTATGCTATGTATACTGTAGTATATATGTTTATGTATACTCATGTTGTTGCACAACCAATCGCCAGAACTTTTTTATCTTGCAAAACTGAAACTTTATACCCATTAAACAGCAACTCCCCATTCGCCCCTCCCCACAGCCCCTGGAACATCACCATTCTACTTTCTGTCTCTTGTGAATTTGACTGCTGTAGGTATCTCATGTGGTACTTGTCCATTTGAGACTGGCTTATTTCACTAAACATAATGTCTTTAAGATTTATCCATGTTTTAACCTGCATCAGCATTTCCTTTCTTCTTAAGACTGAATAATAGTCCATTGTATGAGTATCCCACGTTTTGTTTATCCATTCATCTATTGATGGACACTCAGGTATGTTCCATTTTTTGGCTATTATGAATAATACTGCTACGAGATGTATGTACAAATATCTCTTTGAGACCCCAAATATCTCTTTGAGATCTCTTTCAATTCTTTTGGGTATATATCCAGAATTGGAATTGCTGCAGAAGGGAGTTTTGTGGCCAGGCACAGTGGCTTATGCATGTAATCTCTGCACTTTGGGAGGCTGAGGCACGTGGATCACTTGAGGTCAGAGGTTTGAGACCAGCCTAGCCAACATGCTGAAACCCCATCTCTACTAATAATACAAAAATTAGCTGGGTGCATTTGCTTACACCTGTAATCCCAGCACTTTGGGAGGCCAAGGCAGGAAGACTGCTTGAGCCCAGGAGTTCAAGACCAGCCTAGGTGACATAGTGAGACCCCATCTCTACAAAAAATTAAAAATTTGTCAGGTGTGGTAGTGCACACCTGTAGTCCCAGCTACTCGGGTGGCTGAGGCAGGAGAATCACTGGAACCCAAGAGACAGTGGTGAGCCAAGATCATGCCCCTGCACGCCAGCCTGGGCAACAGAGTGAGACTCTGTCTCAATAAAAAAAAGGAGTTTTAAGACTTCAGTTCATATTCTAGCAATACCATATATTAGCTGTGTGTCATTAGGCAAGGCTTTCAGAGCCTAGGTTTCCTCATCTATAAAAGGGGGAATTAAAGTCTGTCTTTCTTACCTCAAAGAATGTTGAGAAGGCATCAAATGAGATCATCTCTGGGTACATTTTAGAAAGCTGAAAGCACCATGAACATGTCAGTCTTTTTCCTCAAGTTGTTAGCCTCACGTGAGGACCTTCTTATGAATCAGAAGTGTGCACTTCTACATGATTCATTTCACACCTCTGCCTCCGAGGGACAAGGTGAGAAAAGGCAGTGATTCTTACCATTTGTGATAGTTGATCAGAAGGTGTGACAAATGGTTGTCACATAGTCCCTGGGAATATATTTCTGGCTACTGACTTGCTTGGCTCTGAAGACAGGTCTCTGAAGAGTGAAATCTCCAGGAACTTTGATTTGGGTCTCCGGTTTGACTAGCAGCAGAATTGTGGTAGAACATCTCAGGTCTTGCCCATCAACATTTTCCATCGGAAAGTCTAGCTAGAGCAAATAAAACATGTAGGCCCCTGGGGATTATTTCCACATAGAGTAATGTTTCATAACTATGTTGGGGGTGGGAATTTGAGGAACTCTGTCCATTCATTCAGTAGAAATCTATTTAGCAGGCACTATATGTCAGGTACTTTGTTGGCATGACCCTCTTGGAATCCGCAGTGCAACAGGGGAAACAGCCTTTTCCCCAAAGATATGCACATACACATGCACATATAGTGTTTTACGAGTAAATTCAAGGTGTTTCTGGACCCCTGAAATCTTTGAGTAAAGCATTCTTGGCATAGACGGAAAGCTCAGCTCTGATGTTGAGGCCCTGTGTATGCCACACAATTCCTACATTTGCTTATCTCTATCACAAATTCAAGAGGATGTAGGCCAGAGACTGCAATCAGAAAAACAAAGATGGATAGACCTGGATGAGAACCCAGAGATATAATGCAGCCTTCTCTTAGAGAGGTCTCATCGACTTGCTCAGCCTGCACAGAGGAGCAAGGAGAAACGTGTAACTGACACCAAAGACTCCAGCGTTCCAGTCTTAATGATTGGAGAAATTGAGAAGAGCTAATGCCACACTGGACTAGACTGATGGTCACTCCAACCTATCATTGCATTTGCAATAGCACCTCCAAGAATTATTTGAAGGAAGGGAGGTAGCCGCCTCCTGGAATGCTGAATTCAACATTTAGGGAAGCATTCCTGACACAGAGCCACCACTGGAGTCACTTGGTAAGAGCTGAGTATAGCTTCTGACCCTCAGCCATTTGCTTCATTGCTCAAGCTACTCTGCCTCCATCATTCAGAATTCAATGGGGGTATAAGAATTAGTCACCACAGGAAAAACCAGTGGATCTGCATGGGGCATAGTAAGCTATTAATTAGCTGATGCTTGTAGAGCACTTTGAAGAACAAACATGTTATGTAACTGCTAATTATAATTACTATCCTCAGCCTGCTACCTTCCACAAAGTCTGTGGCTCCAGCTGCAGCTGTTTCCATGGGTTTATGTGAGCTTTGATTTAAGGAAAGAAAAGGCATTCTCCCTGAAAGCTGTGATCTTTCTGTGAGGAGGCCTTTATGCCCTCAATCAGGATTGGCAGCTAAATTCAATTTCTGAAGATAAAGGGGGTGATTTACATGCTGATTAATTCATGGTGCAGTGCAGATGATCTCTGGATGGGTAGGTAGGAGAGGCTTCTGGAAATGTAGTGAGAGCTGCTGATTACCATGGCTCTTGCTCAGTTACCCCTCTTCTTTTTTTCTTTTCCCCGTTTTTCACTTTTTACCCATTTCTTCACTCCCCTCATCCCAACTGTCTCTGTGTATTTTTGTTGTTGTTTTGGAGATGGAGTCTCACTCCGTTACCCAGGTTGAAGTGCAGTGATCACAGCTCACCACTGCCTCAAACTCCTGGGCTCCAGCGACCCTCCTGCCTCAGCCTCCCAAGCAGTTGGGACTACAGGCATGAGGAACCATGCCTGGCTAAATTTTTTAAAAAATTATTTGTAGAGACGGGGGTCTTACTATGTTGCCCGGGCTGTTCCCAAACTGCTGGCCTCAAGCAATTCTCCTGCCTTTGTGTATTTTACATTTCCCTTTCTCAATGTTCACTTTTGGCTTCCGCTGTCATCTTTTTCTACTTTTCTGTTTCTCTCTGAATGCCTTCTACCTCCGTCCTCTTTTCACCCTTTATCTTCCTGTACCTATATGTTTAGTTCCAAACTGAGTGGAATATTTATTTTCACTCTACCTGGGTTGTTTTTAGTTACCTTTAAAAGTATTTTTGAAGCCACTAGTCTATTGGATTAATAGTACAGATCCGTATTTTAATGGGGTGTGAGCTCTATCAAGATGATGGGACCCCACCCCCCACCCCACATACACACCCAAGGCCAGTTTGGACTGGAAACTCCAGACAGCTGGGAATTAGGCAACCACTTCAGTGTCTGGAAAAACCCCAGGTGGAAGCTTGATGTTAATGAGTCGGTTTACCTCAAGATCAAAGAGACTGATTCATTCTTGATAAGACTTTCCCTGGCTCCATTCTGCACAGGCCATTTGGCTTTTCATGTTTAGAATCTGAGTTAATGATTATAAGGCTGAGAATCACTCACTCCGCACTCTCGGAAGGGTAGCGTCTCTGCTGGAACAGAGGCTGTTTATCTGTAGGATCCTTTCTGTGCCCCTAAACTGCTCCAGGCACTGCTCTGATGCCTCCAGGACTCCTGTTAGCCTCTGCCCCTTCTGTTTGGCTGCTGACCTTCTTCTCCAGCCCACTGAGTGCTCACTTGCAGCCGCACACATTTCAGATGGAACAGAAAGGTCAGCCGGAATAAATGGACACATTTACATAAATAGCCACATGGCCGGATGCACTGGAATATGTGAATGAGATTTGGACCGTCAAGCATTATAGCTACTGCTGGCTGAGCATGAACTTACACACCCAGGGCCCAGCTAGGGGCCTTAATGCTCTATTTCATTTCATCCTCCTAAAAGCCTTGTGAAGTAAGCTTTGGTATTTTCATTTCCTAGGTGAGTAATCTGGGACTCATAAAGGTTAAGTGACTTTCACATGGTCAATAATGAGCAAATGGTGGAGTCAGCATTTGAACAGAGGCCTGTAAGCCCAGAAAGCCCACATTCTCTCTCCTACGTCAGTGTCTTCTAAGCTTGAATCATTTGTATACCACCCTGACACAATGTTTGCCATAATAAAAGTTTTATTTACTTAGAATGTTTCCTTAAACATAAATTTATAATTCAAATTTATTAAGGACAATATATGTGATCTCATGAATTTGATGAAGTAGGTATATTTTTCTGCTATGCACAAAAACCAATAAATAACAAACAGATAAAAATGTTTTTCTGGTCGAGCATGGTGGCTCACGCTTGTAATTGCAGCACTTTGGGAGGCCAAGGTGGGTGGATCACCTGAGGTCAGGAGTTCGAGACTAGCCTGGCCAACATAGTGAAATCCCGTCTCTACTAAGAATACAAAAATTAGCTGGGTGTAGTGGCATGCGCCTGTAGTCCCAGCTCCTTGGGAGGCAGAGGTTGCAGTGAGCCGAGAACATGCCACTGTACTCCATCCTGGGTGACAGAGTGAGACTCCATCTCCAAAAAAAAAAAAAAAAAAAATTTGTGTGCCACCAAAAATCATCCTAAAGTATGTAATGTATTTTACGCTAATGTACTCTAAGCCATGCTACTTCTACTTATTTTATGTGACTCTAAGACTTCAAAGAAAGAAAAGAAACACATTAAAACTTTTCTAGCCAAACATACATTTATTCAAGTAGTCACCATGGGAAGCCATACCCTGATTTCTGCGGTGCTGCCGTTATCATCATGTTTGCCTGTTTGAGAATGGCCTTTGGAGGTAATTTATGAGCCGTATTAGAAGATCAGTTACATTCCTTTTGAAATCAGATGCTGTTTTGACTAGAAATGATACTGAGCTTGCTTGACCATCTGTTTGGGTTACCTGGATTTATTCTGTATGACCCTTTGCTGCTTCCAAAAACAAAGAAAAAGGATATAAAATTGTAAACCAAGGGAGTACACTAGACCAGCCCCTGTCCTTGCACAGTGGGACTTTTGAAAGAGTAGTCTGGGCTCACTGTCTTGTTCCCTCCCCTCCTCTGCGCTTCTCAGCCTACTAGGGGAAAACCAGGCATGTAAAACCCCAACCTCACTGTAGCATCTCACCAAGGTCACTATCACCACCTCACTGCCAAATTCATGTTCCAGTTTCAGCTCTCATTCTTAACCTTTCCACAACATTTAGCACTGCTGATCGTTTATCCATCCATTCAACAAGTCAACCAAATAATACATATTTTTAATATCCATATTTAAGGAACTGTACCAGGGCCTGAGGATAGAGAAACATGGTCTTTGCCGTCGTAAAGTTACATTCAGAAGAGGTAATCGTTATATAATTACTTACATATTTAGTTACGAATGTGATAAGTACCACATACAGAAATACTAGATGCTAACAAAATACAAAATACATAACATTATATCTATCTATATCTATGTATATATACATAACATAATATATAGGTATGTGTGTACACACACACACACACACACACACACACAGAGTAAAGCAAAACAAAGGCACTTGCTTTATCACCCACTGAGACTTTCTTTCCCCAAATCCAATGAGAGTTCAGCTGGAGCCTGTGGGGGCCTCCTTCTTTTAAGCCAGAGAGTTCTCTATATTCTATAGCTGGACAGGCCAAGGGCCTGCTCTTCCCACTTCTACCCAAAGTCAGACCTCAGATCTAATCCTGATGTTGTGGGCACTCCATCATGGAAGAAGGGCCGTGTGAGAGGAGAGAGGGAGATGGAACTTGCCCCCGCTGCCTTGACCAGCTCCAGGCCCTTCTTGGCTAGGGGATGAGAAGGCTGTGGGGGTTTAATGGAAAGGAAGACTAATTTTCTCTAAATTTTTAATTTTATTTTATTTTTCAGGGACAGAGTCTTGTTGTCATCTTTGAGATGCCATTTACAGTTGTGTCACACAGGTTGGAGTGCAGTGGCATGATCTCGGCTCACTGCAACCTCCGCCTCCCAGGTTCAAGAGATTCTCCTGCCTCAGTCACCGAAGTAGCTGGGATTATAGGTGTTCACCACCACACCTGGCTAATTTCTATATTTTTAGTAGAGACATATTTTCACCATGTTGGCTAGGCTGATCTTGAACTTCTGGCCTCAAGTAATCCACTGGCCTTGGCCTCTCAAAGTGCTGAGATTATAGGTGTGAGCCACTGTGCCTGGTCTTGGAAGGCTAATAATTTTCAAGGAAGAGACACTCTTTCAAGTCCTCCCTTTTCTTCATTCCTAGACATCAGTCATTCTACCAGCCTCCTGACTCTCTTCTGCATTGCCTTTCTCCTCTGGTTCTCCGCCCCCCCCACCGCCCCCGCCATGTTTCAGTGTTTTCCAGTGTTCTGCCATTGGGCTCCTGACTGTCTCTGTGCTACCTGCATATCTCACCTGCACCCATACCGTCAACTACTGTTCATATATCCACAACTTTCAAGACAACTTTTTCCCTAGATAGTCAGCAGATAACATCGTCACAGCCGAGTACCTGGTGTGGCAGGATACTTGGCTTTTGATAGCCATTGAGTTAGTGGTGAGCAGGGAATGGAAGAGCCCAGGATAGCTCCAAAGAGGACTTCCAGAAATGTTTTCAGGTATCAGTACTATTGGAATTAGGGCATATAGTCTCCATTTAAAGGGCAGCATTCATGTAAGTGTTTAATATCTGATTCATTTTTAAAGAAGTCTTTCCAACTAATTTGTAGGCACCTGGAGGGAAAAGCAATGAAACTTTGTTAAACTGCTCCCTGAGATGAAATATCTGACACCCCTATAATTGGATCTGGGTCCCATCTGTGCAGAGAGCATGGCACAGGCTGGAGGCAGATGGCATCTTTGAGATGCCATTTACAGTTGTCATAGTGAATGAGCAAGAAGAAAGGACAAGAAAGAAAACTCCTTTCTAATCTCTGCTTGGATAACAAAGGAAGTGAGAGTAAAAAAGAAATTTGCCTTGCTGGCAACTCAGAGAGAAGATGAGGGCTGGGCTGGTGCCTTTTCTTTTTGGACCGGGTAGTGAGTTAGCATCAAAGGGACATGTGAGTGAGCAGAGATGCCATGAGTTCTGGGGCTTTGAAGGGCAGCAAAGAGGGTAGAGGCCAGAAATATCTGGGGCTTGTTCAGGCTGATAAAAGACTGGGGCCAACATCATCTTTATGCTACCCACCGGGGTGAACTGATAAAGTCATTGTGTCTCTTAGGTACCCATGCCCACAATTGGAGTATTTCTCTTTTTTTTCTTTTCTTTGTTTCTTTTTTCCAATGGAGTCTCCCTCTGTCACCTAGACTGCAGTGCAGTGGCCCAATCTTGGCTCACTGCAACCTCTGCCTCCTAGGGTCAAGCAATTCTAGTGCCTCAGCCTCCCAAGTAGCTGGAATTACAGGTGTGTACCACCACGCCTGGCTAATTTTTTGTATTTTTGGTAGAGACAGGGTTTCACCATGTTGCCCAGGCTGGCCTCAAACTCCTGACCTCAAGTGATCTGCCCGTCTCAGCCATCCAAAGTGCTAGGATTACAGGTGTGAGCCACCACACTTGCCTAGGCCACAATTGGAGTATTTCTTTGATTTCGAATCAGCTGTGTTCTGGGGAGAAACACTGATATGGAGAACCAGGAATGCTGCAGACAGCTGTATGTGGCCTTTCTGGTATGTCGGCAAGAGTTTGCCTATTTTCCTCTCTCTGCCTCCATTGATTTTCACTTGCTAATAGATGACCTGGGCTGACCCAAGACCAGGTCATGTGGGACACCGAATCTAGGCATTGCTGCTGAAGGGATGATTTACTAAAGAATAAACACTTCTTTTGGCAAAGAGATCAGTAGATCTGGGTCAATCCAAAGCTAGCAGTGGTTCTGAGTACAGGAGAAGAGGGTTGACCCTACAGGTATCTAAGCTGCAGGCTTCCTTTCACACTTGGAGACTACGAAGTGAGATTAACTAGAAGGGAGAAACAGGAGCTGAGTTGTGGAGAGTCATTTTCTGACATGGAGAATTAACTTTCTCACTCTTCTTAGATAGGAGCCTGTCGTTGGGTTTCCCAGAAAGCAGAACCTGAGGCAGAGGGCTTATATTTATTATGCAGTAGACCATCAAACCCTAGGCATCAGGAGGCGGAACCAAAGGCAGTAAAGCCAGGGAAGGAGAGCCCGTGTAGGATGCCTGATTGTACCGGTCTCCACGGAGGGCGGGTATTACCCCATCTGTGTGACAGTGTCCTTAGATGCTGAAGAAACTAAGTCTTTGTTGGACAGCCCTTCACAGGAAAGAAGGGAGGAAGGATTTATCTACCAGTTCCTGTCCCTATGGGATTTTAACTCCCCTGCACGTCCAGATGGCATGTGCTGGGGTGTGGGTGCCACAGCAGGGAAGCCCCAGAATAGGAGACAAGACCTGTTCATGTTGTCAAAACCCATGCAGGGATCAGACAAGGAGCAGGGGAAGATGAGAGAGGCTGATGAGTTCTTAAGAGGTGTCTGCCTCAATGGGAAAGCATGAACTGGGGTTGCAGAATATCCCTGCTTGGTGACATGACTGCAGTCGTGAGCCACCGTGCCCTGCCTGTTTGTTTTTGATGTTATTGTAAATGAAATTGTTTTCTTAATTTCATCTTTGGACTGCTCGTTGCTAGTGTATAGAGACACAATAGATTTTTATGCCAGGTGCAGTGGTGCATGCCTGTCGTCCCAGCTACTAGGGAGGCTGAGGCTAGAGGATTGCCTGAGTCCAGGAGTTCTGGGATGTAGTGCGCTATGCCAATCGGGTGTCCGCACTAAGTTTGGCATCAATATAGTGACCTCCCAGGAGTAGGGGACCACCAGGTTGCCTAAGGAGGGGTGAACCGGCCCAGGTCGGAAACAGAGCAGGTCAAAACTCCTGTGCCGATCAGTAGTGGGATTGCGCCTGTGAATAGCCACTGCACTCCAGCCTGGGCAACATAGCAAGATCCTGTCTCTAAAAAAAAAAAAGAAACAATAGATTTTTGTACATTGATCTTGTATCCTGCAACCTTGCTGAACTCCTTTCTCAGCTCTAATAGTTTTTTTGGTGTGGATTCTTTAGGGTTTTCTATATATAAGATCATATAATTTACAAGTAGAGATAGTTTTACTTGTCTGTAGGGAGTTTTATTTTGTTATTTTGAGACGGAGTTTTGCTCTGTCGCCTAGGCTGGAGTGCTGTGATACAATCTTGGCTCACTGCAACCTCTGCCTTCTGAGTTCAAGCGATTCTCCTGCCTCTCAGCCTCTTAAGTAGTTAGGATTACAGGCACGTGCCACCATACCCCGCTAAGTTTTGTATTTTTAATACAGATGGGGCTTTGCCATGTTGGCCATGCTGGTCTCAAACTTCTGAGCTCAGGTGATCTGCCCACCTTGGTCTCCCAAGGTGCTGGGATTACAGGTATGAGCCACTGCGCTTGGCTGGGAATTTGATTTTAAAGAAATAAAAAATTAGATCCCCTTCCACTCTTCCTGTCTGAACAACCACTTGAGGATTGACTGAGACTGTTGGAAACTATGTTACCTCGGGGAACCGAGGCCTTCATATGGTTTCCCACATTGCTATATTACCTGGAATATATGCAGAATATTTAAAAGAAGAACAACCCAAAGAAATCAGTGGCTTCCTGATAGACCAGGATTAAATAGCTTCAGTTAAAGGAGTCCCAGAATTACCTAGGAACCTTGTGGAGAAGTTCTTCAGTTTGCCCCAACCTGCTTCTGAGGCTTGATCCTGTGTAGTGAGACATGACATTTTCCCCCTTGGGATAGCAGTGACTTGAAGAAGAGTGCCACACCACCCTGCTGGGATGAGAAAGGTGGAAGCAGGTCTTACCTGTGTAGTTGCAGAGAGGGGCTCACTCAGGACCCAGCCCTGGGCCTTGTTCGATCCTACCCGAGTGGGATGCCAGTGGCATCCAGTGGCCTGTCAGGTGAATCACAGGTTGGAATTCTGATCTGTACCCAAGCAGGAATCTTTCCCTTCCCTCTAAATCAGGTAATGGGCCACGCTCATTCATGATGAAGAGAAGCTGGGTGATTGGCTTGGAAGAGGTTGCATTGCCTAACTCAGTGTCTGCCTCTGAGGATGAATGGTGACCTGCAGAGATACCAGCTGTGCAGATAGACTAATCTCCTTTAGAATTTTCCCCAAGCCCATTGGTGCATTTTGTGAGTCGACTGCCTTTTTCTCTTTTAGAAATTCTGACAAAAATTAATGATGTATCAGTGTTTAATGATACCTGTGTGAGATGGCAAATGAACTCAGAAAGAATAAACTCCAAGATTGTATATGTGGTAAGTAGTGATCTACTTTTTCCTTCTAGGATAGACACTGTCACCCCTGGGAATATGAGTCAGAGGGACTTAATTCCATGACAGCTTCTCAATCTAATTGGTTTTTTTTCTTTTTTTCTTTTTGAGACAGAGTCTCACTTTACAGTGCAGTGCTGTGATCTTGGCTCACTGCAACCTCAGCCTCCTGGATTCAAGCAATTCTCCTGCATTAGCCTCCTGAGTAGCTGGGATTACAGGTGCACGCCACCATGCTTGGCTAATTTTTTTGTATTTTCAGTAGAGACAGGGTTTCACCATGTTGGCCAGGCTGGTCTTGAACTTCTGACCTCAGGTGATCCGCCTACCTCAGCCTCCCAAAGTGCTGGGATTACAGGCATGAGCCACCGTGCCTGGCCTCAATCTAATTGCTTTCTAATGCCACTGTCATTTAAAAAGAATGGACAGGATTTTCAAGGATAACTGGATGATTTCGTTATTTTACATTTAGCATATGTGTCATTCGGCAGGGTGCATTGTGGGGGATGCGTTTATATTTGGCATCCTCATGATTGCTTGTTTTCAAGCACTTGTATTTCACTCCCCCAGAGCAAGCCTGGGAATGTCTGCTGACTTGGTGACAGAGTGCAGCCGGTGGTCCTCAGGTTGCAATCGCCTCTATTTGATCATTTGTGTGCAGGAGAGAGCACTTCCTAGGGAGATTCCTCATTTATGTCTTTTTTAGGGTTTTAGTAATCACTGGGCGAATCAGAGTTTATCAGCAGATACCTGGTAGCAGAGGTTTATTTATCAGCAGATACCTGGTAGCAGAGGTTTACCTTATGAATGCTCCCTGGCTGAGCAGCGCAGTATAAAATGGAATAGTAGAAGGGGCTCCAGCACCACAAATTCTGGATTGTTTTGACTGGAGTCACAGTGGGTTCTCTTGTCTTTTCCTCTTAAAGATATCCGTAAAAGGACAACGGTTGGACGCTATAGAATCAGTTCATGAGGAGACAGTCAAGTTGACCACAGACAGCAGGACCCCAGAAGTGTGCCTCGCCTTGTATCCAGGCACCAACTACACCGTGCACATCTCCATAGCACCTCCCAGGCGCTCTGTGCCAGCCGTCATTGGTTTCCAGACAGCTGGTAGGTGGAGGTGAAGTCTCATTTCCATTTCCTTGTAGAAAATGCTAAGCACAGGATGTAGGAAGCATGCTGCAGAATCAGCTGGGCTTGAGAGCTCCTATTTGCTTTCTGAGATTTATAATCAGATGTAGTTGCTCCAGTGGCAGAACCACAGCTGGTCGAGAGATCCCCATCCTCTTGGTTCCAGGCTGAATGGGCTCTGGGGTGTTTTTTTTTTCAGCTGAGCCCTCCAGAAGAGGTGGAAGGTAATAAAAAGGCATTTAAAAAGAAAACATTAGGTGATGATCAGTCCATTCTCAAATATCCAAGGCAACAGAGGGTAACCATGTGGCTTATCTTTGGTAGTAAACTCAAAAGTCATTTTTGGCCAGGTGTGGTGGCTCATTCCTATAATTGCAGCGCTTTGGGAGGCTGAAGTAGGTGGATCACTTGAGGTCAGGAGTTCCAGACCAGCCTGGCCAGATGGCAAAACCCTGTCTCTGTTAAAAATAGAAAACCTTAGCCGGGCATGGTGATATACACCTGTAGTCCCAACAACTTGGGAGGTTGAGGCAAAAGAATCACTTGAACCCGGAGGGTGGAGGTTGCAGTGAGTGAGCCGAGATTGCACCACTGCACCACTCCCGCCTGGGCCACAGAGTAAGACTCTGTCTCAAAAAAAAAAAAAAAAAAAGAGTCACTTCTCACCCTTGCCTGTGAAAGTGGAGATGCCAGGAAAGCTGACCCACTAACTTTGAGGGGATCGAGTTGAGAGTACGGAAGTGGAAGCAGCGGTACTCCTAGGGTGCAGGTGTTAGCTGAAAAGCGGAGTGGAAGGAAGGAGCTTAAAGAAGTAGAAACAGAGCCGGGCGCGGTGGCTCACGCCTGTAATCCCAGCACTTTGGGAGGCCGAGGCGGGTGGATCACGAGGTCAAGAGATCGAGACCATCCTGGTCAACATAGTGAAACCCCGTCTCTACTAAAAATACAAAAAATTAGCTGGGCATGGTGGCTCGTGCCTGTAATCCCAGCTACTCAGGAGGCTGAGGCAGGAGAATTGCCTGAACCCAGGAGGCGGAGGTTGCTGTGAGCCGAGATCGCGCCATTGCACTCCAGCCTGGGTAACAAGAGCGAAACTCCGTCTCAAAAAAAAAAAAAAAAAAAAAAAGAAGTAGAAACAGCCCTCGTTGTATATAATTGTCACATGGGTTTTTTTTTTTTTTTTTTTTAAAAACATTGTGACAATTCCAGTAAGTTAAAAAAAAAAAACAACCCTCTGGTTATGGGGTATGAGGACTGACTAAATACCTTGTAGATAGGTGGGGTGCACTGGCTCATGCCTATAATCCTAGCACTTTGGGAGGCTGAGGAAGATTGCTTGAGGCTAGGAGTTTGAGGTCAACCTGGGCACAGGTTGTAGAGATGGGGTCTCAACACAGTGAGACCCCATTGCTACAACAAAAAAAAAAAGAAAGAAAGAAAATTTAGCCTGGTGTGGTGGTGCATGCCTATAGTCCCAGTTACTTGGGTGGCTGAGGCAAGAGGATCACTTTAACCCAGTAGTTCAAGGCTGCAGTGAACTATAATCGTGCCACTGCACTCCAACCTGGGTGACAGGGCAAGATCCTGTCTTAGAAAACAAACAAACAAACAAACAAACAAACAAAAACTCTGAAGACAAACTTGGAAATAATTGATGTCATTTATATATTTATTTTTTGAGACAGAGTCTCGCCCTGTCGCCCAGGCTGGAGTGCAATGGTGTGATCTGGGCTCACTGTAATCTCCGCTCACTGCAATCTCTGCTTCCCAGGTTCAAGCAATTCTCCTGCCTCAGCCTTCTGAGTAGCTGGGATTACAGGCACTCGCTACCAGGACCTGGCTAATTTTTGTATTTTTAGTAGAGACCGTGTATCACCATATTGGCCAGGTCTCAAACTCCTGACCTCAAGTGATCTGCCCACCTCAGCCTCCCAAAGTGCTGGGATTACAGGTGTGAACCACCACACCTGGTTGATGTCATTTATTATTTTGGGGGAGTTGAGGAAGTTCTTAATTAGCTGTTTGATATCCCACCTAAAATATACCTTAACCCGACTAGTTGGGAAATGACACATATTCCGCAGAAATAGTTGAAAAGTCTGCCAATCTTTTTTTTTTTGAGACAGAGTCTCTGCCACTCAGGCTGGAGTGCAGTGGTGTGATCTTGGCTTACTGCAACCTCTGCCTCCTGGGATTCAAGCGATTCTTCTGCCTCAGCCTCCTGAGTAGCTAGGATTACAGGCTCCCACCACCATGCCCAGCTAATTTTTGTATTTTTTAGTAGAGACGGGTTTCACTATGTTAGCCAGGCTGGTCTCGAACTCCTGACCTCAGGTGATCCGCCTGCCTTGGCCTCCCAAAGTGCTGGGATTACAGGCGTGAGACATCACACCCAGCCAAGTCTGCCAATCCTAAGAATATAAAACCAAGTATGAGATTATACAAATTAGATCTCTTGATATTTGTATATAAATAAAACAAAATTAATTCTTTATAAGTAAATAATAGGCAAAGATATTATAAAATTAATATGGAAACTAATCAGAGAAGTCTTACAAATTTATTAGTAAACTACTATAGGGAAATGTCTTTAAATGATAATCACTCACCTGTCACTGTTCAGTGAGGATGACCGGTTGCTGTTTGGTTTGGTTTTTATTAATATCCAATTACCTGCTCAAGGTCCTTTCCCTTGGAAAAAAACACGGTCTTTGGAGTCAGGCAGATCCAGTTTTACATCTTAACTCTATATTGAAGAGCTGGCTGATCATGGCTAAGTTTAGTCTCTGGACGAAAGGGAATTGGATTATATTTGCAAGTTAATCTAGAGAGAATTAGGATTTATATTGAGTCATCCTAACTGGGAGCAAGGTATGTTTCCACATTTACTCAGTGTCTACTCAAGTCTTCTGTTTATTTATGTACTGCCATAAAGATTTGTCGTCCTTTTCCTCCAGATCCTGCACCTTCTGTTGTCTGATTTCATTATCAGAGTTATGCTATTTTCTTAAAATGGATTGAGAAGTTTTCCATTTTTTTCCCTCTGGAATAATTTATATAACATTGGAATTATTCCCTTCCTTTAAAGTTGGACATTTGCTCAAAAGATCATTTAAGTTTCACCCCTTTAAGGAGATGATTCTTTGACAACTTTGCCAATTTCTTCCATGAGTTTGGGTGTGTTTATGTTTCTGACATTTTCTTGAGTCAATTTTTATAATTTATATATTTTTCTAAAAAATGTATATTTGGTTTATATGTTACACATATTGACAGAATGTCATATGGAATATTTGCTTACATCTCCTCTGGGGCTATAGGTTATATAATCCCAGGTGATTCTGACTCCTAATTTTGGTTCTCATTCTCTTTTTAGAGGTTGATTGGCTTGGGTTGTGAGTTTTATTACTAATTTTTTTCTCCCTGGGGTATGAACTATTGGGTTTTAAAATTGTATTTCTTTTCTCCTTTTGTTTTTATTTTTCCTTCTCCATGTTTCTCTCTCTCTCTCTCTCTCTCTCTCTCTTTTTCGAGACACCCAGCTCTGTCAGCCAGGCTGGAGTGCAGTGGTGCAATCACAGCTCGACCTCCTGGGCTCAAGTGATCCTCCCATCTCAGCCTCCCCAGTAGCTGGGACTACAGGCATGCACCACTATGCCTGGCAAATTTTTGTATTTTTTATAGAGACAGGGTTTCGCCATGTTGTCCAGGCTGGTCTCGAACATTTGGGCTCAATCGATCCACTTGCCTCAGCCTCCCCAAGTACTGGGATTATTGGTGTGAGTCACTGTGCACAGTCCATATTTCTGTTAAATTGGTTATATTGTTCTGTTTCTAAATTCTTGAGTTGAGTGCATAACAAAATTCAACTTATTTCCATTCTTTTCTGTTTGATAATAGAAGTCTTTAATGATTCTTTCTCCCTTCCAGTTTTGAGCTTTGGCAGAATTCTTTAGGCATTGATATATATTTCAACGAATGATATAATTGCTATTCTGATTTTATGGTTGATGAAATAATTATTTATGAGTGTTTTAATATGTGTTCTCTTTACGTTTACTTTCAAAGCATTATACAATTACTATTTTGATTTCTCCTTTGAATAATTAATTATAAGCATTTTATACAGTGGTAGATTTTTTTCTTTTTAACATTTATACTGTGTTGTTACTTTCTAGTTTTATTACATTTTGGCATGTTTTGGGGCATTCATTGACATTTTCTTGGGGCTTGCCATTTGGCCAACTTTGGTAATTTCAGTAGGTACTAGATAATAAGGCAGAGTATTTGCTTGTAAGGGGAGTAAGATCTATCATTAAGTCAACTTTATTAATAAGGTTATTCAGGACTTCTGGTTTTTGTTTATTTTCAATGTGGATTGTCATTTTCTGTTCCTCTTAGAGATTCCTATTAGTTTGTTTCACACATTTTGATATGATATTTATGTTCACGACTGATATCTTTATTATAGATTCTTTCACTAGTGACAAATGCCTTATTTTAGCCTATTTAATACCTTTGCCTTGAATTATATGTTGAAAGTAATATTTTTTCTTGATTTATTTGTGCTTGCATTAGCATGATATTCCTTTGTCTACTTTTTTTCCTTCTTGAAAGCTATCTAAATAATATTGCTATAAATGTACTCTAGGAGACAGCATGTATTGAGAACTTTCCTGGGAAAACTTTCATTTTTGAGTAGATAAGTCATCCAACTTACATCATTGTTATTTGTGATATATTTTCCTTTCTTCTGTTTATTTATTTGTTTGAGATGGAATCTCACTGTGTTACCCAGGCTAGAGTGCACTGGCCCAATCTTGGCTCACTGCAACCTTGGCCTCCCAGGTTCAAGCAATTCTTGTGCCTCAGCCTCCTACAGCTGGGATTACAGGCATGAGTCACCATGGCCCGCCCCCCCCTTTTTTTTTTTTTTTTGCCTTTGAGATACACTTTAGCTCTGTTGGCCAGACTGGAGTACATGGTGCAACTGTGGCTCACTGCAGCCTTGACCTTCCATGCTCAAGCAATCCTCCCACCTCAGCTCCTAAGTAGCTGGAACCACAGGTGTGCACCATCATTTAATTTTTTTATTTCTTAAATTTTTGTAAAGACTGTATTGCCCAGGCTGGTCTTGAACTCCTGGCCTCACGGGATCCTCCCACCTCGGCCTCCCAAAATGCTGGGATTACAGGTGTGAGCCTTTGTGCCTGGACTGTTTTTTCTCTTTTTTATGCTACTTTGCTCTGTCTTTTGTTTTCTTTTTCTTACACAGATTTTCTTTTCCAGTGAGTCAGATAGTACAGATTTTGTTTACTTTTCTGCAAGTGATCACATTTAAAAAAGACAAACTCTATTTGAGTGTGTATTTCTTTTTTTTTTTTGAGACGAAGTTTCACTCTTGTTGCCCAGGCTGGAGTGCAATGGTGCTGTCTTGGCTCACTGCAATCTCCACTTCTTGGGTTCAAGTGATTCTCTTGCCTCAGCCTCCTGAGTAGCTGGGATTATAGGCATGTGCCACCACGCCCAACTAATTTTGTATTTTTAGTAGAGATGGGGTTTCTCCATTTTGGCCAGGCTGGCCTAGAACTCCCAACCTCAGGTGATTCACCCGCCTCAGCCTTCCAAAGTGCTGGGATTACAGACATGAGCCACCACGCCCGGCTGAGTGTGTGTATTTCTTTTACAACCAGTGTTAAGACTGAAATATTGTTAACTTTTCCCTGAATGAGACAAGGAAGTTAGCATTCCTTTTATTTATAAAACTTCCTTTTATTTCTTTCCCTCTCTCTTCTCTTCTGTTATTGGTTTAGTATGGCATTATATTACCAGTTTCTTATTTTTAACATGTATTATCTCTTCAAAGAGCTCACTCTTATATTGATTTATAGAAACCTTGGTAGCGAGAATTTAACCTTCGGTATATATTTTAATAGTTTCAGTACTTATTGACAGTCCTTTTAAACCACTTTCTCTGTTTTTTCTCTATTTCTATTTATCTCTCTGTGTGGTGATTTGTCTACCCCACAGGGAGGGAATGGGATACTTCCTGAGTCCATGATGATCTGAGAATGTTTTTTTGTTGCCTTCATATGTGAAATAAGAGCTTGACTGAAGATAAAATTCTTAGGTCATAAACTTTTGTTCTTGCAATTCTAGAAGTATTTCATATTGATATTGAGAATTGAAAGCTTTGAAAGAAGAGTTAGAAGAAGATGTGACTTTCTTTTAAAAAAAAAAATCCTGGCCAGGTGTGGTGGCTTACGCCTGTAATCCCTGCACTTTTGGAGGCTGAGGTGGGTGGATCACCCAGACTAGGTCAACACGGCAAAACCCATCTCTACTAAAAATACAAAAATTAGCTAGGGGTGGTGTTATGTGCCTGTAGTTCCAGCTACTCAGGAGGCTGAGGCATGAGAATTGCTTGAACATGGGAAGCAGAGGCTGCAGTGAGCCAAGATAGCACCACTGCACTCCAACCTGGGTGACAGACTCCAGCTCAAATAAATAAATAAATAAATAAAAATTCTAGTGTAAGCAGTTTGGTTTTCAGCTTGCATATTATGAAGGCTTCCTTAGCCATAAAATTAAAACATTAATCATTTATTAATGTACCCAGCAAATGTTTATTGACCACCTATTATATGTCAGATTTTTTTAGGCACTGGGAATTTGATGGTGACACGGAAGTATCATCCTTCATGGAACCTCCGTCTGGGTAGTGGGCAGATACAAATGTTCATGTTTTGCACTAAGTTTTCCTAGTACCCTGTGAGTTGTTGTTGTTTTGAGACTGAGTCTGCTTTGTCATCCAGGCTGGAGTGCAGTGGTGTGATATTGGCTCATTGCAACCTTCGCCTCCTGGGCTCAAGTGATTCTTGTGCCTCAACCTCCCCAATAGGTGGGATTACAGGCATGTGTCACTATGCCCAGCTAATTTTTGTATTTTTAGCAGAGACGGGGTTTTGCCATGTTGGCCAGATGCGTTTCAAACTCCTGACTTCAAGTGATCTGCCTATCTTGGCTTCCCAAAGTGCTGGGATTATAGGTGTGAGCCACCACGCCAAGCCCCCTGTGAGTTTTTGGTCTTTAGAATTTGGTTTAACTAAATATTAAGAAAATTTTCTTTTATTACATCTCTGATTATTGCTTTTTTTTTTTTTTAAGTTTGTTTTTGTCTCTTCAAATACCCCTATGTGGACTTGCTTGTTTGTCCACACTGGTTTTCCACTTTCTCCTTCTTATTGTCCATGTCTTTTTCCTCTGCCTTCTTTGAATATATAACAAGTTTGTTCTCTATATGCACTTATACAAATATGCATTTTTGCATTTACATTTCCGATCTTTACCATTTCTTTTTTTTTTTTTTTTTGAGACGGAGTTTCACTTTTGTTACCCAGGCTGGAGTGCAATGGCGCAATCTCGGCTCACCGCAACCTCCGCCTCCTGGGTTCAGGCAATTCTCCTGCCTCAGCCTCCTGAGTAGCTGGGATTACAGGCACGGGCCACCATGCCCAGCTGATTTTTTGTATTTTTAGTAGAGACGGGGTTTCACCATGTTGACCAGGATGGTCTTGATCTCTTGACCTCGTGATCCACTCGCCTCGGCCTCCCAAAGTGCTGGGATTACAGGCTTGAGCCACCGCGCCCGGCTTTCTTTCTTTTTTTTTTAATTTTTTTTTTTTTTTTTTTTTTTTTTTGTAGAGATGGGCTTTCACCATGTTGGCCAGAATGGTCTCGATCTCTTGACTTCGTGATCTGCCCACCTTGGCCTCTCAAAGTGCTGGGATTACAGGCGTGAGCCACTGCGCCCAGCCGATCTTTACCATTTCTAATGCACTTTACATTTTGCTGCTGCACTTTCATTTCCTTTTCTTTGGGTTTCATCTAGTTCTCTTTTCATTTCTGCTTCTCTCCACCAGTTTCCTCTCTGCTGTCACATTCTCTTATTATCTAATCCTTTATCTCTTGTTTGAATCTATTTTAAGAATTTCTATTGAACCGTACAAAACAGATGCTGCCTAATTTTACCATTCTTTCACTCAATATTTTCTTTTTTATAAATACGCTCATTCTTTGCCTCCCAAGCACAGTCTTCCTCTCTTTTCCTCTCCTTCTTTGTAGAATCATTTAACAGGTTTTTTTTTTTCCCCTTCTGGATTATTTATCTTTAGAAGATAAAAGTTCTGTCTAGGTCTGGTATTTCCCTCATAATAAAATGGATGGCCTTCCCTTTGATCTTCCTTTTTATTAGATAATGTTAGTATGTTGATGTTAGATCTCAGCATGAAGGATTTACTGCTGGTTGGATGATCCAGTGTCCTTTGGGCAGCAGCTGTGAGAAAGCCCACCACCCTGTGCTTTATTTCTGAGCATTTTGCTATGATTGGGGAAGCTGTTGGCCTTGGGCCTGGCTTCGTTATGGGATTACAGCCTCCCAAGGCAGGAAAGAGGCAAGCCCCTTCTGTCAACCCAGGCTCTGTGCCAGATGGTACCTTCAGGTCCTGAGGCTTCTACTTTGAAGTCCTTTCCCATTACTAATCTACAGTGGGCTAAAAAAGGACTCTTATTATTATTAGCTGTAGCAATAGTAGTATATATACTATTTTTTAATATATATACTTGATTGCCTATCAGAATTGCCTGGTGAGGTTAGGGGCTTGGTTGTTCATACCTGTAATTCTAGCACTTTGGGAGACTGAGGCAGGTGGATGGTTTTGAAACCAGCCTGGAGACATGATGAAACCTTATTTCTACACACACACACACACACACACACACACACACACCCCACAAAAATTAGCTGGGCTTGGTGGTGCATACCTGTAGTCCTAGCTAATCAGAAGGCTGAGGTGGGAGGATTGCTTGAGCCCGGGAGGTGGAGGTTGCAGTGAGCCCAGGCCATGCTACTGCACTGCAGTCTGGGTGACAGAATGAGACCCTGTTTAAATAAAAAAAGAGAGAGAGAAGAAGAATTGTCTGGTGAACTCCTAAAAAAAATACAGATGTCCATGCATCACTTCAAATCTGCTGATGTCTGGGTGATTCTGATGTGCAGTTTGGGAACCACTGGGCTAAATGGCTCCAGATGGAGCATGTGTCATCGATTTGTCCTGTGACTTATCTTTACTTTCCCATGGGCTCTAGTTCTCCTCCAGTTTTTTCCTTTGAAACTTTGGGACTACATTGCTTTGCTTGGAAGACAGGTTGCACAGTAGGTCTTAGGGTCTTTCTTCAGCCCAGGCTCTTCCATGCTGTGCTAAGCTGAAATGTCTTCATGTTTCTGCCTTGTGTATGGCAACCGACCCTTCTTTCCAACCCAGATGCAAATTTTGACCCATTTTTACTTATTCTCCATCACTTCTGTCAGTATTGGGCGTGGGAAGTGGGAGCCAGATGCCTTTGTTCACATTGCCATCTTACCGTGAATTCAGACGATAATGACTGTCTTATGCGAAAATCATATTGAGATGCGAACTGTGCAGACAGAGACAGAAGCTTTATGTGGTATTTCTTACATACATGCATTTCTTACATGCAAACAGTTTGTATTTCTCAAAATCATATGCATATATGTGGCAATTTTAATTTCTGATGTCCTTATGAAATCTTTAAAAGTTGTGAAAATAAAGGACAGCACATATGATAGGTCTTCAAATTCTCTCTCATAACCATCTTTCTACACTTTCCAATTATAGGCAGGAATATTTTCCCCAGTTAGTTGCCTTGTGCTACATACGTCAGTGATATTGAAAATGCTATGGACATTTCTGATCTTGACTAGAATAATTTATTATTCTTATTCTTAGGTAGCAGAAACTCCCATGGGAGAAACACACATTAAAGGTAGTTATAAAATAACTTCTCTTTGGTAGACATTTACACCTTTCTCGTTGGTAGAAAATTTAGTCTTGTTTGTTAGGAAATTTGCTTTTTCTTGAAAATTACTGATGTTATTCCTCACTCTCTGTTATTTCTTTAATTCATTAGTAACAAGCCTATCCTTTTAAACTAGATTAAGAAAATAGAACATGGTAAGAATGAATTGGACTGAAGGAGGTATGAAATGACTTTTTTCTGTACAATGATTGAAACAAGTCTGCTTTCTGATTATTTTATTGCCTTAGTACTCAGCTGAGTGCTCTTGAAATGCTGTCTGCTGTGAAAGCAAATTTCCTCTTGCTTGGTCATCTACTTTCTGGTCATTTTATAGGTTGGAGTGCACTCTTGGTAGTGTTTAAATCTATAGCCTTTGATTTTTATTCACCACTTTCCTTATTCTCAGACTTTCTGGCTACTGTTAAGCTTACCTTTATGACATTTTACTATGGATGATCCAAATGATAGGATTAACTTTCTAAAAATATCACAGATTTCTTTATTAATTTATGGCAATTTTTAAATGCTTCATTTGATTAGCTCAGCAGCCTGTGACCTAAGAAAAGCAAGATGAATTACTTGATTTCACAAACAAGGAGACTGAGGTTCAGTGACTTAGCTAAGGTCATTACAATTGAGAATTTGGAGAGCCAAGACTTGAAGCTAAGTCTGCTGATGCCAGATTTAATGTTATTTGTGTTGAACACCCAACTGGCTCTCTTAAGGTGTCAGAGTTTCACTTGTACCTAGCCATGATGCGTTTTGCTAAGATGGTGCAACCTATCTATAACCTTCTCTCTTGTCTTTTAGAAGATGATATCTTAGAAGATGATGGAATGTTCAATATTTCAATATTTAATGAAACTTGTTTGAAATTGAACAGGCATTCTAGGAAAATTGGATCAGAATACATGTACCAAGTAAGGAGATCTCTTATGCTATCCATTAAAGAATTGTGTTATTTAAAAATTTGGGTGATCTCCGAGTACGTATCCAAAGTATTTAAAAATGGATGAACTTCTAGACAGTTTGTGATTGTTGTTTCTAGAGATGGATGTGAGATGGATGTAAGTGAGGTACTAACTCGAAGAAAGATACTATATTTGGTGACTTGCTATCATTTTCTCTGCCTGACATTTCAATCTTATATTTTATTTTAGTGCTTTAAATAATACAGCTTATTGTGCTGTCAGAGTCACATTTGGGCATGGAGTTTTAAGGAACTCATTGCATGGCAATTGGCCCTCATTTAACTAGATTTTTTTTTAACATCATGAGTAAAAATTATAAGTAAATCCAAGTAAGAACTAAGATTTATTTTTGTGTCATTTTTAGTACCTAGAAAGTCATCTGGTAGAGAGTAAACTCAGTAAGTATTGCATTAATTTTTTTTTTTTTTTTGAGACTGGGTCTTGCTCTGTCACCCAGGTTGGAGTGCAGTGGCACAATCTTGGCTCACTGTGACCTCTACCTTCCAGGTTCAAGCAATTCTTGTGCCTCAGCCTCCCAAGTAGCTGGAATTATGGGTGCTCACCACCATGCCCTGAGATTTTTTAATTTTAGTAGAGATGGGGTATCTCCATGTTGGCTAGGCTGGTCTTGAACTCCTGATCTCAAGTGATCCACCCACCTTGGCCTCCCAAAGTGCTGGGATTACAGGTGTAAGCCACCATGTCTGGGCCAAAATTAATTAATTAATTCTATTTACCAAAAGGATATCATGTATTAGGACCTGGAAGTTTCAATTCAAACTAGTAGAAATATTTAGGTAAATAGGCAACTCCAATATGGTATAGTGAGTGCTTTGACAAAAAGTAAATTAATAATGGAATAATAAAAGTAAGTACAATAATAGAGATTTTGTTTGTGTGTATGTCTATGTACAAATTATTATTATTATTTTTTTTGAGATGGTGTCTTGCTCTGTTGTCCAGGCTGGAGTGCAATGGCTCGGTCTTGGCTCACTGCAGCCTCTGCCTCCCAGGTTCAAGCAATTCTCCCGCCTCAGACTCCCTAGTAGCTGGGATTACAGGCATGCACCATCACACCCAACTAATTTTTGTATTTTTAGTAGAGATGGGGTTTTGTCATGTTGGCCAGGCTGGTCTCAAACTCCTGACCTCAAGTGATCCACCTGCCTCGGCCTTCCAAAGTGCTGGGATTACAGGCGTGAGCCACTGTGCCAAACCCAAGGTACAATTTTTTAAACCACAAGCAAAGACTATTATTCTGAGTCATAGAAAATAAGTAGGAATTAGTCAGATGAAAGAGCAGAGGAGGGCTGAAGAAGGGTACTGTGGGCAAGTCGAGTAACATATTGGATAACAGAGAAAGCAGAGGGGAGTAGGAAGAGATGAGGCACAAATCTAAGCAGTGGTGTGATCATTAGGAGCCCTGTATGCTATGCTTTTGAATTTGGATTTTATTTTGATGTCTGTGGGGAGCCATTGAAGGATTTTTTATTTTTTATGTATTTGTTTTCTCTCTTTTTTTTTTCCCCATTTTCTTTTTACTCTGAAGGATTTTAAGCAGGCAAGTGAGATGTTGAAATTTCCATATTAGAAAGAACACTAGAGCTGGAAACATATTCAAGTACCCAAATAATTTAATATATAATAAATATTAATTTTCAACTCAGCAGAGAAAGGAGATTTATTCGGTAAATGGTTCTGGGACAACTGGTTAGCTTCTTGGTTAAGAAAACCAGTGATGACTTCATACTGTACACTAAAATGATTAAAGGGTAAAATTTAAAAAATGTTGCTTTAAGAAATATGTTAGATAAAGATTAATTTGTGTGACAGGTGAAACACTCTTAAATTGACTGGAAAAAAGTCAATATTCAAAAGTGGTTTGCCAAAGAGAATAGACATATTGCCTAAACACACATGAACACGTTATGTCTCACTTGTAAGTGGTCCAGAAGAATAGGGGACTGCCAGGCCGTGGGGGAGTAGCTCTGACGATAGCACAATCTAGGTTGTGGCCATGGATATGGGTGGCCAAAGTAGAGTGAAGGAAGTTCATAGCATTGAGCTCAAAGAACTCTGAGGCCAACATTTGATGGTTTATCTGTAAGGATGTTTAAGTTATCCAAGAGAATTCGAAGAGTTTGAGAGAGAGGAATCCTTATGAACCAGGTGTGAGGGTGTTAGATGACTGTGGAAATGGATAGAAAAGAGTCAGCGATTGACAGGAATAAGGAGGGCTAGAAGATGGTATAAACAATGGTACCAGCATCAGTGGCAACACTGAGCATGTGTCTCTACCAGCTAACACACACTGACTGATCATATTACTTATGGGACCATCACAAAAGTTTTTCCCTATAATTCCCTGCTGGAGCTGGTAGTGCGTAGAAAATGATTAGGTGACAGTGTGTGATATGACTCCACAGATCAAAAGCCCTGTTACCAGAGGTCTAATAGGAAGGATCCAGTGAAGTACAATGATATTTGCTTTGAATGCATAATCTGCAGTGGTCCGCATAGGTTCTTTTCTTCCTCCAAGCATAGGGTTAAGGAACTCATCTAGTTTAAGTACTCTGTTCTATGAGGCTTGTCCATGGATTTCTTACAATGAAAAGAAATTAAAAGAATTTTGGCCAGGTGCAGTGGCTCGCATCTGTAATCCCAGCACTTTGAAAGGCCGAGATGGGAGGATCGCTTGAGGCCAAGAGTTTGAGACCAGCCTGGGCAACAGAGTAAGATCCTGTCTCTACAGATACATTGTAAAAATAATTACCCAGGTATGGTGGTGCGTGCCTATAGTTCCAACTTCTCGGGAGGCCGAGGATCACTTCAGTTTGAGATTGCTGTGAACAAAGATCGTCCCACTGTACTCCAGCCTGGGTGACAGAACAAGACGCTGTCTCAGAAGGAAAAAAAAACAAAAACAAAAAAAAACAGAAAGAAAGAGAGAGAGAACTATTCAGAAGGGAAGGAGGAAGAAAAAAATAATTTTGCCTATTAGCTTCAATGTAATCTCTTTTGTAATCTCTTTCATTTGGGTGACAATCAAGGGATTATTTTAGAATAGCCTAACATTTTCTTGGTCTGAGATGTAGTTATGCATTTTAAGCTTGGTCCTATATCTGATTTTAAGGACAGGTAAGGTAGCTTTGAAAAGTCCTTCCTCAGATTAGCTTGCTATTGTCTTAAAAATACTTCTAAGTGGGTGAGGATAAATAAAAGGAACTTTCCTGCTTTAACTTGCTTTTGCTAATAGTCTAGGCACCTGCTAGCCCACAGAAAGTAATGCAACACTTTCTTTTAATTTCATGACAGTTTACCGTTCTGGGTCAGAGGTGGTATCTGGATAACTTTTCTCATGCAACATCGTTTAACTTCACAACGAGGGAACGAGTGCCTGTAGTATGTTTGAATTTGTACCCTACGACTGATTATACGGTGAATGTGAGCCTACTGAGATCTCCTAAGCCGCACTCAGTGCAAATAACCATAGCAACTCCCCCAGCAGGTGGGTGCAGATGTCTTTTTTTTGTGCGTCAGGACAAATTGCCTATGTGATTCGAACTATGGAGTGTGGCGGGGCATAAAGAGTGCTAGTCTGGGAGTCAAGAGACATGGGTTCCAGTTCTAACAAACTTTGTTAACTCTGTCTGGGGTTCAGGATGCCTGAATGTTACCACTTATCTTCTTCCTTGCAGGGTTCTGGGTGGCCTGATTTATTCAGAGCTCCCTGGGAATCCTAAATTGAGAATTTTGTAAAGCATTTTTTTTTTTTTTTGAGATGGAGTCTCCAGCCCAGGCTGGAGTGCAGTGGCACAATCTGTGCTCACTGCAACCTTTACCTCCCTGGTTCAAGCGATTCTCCTGCCTCAGCCTCCTAAGTAGCTGAGATTACAGGTGCCTGCCACCACACTCGGCTGATTTTTGTATTTTTAGTAGAGATGGGGTTTCACCATGTTGGCCAGGCTGGTCTCGAACTCCTGATCCCCCCGTCCCCCTCCTTGGCCTCCCAAAGTGTTGGGACTACAGGTGTGAGCCACCACGCTCAGCCAGTTTCTGCTTTCATGGTTATTATATCTATATAATAAGTGCTGGGATTACAGGTGTGAGCCACCGTGCCCAGCCTTCTGTAAAGCATTTTATCTCTCACCCCAAATTTAAGACAGCTGAACCCTAAGGGTATTCATTATCGACAACTAGAACCACCTTCTAGGAGACCATGTTGGCCAGGCTGTTCTCAAACTCCTGACCTCAAGTGAGGTCTCCTGATTCAGCCTCCCAAAGTACTGGGATTATAGGTATGAGCCACCATGCCTAGCTTCAGTTTTTATCCTATTTTTCATATCAGGTTGAGCCTGGCATCTTGTCCTATCTGTATCAACAGAGTTTGCACAAGGAGTACCTCCTGACATCATAAACCCACTCCTCAACACATTTTCAGCTGCATAATAATGCTCACAAATTGAATGTGAATTCCCTCCAATTATTAAATTCTCAGAGAAATAAAAGTCTATAAATAAAATCTGGCTGGGCGTGGTGGCTCACATCTGTAATCCCAGCCCTATGGGAGACCAAGGTGGGTGGATTGCTTGAGCTCAGGAGTTTGAGACCAGCTTGGGCAACATGGTGAAACTCTGTCTCTATAAACAATACAAAAATTACCTGGGTGTGGCAGCAGACACCTGTGGTCCCAGCTGCTTGGGAGGCTGAGGTGGGAGGATCTTGAGCCTGCGAGGTTGAGGCTGCAGTGAGCCAAGATTGCGCCACTGCACTTCAGGCTGGGCAACAGAGCAAGATCATCTCAAATAAAGAAATAAAGAATAAATAAAATCCACCTCCCCTGGTAAAATAAACTAAACTGTAAAGGCATTAAGTCCCCAATTTTTTCCATCCTCCATCTTCTCTGCTGAGTCTTAGAGGGTCCTGCTGAAATGGAGAGTGTGTTCTAGCTGTTGAATCCTAGAAATCTTGTTTTGTAATAGATGCTACTTCTTTGGTGTACAGGGGACTGGCAAATGCCGAGGCTATGAGGCAGGTGCATCCTTGGCATATTCTAGGAATGTCATGGAAACCAGTATGGCTGGAGCAGAGAGCTGGGGACAGTGGTGAGAGATGAGGTCTAAACTCTAGCATGAGTATAACGAATGAGAGGCCCATGGTGTCAAGTTCAGAAAGAAGTCTGTTGTTACCTTCTCCTTTGCCTCCCTAAACTACTAGTAGTAAATATAATGTACCGTGCCATAGTTCGGCCTCTGTAGGTTGCCAAGCAGTCTGGAGTCTACCACATGTTAATTTCAACTTAGATTGGGAAATGTCTTCTCATTAGGGTGGTTGGATTCATTCTGACACTAGGTACTGTCCTTGAAAATGTTAGGCATTTGCAGTGGTGGCTCTGGGTCTTTCTTGATGCCCGTTCCAAGGATTTAGAAGCTTTTCATTTTTATTGCTTCTTTGAGCCCTCTTTCTAGCCCAGCCTTACTCCTGCTGAAGATCTGTATCTGTTTAGTGAAAGAGCCTCCGTTCTCTCTGGGCAGGACACCCCACATTTATCTTAGGAAACTCTTCAAATGAAATGCATTGTCTTGCATGCTTCCTTCACTGTCTCAATTTTTGACTCTTTTCTCTGAATTTCTCTAACCGAAGAAAGATCCCCCAAATTGTTTTAGTTCTGGACTCCATAGGCTCCAAGTATTGAATGTCTGCCTGTGAGTTCTACTTCTGGGTTAGGAGGTTCCCTTTTGTCTCCCATGGGGAATTACCTTCGGCTGATCCGTGAGCTGCTGTTTCCTGTACTTTCACTGGTCTGATGAGGTCCAGGAAATCCGCTGGGTTAGTGGGATTTCACCCAAACCCTACCTTCTTGGAATTGAATTTCTAAGACTTAAATGGTCGGTGCTTCTTTGGTGGGAACTGAAACATTTCTTCTTGCCACCGCTTCCTTTTCTGGATCAGAGACATAGCCCTGGGATGTTCCGGGTCCCTCTGAGAACATTCCTACTTAGCAGGTCCTGCTCAGCCCTAAGCCTTTACCCTCCCATTTAAGTTGTTTCTGTTCCTTCTTTATCCCCAGGTAGGGCTCATACCTCTTGCTAGGTCTTAGTAGTTTCCTTTTCTATATTTGCTTTTTGTTTTCAGTTTTCATTTTTTGTTCTCACATATTACTTTGGAATCTGCCTCGGGTCTCTGTAGAGAAAGAATGATGTCACAGAACTCTGGACCTGCCTTAAACATCCAGTGTTAAAATACATTCTTCCCACTTTCATTTTCATTAAGAGGTATTTATTTCTATTCAGTTCAGCCTAAACCCACGCCTAGGCTTAATCAATTGTCATTTTCCCTGGATCTTGTTTAATACAGCTCTATTTCCCAGGCAGATGTCCTTATAGCCTGTGCAATACTGGTTGTCCCATCTACAAAAACGCCACCTTGAAACTCACTTAGTGATGCTTGAAGAATTCTGCATTGATTGTTCACTGATCATTCTTTCTCCTTTTAAACATGTTGACATTTCTTTACAGAGTGTCACGGTTCCAGTTATTAAGGAAGAAAGGAAGAGTTCTCATTAATGCCTATTCTCACTCTTCTATTTAAAACTTTTCCTTGTCATATTTTTCTAACTGGGCCAATATGATTTCAAATTTTCTTCTTAGTGTTATTTCCTTCTCTTTATTTCATTCTCTCTAATCTTATCCTATCTGTGAGACCAACACCTGTTTTGTAAACTGATTGCATTCCTTTTTCAGAGATGGGAAAATCATTTCTAGGAATAGAGTTCTAGGTATACACTTTTTGTTATTTCTTTTTAGCATTTGAGCTTATAATAATTCCACTTGAATTTTTTTCACTTAAACCCTAAAAGAATTTCTTATCTAGAATCCCCAGTCTGAGTTTCTGCAAAACAGATCATCCAAGGCCATTTAAAAGCCCTTGGTGTGGGGGTGAACTCAGCCTGTGGAGAAACCACGGATCCAGTCTTTCTGCAGTTCTCTCCTTAGCCCTGGATGAAATTCCAAACAATATAAAGAGAAATGGAATTTTGGCAAGCTAATCTAGTGTTCTCTACTAATATCTAGCTCCCCCAAATGCTCTTTAAAATCTCCCACTAATGCTCTGTTTGTGCACCTTAAACTTTAGCAAGTGTAATAATTACCCAAACAGCTTACAAAAACATGGGTTCTTGGGCCCCATCCCAGAGGTTCTGATCCAGTAGGCCTTTGGTGGGGGAAGGAAATTTTCATTCCTAGTGAGCTCTCAGGCCTTGCTGATATTGTCAGTCCACATTTTGAGTCGCATTGCTCTAACCACATAAACCTCAGCTACTTCTGGGCAATTTCAAAGTTCTTGCAGGTGGAGATGTGGTAAGAAAAGAAAGACTAAAAGAAAAATAAATGGTAGCTAAAATAATTCCTTCTACTCCTGTCTAAAAAGCCTGTCTTAAAGCTTTCTGTGATTTACAAAGTTTTCCTGGTAATCAGATGTCTACCTACCTCATCTGTTCCTAAATTCCAGCTGCAGACACCAAGACCTCCCATCTTCCCCCATGGTGCCTTGCTCCCTGTGTGGCAGCTCTTATCTTTATACTCAAGGCCCCAATCAGTATATCCACCTTTTTCAGGGAGATACTGAATCTTACCTCTCCTTTCCATCTGAGTTTACATAGGACAAAGAGATAGACACATGACAAGTAGAGTATCAACTTTATTGATCTGGGCAAGTTTCCGGGACTTTATGGATCTGGGAAAGTTTTCCTCCAACACTGAATTTCAGGTAAAAGCTACGCTGAAGGATGAAGTTTAGCTACTGTGGCCAAGTGGAACTTCCTGCTTGCTTTCCCCTGGAAGTAGGGGCAGTTGGGTCCGTAAAGGAGCCTTGCCTGGCTTACCCACCCAGTCTCAGGCTGAATAGCAGAGGAAAGGGTGGTGACAGACACTGGTTACTTACCTCTTGGAGACTGGAGATACCCAGAGTGCCCCATGTACCTGTGCAAGAAATTCCATTTCTCTTTATATTGTTTGCTTTCCTAGAGAGTAATTCTGCATTTTGTTTGGGTGGCGACCTATAACATATAAACTTATTACTTGGAAATGTGACTCAAGGAATTGTAGTCTCCTACCAATTAGATTACATATTTACTGTCCCTATATAGGGATAGTAATCCTATATAGGATTAACATATAGGGGACAGGGAGAAGACAAAATTGTCTTTTCCTTTATGGAACTGGAAAGACAGGTAAAGAGCAACCTTTAATACACTCCACCAAGATCACTGATCTCTGTAATTATCGTAAACAGGAAAGGTCCATCATAGTTACAGGAGTCTATGCTAGGAAAGCAATTTAAATTACTTTTAGTTTCCTTCAAATTCATTTGTTTTGAAGGAACAATTTGTTAAATTTCTTGATTGATATACCATCATTATTTTATTTGTTGATCAAATTTTGAGTTTGTATGGACATATGTAGTTTACTCATGTACTGAGGGTATGACTACTTTGATTATTATTTATGTTCTTTCTTCTGTTTTATGGTTTCTTTCAATTTTGTTTATGGTGTTTTTGACATATAAATGTTTTAGATTGCTGGGTGCAGTGGCTCACACCTGTAATCCCAGCACTTTGGGAGGCCAAGGCGGGTCAGGAGATCAAAACCACTCTGGCCAACATGGTGAAACCCCATCTCGATTAAAAATACAAAAATTAGCTGGGTGTGGTGGCACACCCCTCTAGTTCCAGCTACTGGGGAAGCTGAAGCAGGAGAATCGCTTGAACCCAGGAGGCAGAAGTTGCAGTGGGCTGAGATCACGTCACTGCACTACAGCCTGGGGACAGAATGAGACTCAGTATCAATTAAAAAAAAAAAAAAAGTTTTAGATTGCTGTACAGTTAAATCTATTGATCTTTTCCATTGTGATCTATTACATTGTTATTAAGTGTATAATTTTTAAAAACAAAAGTGTATTTATATTCTGTCTTATTTTTCTTTAAGTGACCTGCATGGATATATAAAATAAAAGATAATAGATTAGCTGTCTAGGCTAAAGAAGAAAGAAAACAAAAGCGGAGACGTTAAAAAAAAAAAAAAAGGAATACAGTAAGGTTAAGAATAATTCATGCCCTTCTAACCTATTTACTTGTTCATTAGAACCTCACAAATTTAGGTTTAAGTCTTCCTATGCAGCCAGAAAGGAAACGATTGCATTGTCCATAATGTTACAATGCAGCAGTGTTTCTCATAAATTGGACAATGTCTGAGCAGCAGTTTGTGAGGATTTTATAAGTCTAATTTTTTATATTGCCCCTGAACACAGAAAAGTACAATTCAGTGTAGAGTGGCAGAAAAGGTGCTTTAGAAATGTCTGCTCTTTGCTGATCTGGCTTGATTCAGGGGTAGGATTAGGTTATTTAGATTATTGGGAGGTATGATTGAAGTCCATTTCTTTCAAGAACTGTTTCCTAAATATTGTTTCCCCCAACTGAGATTTGATGAAAGTTTGGTGTCACTGAGCTAGCAACCGTTTTCTCTTATAAGTACCCAGGGAGCAATTGTTCTATGCTACCAATTGAATAACAAGAACTTGTGCTTGAATTGAAGGCTGCCCTCCTCTGTTGGAAGGTTGAGCCTAGGGAGCTCAGCCAAAGGAATTGTTTGAATCTGTTCTGCCAGTGAATGGGTGATTGAACCCTCAAAATTCCTCTTCATAGAATATAGTCACAGGTGTTTAGCCTGAAAACATTTCATAGTAGTTCTAACCAGATACCAAATTTGCCTCAAGAAAAATTTTAATAAAATAACAGTAAAGCTCCCAGCTTTGAACCATATTGTATTTTGTGGCCCTCTCTAAGATAAACTGCTCCCCAAATGTAAATCAAGGATAATTAAGATGATACCATTGTTTATAGAACAGTTATACAATAGTAACTTTGCTTTCAGCATACTTGATTTATAGCTCTTCTTTTTGACAATATTTAGCTTGCAAAGCCAACTGTCTATATAGGCTACTTCTAATTAGAGATTTAATTTTTATGTACATTATTATTTATGTACAAAAGAATGCTTTTACTTAGTTCTTTTTAGCAGAAGATTGCATGCATTTAGATATTCCCAAAATAGTGTTGGTAAATTTTTTAAAAATCCTAAAAAGAGAAAGAATAGAGCGCTCTTATCGGAGAGTAAAGCCCTGTAGAAAACCATAACTCTTAAGGTATCTTTATGATGCAGGTTTTAAACAGCATGCATAATTTGAGATCTATGTGGACTTTATAAAACTTCCCCCATAATGGATTCCTGCTGACAGAATTAAAGTCTGAACAAAAGATAATAAAGACCATAAATAATTTAATGTTTTTTCTAATATTTTTCCACAGAATGATAAATATTATAACAGTATTCTGTGGTTGAAGAGTTTTGCCTGAAGTCTACCTCCTTTTCTTACAAACCATTAGCCTGAGAAACCCATACTTGCAGTTGTCAAGCCAGAAATTGGTGTACATTTTACATGGAATATACAATCATCTGAATATGCCAAGTATGGAGAGAGTAAGCGTTGTTCTTTTAACAGATAAGATAATGACCTTGTAGATCCAGCTCAGTGGGACCATATCCATAACCTTTACTCATAAAGATGAGTAAGTTGTTTAGAATTGGCGCCCTCTGCTAAATGAGTTCTAAGTGGCTCTGAAGGCAATAGGTCCATCTCATTCTTTTTAAGGCCTTTATTTTCTAATCATGTATACAGGCACACACTCCAAAACTGCTCTCACCTTGGCTGAAATCAGAGAAAGGATCACATACTTTTTAGTCTAAATTATTCCTTAGTACCATGCAAAGGAAAGCTAACTACAAGATATTTTAAAAACTTTTATTTACTTATAATTTTTAAATTTGATATGATTTCAAAATTTTCCCTTTCTTGCACCCCTACCCCTTCGTGTAATATATCCCATGTGGTCATTGTGTGTTGTTTTATGTGGTGTTAGATTCTGTTCACTAATATTTTCTTTAGTATTTTTGCACCAATATTCATAAGTGATGTTGGTCTATACTTTTCTCTATTTTTTTGCACTGTCTTTATCAGGTTTAAGCATTGGCATTTTCCTTTCTTCATAAAAAGAATTTGTAAAGTTCCCATCATTATTTGTACCCTGGGACAATTCATTAGCGTTTGGACTATATGATTTTAGATGGTTTGGTAGAATTCATCAAATTCTATGAAATGATCTCGATATGGGACTTTTCTATGGGGTTGTTCCTTGGTGACTTTCTCAGTTTTATTTTCTATGGAAATGTTTCAGTTTAAGCTTTTTCTGTCTAATGGAATCAATTTTGGTAATCCATATTTTCTAAGGAATTATGTATGTATTTCATCCAAGTTTTAAAATGTATTTGTATACTGATCTGCAAAGTAGTTTTTTTTAACTTTTTGAATTTTCTTCTCTCAGTGATCATTTCTCCCTTTATTTTTATTTTCTGCCCTTTTTCTAGATTAAATTAGCTAAGTGGTTTATCTATTTTATTAGTTTTTCTAAGATTTTGGCTTATTAATTGGATCTATTATTTTTTTCTCTTCCTCTCACAGCATCAGGGATTAACAAACTATGACTTGCAGACCAAATCTGGCCTGTCACCTGTTTTCATAAATAGTTTTATTGTAGCAAAGGCAGAGTTGAGTAGTTGTGACAGAACTGTCAGCCTGGAAAGCCTAAAATATTTACTTATCTGGCCCTTTATACATACAACTTATTGATTCTCGTTCTATATCATTAATTTCTCCTTTCTTTCTTTCTTTCTCTTTCTTTCTTTTTCTTTCTTTCTTTCTTTCTTTCTTTCTTTCTTTCTTTCTTTCTTTTTCTTTCTTTCTTCTTTCTCTCTCTCTCTCTCTTTCTTTCTTTCTTTTCTTTTCTTTTTTTTTTTTGTTTTTGAGACAGAGTCTTGCTCTGTCACCCAGGCTAAAGTGCAGTGGTGCGATCTCAACTCACCAACTGCCTCCTGGGTTCGAGCAATTCTCCTGCTTCAGCCTCCCAAGTAGCTGGGATCACAGGCACATGCCACTACACCCAGCTAATTTTTGTATTTTTAGTAGAGATTGGGTTTCACCATGTTGGCCAGGCTGATTTTGAATTCCTGACCTCAGGTGATCCACCCACCTTAGTCTCCCAAAGTGCTGGGATTACAGGTGTGAGCCACCGTGCCTGGCCAGTTTATGCTTTCTTTTGCTTTACAGAGGTGGTTGTACTATATTTTCATTGTGACTTGTGGCTTTTAGCACTAAAAATTGTCCTTTGTCATATTTAATGGTTTTCAATGTGAATTCTGCTTTGTCTTGTATAGGGATTGCAGTGCCTATTTTCTTATGGTTTCAACTCCATCCTATTATTTTATGTTACAACTACTATATGAATTGTGTTATATTTTCTACATTTCTTTCTCTATGTGATGGATTTTCTTTGCTTTTAAATTTATTAATTATTTTTTTTAAGACTGAGTTTTGCTCTTGTTGCCCGCCTGGAGTGCAATGGCACAACCTCGGCTCACTGCAACCTCTGCCTCCCAGGTTCAAGCAATTCTCTTGCCTCGGACTCCGTAGTAGCTGGGATTACAGGCATGCACCACCACACCCAGCTAATTTTGTATTTTTAGCAGAGATGGGATTTCTCCATGTTGGTCAGGCTGGTCTCAAACTCCTGACCTCAGGCGATCTGCCCTTTCTGACCTCCCAAAGTGCTGGGATTATAGGCATGAGCCACCATGCCCCGCCCTATTTGTTAATTTTTAAAGGAAGGTTTATATTTTTCTAGTGGTTGCCTTTGTACCTTTAAAAAATGTCCTGTCTCCCTTCCGTTTTCTCATTTAACTTTTCCCCATCTGGTTTGTCAGGTTTTTTGTTTATTTATTTGTTTGTTTTTAAGACAGGATCTCACCCTGTTGCCCAGCCTGAAGTACAGTGGACTGATCATAACTCACTGTAGCCACAACTTCCCAGGCTCAAGAGATCTTTTGCCTCAGCCTCCTGAGTAGCTGGGACTTTATGTACAAGCCACAGTGCTCAGCTAATTTTAAAATTTTCTGTAGAGACAAGATCTTGCTTTGTTGCCTATGCTGGTCTCAAACTACTGACTTCAAGTGATCCACCTTTCACTTCCCAAGTGCTGGGATTACAGGTGTGAACCACCACACCCAACTGGTTTGTCAGTTTTTTTTGTTTGAGATGGGGCCTTACTCCCAGGCCGAAGTGCAGTGGCATGATCATAGCTCACTATAGCCTTGAACCCCTGGGCTCAAGTGATCCTCTGACCTCAGCCTCCCAAATAACTGGGGCTACAGCCACCATGCTTGATTAATTTTGTTATTATTTTTTTTTGTAGAGACAGGTTCTCCCTAAATTGCTCAGGCTACTCTTGTACTCCTGGCCTTAAGTGATCCTCCTACCTTGGCCTCCCAAAGTGCTGGGATTACAGGTCTGAGGCACTGCATGTGGCCTGGTTTGACAGTTTTTTTTTTTTTTTTTTTTTTAGATGGAGTTTCACTCTTGTTACCCAGGCTGGAGTGCAATGGCGCCATCTCGGCTCACCGCAACCTCTGCCTCCTGGGTTCAGGCAATTCTCCTGCCCCAGCCTCCTGAGGAGCTGGGATTATAGGCATGCGCCACCATGCCCAGCTAATTTTTTGTATTTTTAGTAGAGACGGGGTTTCACCATGTTGACCAGGATGGTCTCGATCTCTTGACCTCGTGATCCACCCGCCTCGGCCTCCCAAAGTGCTGGGATTACAGGCTTGAGCCACCGCGCCCAGCCAACAGTTTTTAATAGCATACTTTAACTCGTTTTTTTCCCTTATGACATTCAACTATTGAATCAACTAGTTTATTCTATTTTCTTTTTTTCTGTGTCCCTTCTCCTCTCAGTTTTTCAGTTGCATTATTTCTACTTTATGAAAACATACAGCATTTATATATCATTCTTCTGCCTTGCCCCATTTTTATTTTTGTCTTAGAGCTGCAATCGAACTTAGCAAATACTTATCATTAGTCCTTTTACTGAAGTTTATGTCTTGGATGAACCTCATTTTCTAGTAGCTTCCTCAAGAGCACAGTATTCCTTGAGTTCTTGCATATTTAGAATTGTTTCTCTATAGCCTTGATACTTGAAAGATAGCTTGGCTAGATATGAAAATCTTAATTCATACTTTCTTGATTTGAGTTTCTTAAAAAGATTCAGGGATGTCTCTATAATTTTGTTCAGATGACTGCAGAACCTGGAAAAGCTATTGCTGCTATTGCTACATAACATACTGCTATTATTGGTCTTTTTATATAAACACACACACACACACACACACATATATAAATATATATATATATATAATTTGAATTTTTGGAAACTGTAGCTGTGCTGTCAACTTTGGAAAAAGTATCCCAGTTTACTGTATTGAGTTGGCATTGTACAGAAGTTAACAGCCATATTGGTCTAAAAACGTTAAACTTAATTTTTTTCCATTTGTACAGGGGTAACACACTATTAAATATGTAAGGTCTTATCTACATGGGTTTGATTACAGAAACTAATAAAGTATTCTCTAAATAAAAAAAAAAAGATTCACTTCTTTTGTTACCTTGCTTTCTATGTAGCTTTTGAGAAGTTTGATGCAACCCAATTCTTTTGCCCTTGGATCTTATTTGTTTATTTCTTTGAGTGAAGACTCTGAGATTTCTTTCTTTATCTTTAAAATCTAATAGTTTTACCTGGGTACATTTTGGGGTGATTGTTGTGGGTCAGATTTCACAGGTACCCAGTGGATCCTTTTAGTATTTCTACTTCGGTTTCTTTATTTTTGTAAAGTTATCTTGAATTATAGTTTTAAATACTAATTCTGTTTCATGCTTATCTTCTTCAGAGAATTTAATTATACATATGTTGGATCTTTGCCTGTACTCCACTTCATTCATTTTATTTTTGACCCTTTTAACTTCTTTTTAATCTCATTTTTATTATTTTCAATTGTTTTCCTGTATTTCTTCAACGGCTTTTATTAAATCTGCCCTTTTTTAGGCACCATGAAATTTAGTCTTTATTATTTCTAATGTGATTTTGTATTTTCATTTTTTGTCCTGGACTCAGTCTCCTGTTTCATTGCCTCCATATTTTTTGTCCACTTATGTTTTACATTTTAAATTTTCCAGGCCTGGAGCAGTGGCTCACACCTATAATCCCAGCACTTCGGGAGGCTAAGGTGAGCAGATCACTTGAGGTCAGGAGTGTGAGACCAGTCTGGCCAACATGGTAAAACCCTATCTCTACTAAAGATACAAAAATTAGCGCATGATGGTACACGCCTGTAATCCCAGCTACTCAGGAAGCTGAGGCAGGAAAATTGCTTGAACCCAGGAGGCAGAGGCTGCAGTGAGCAGAGATCATTTTACTGTATTCCAGCCTGGGCAACAGAGGGAGAATCCATCTCAAAAGGAAAAAAAAAGTTTTAAAATTTCTGACTCAAGGTGTTTTCTTCATAACCCCAAACACTTATTTGAGGATACTTATTTCAGATTATTAATGAATGGACTCCCCCCACCCCAGTTTGTGGGTTTAAAAAAATGTAGAGCTTTTTACAAGCTGCATTGTTTTTATTATATGTGTGTGTGTGTGTGTGTGTGTGTGTGTGTGTGTGTGTGTGTGTGTGTATACACACACACATATTTTTTAATTTTTTTAAAATAAACACTGCTTTTGTCTGTTAATTCCATGGGCAGAATTGACGGTTTAGGGTGGTTAACAAGATTTCTAGGTTAAGAGTGCCCTCTTCTGTCACTAAGTGAAATGTGGTTTCTTCAAAAGTTTTGTTTTGTTTTTTGATAGGGCTGGGCATGAATTGTGTGTTCTCGTTTTTAAGTTCTCTTTTGCCTTGTAGGATCTTCCATTTCCCTCTCGCCTTTTTTGCCCACCACTGCTTAGTCTTTAAATTACTGTTTAAAGACGAATAGGTGTCCAGAGGGCACCCATTCCTTCCCGTTTATCCTTTTCTTTCCCAGAAGCAATGCCTTTCTCTTACAACCACCTGACAACTCATGGACTTTAAGTCCTTTTCTTGTAGTCAGTGCTCTGACGATACACCAGGTCTTTTTTAGTATTTTCATAGTTAGAGTGGAGCTTCTTTTGCTGGGAGTGAACCTAGCTCACTCTGCACCCCTTGCTTCCCTCTTTTCTACTTCACACATCCCTTCTGGCACCCCTCGCTCTTCATAAGGACTTGTAGGAGATTGAGAGATAGTTTTGCTGAAATTTCATATTTATTTTCCTATTTGACAGTATATATATATTTTTTTGAGATGGAGTTTCACTCTCGTTGCCTAGTCTGGAGTGCAATGTCATGATCTTGGCTCACCGCAACCTCCACCTCCCAGGTTCAAGCGATTCTCCTGCCTCAGCCTCCCGAGTAGCTGGGATTACAGGCATGTGCCACCAAGGCCAGCTAATTTTGTAGTTTTAGTAGAGATGGGGTTTCTCCATGTTGGTCAGGCTGATCTTGAGCTCCCGACCTCAGCTGATCTGTCTGCCTCAGTCTCCCTAAGTGCTGGGATTACAGGCGTGAGCCACTGTGCCCGGCCAACAATATTTTTTTAAGAGGACAAGGTCTCACTCTGTCACCCAGCCTGGAGGACATGATCACATCTCAGTGCAGCCTTGACCTCCTGGGCTCAAGTAATCTTTTCCACTTCAGCTTTTTGAGTAGCTGCGACTACAGGCTTCAGCCACCATGCTCAGCTAACTTTTTTTTTTTTTTTTTTTTTTTGGTAGAAATCAGTTGTGGTGAGTAATGTTGCCAAGGCTGGTCTCAAACTCCTGGGCTCAGACAGTCCTTTCACCTTGGCCCCCCAAAGTATTGGGGTTACAGGCATGAGCTACCGCACCTGGTCTTAACAGTAATTTAAAGTTTGTAACGTTTTCTGTTTTCCTGTTATGATGACAGCTTCTGTTTTATGTCATTTTATTTTATTTTTGAGACAGGGTCTCACTCTGTCACCCAGGTTGGAGTGCAGTGGTGCGATCTCTGCTTACTACATATGTTGTTTTATTTGATCTTCTTGCTGATCTGAAGAATATTTTGGAGGATGTGTAGTGAGTTATATTTAAGGGGCCACCATTATCTTTGATGACTGAAACTCTGATCTGTAATTTATTATGTGCTAACTTTCCACCTCCATGTCTTTGTTCATGCCATTTCTTCTAGCTGGAACCCCCTCCCTTTTCTTGAGTTCATAGATTTCTTTCTTCCATGATCTCCACTTCCCACCTTTCAAGCTGATGATAAGTATTTTCCTTTCAGAATTCCCATAACCTATTTTAACAGGAAGCATAGGTGGTAGTTTGGCACAGTTCCTCTGGAGTCAGATGATCCAAATTCAAATCCCGGATCTGCCACTTGCTATCTCTGTCACCTTGGGCAAGTTATTTCACCTCTATGTGTCCAGTTACCTTCACTGTGAAAATAGAATAACAAGACCCACCTTGTGAGCTTATTGTGAAAACCAGATGGGTTAAAGCATATGGGGAAACAGCACAATACCTGACACATGATCAATGTCTATTAAATGTTAACTATTACTTAAATTTACCTTTTGACATTTATTATATACTCCCTTGTTTTTAAAACTATACTTGTATAGGCCATAACTTCTCTCCTAGATGGAATGCATGTTACAGGCACAAACCATGTCTTAGTCGGGGGACTTATATTCCACTGGGTCAATGCAATACCATTTGCTTAGATTTCCCCTTACCACGGATTGTCTGCATTTAAACAATCACTGCCTGCCTGTCTACTGCTCTAGACACTGAGAGTACAAAGATGAAAAATATGTCTCTCTCTTCAAGGAGTGATCAGTTCAATGAGAGTTACAGACAAAGATCAGTAATACAATACATAAAGCGTAATTGAGGTATTTGCAGGGTACTGCAGGAGCAGAGAGGAGATAGTGATTGATTTTGCCCAGAGTTGCTTGCTCGTATTAATGAAGCAGAAACAAAGTTTTGTTAAGAGCTTAATTTTCTTTTTTGAGGCATTCTTGCAGTTCTAGTTTTTCAACTTCAGGATTCTAGATTAGATTGTCCCAGTGGATGGAGAAAAGAGAGAGAATCCAAAGTAACCACTACAAATGCATTAGAGGAGAAATAGTTGTATGAGAGACCATGGCATATATCTTTCATAGCAAAGGATCTGAGAGCATTAGGAAGCGACTTGGGATGAGCTCTCCCAGGGATCCCTTTCTCCCCATTGAACACGTCATGGGTTCAACCTGCCTGTGGCTCAAACTATAAAGCCCCTTGAAAGGAGGGAAGGGAACCTAGAGTGAGAATGTCACTCCCTGAGCAAGGTGGAACTGAACTGAGCCAGTGAGATGTTACCTGTGAGCAAAAGGAGCTGCAGACTCACCACTACTGTTAGGTTACTTGAGCATACGTGTGTGTGTAATTTTTAAAAATGAAATAATTATATATATGTGTGTGTGTTATTCTTCATTTTGCTTTTTTATTTTATTCTTTGACTTTTGGCTTTATAATATGCTGTAGACATACTTCCATACCAGTTCATTTAATTTCATCTCATTCTCTTTGAGGGAAGCACAGTATTCCATCATATGAAGGGATACTATTTATCAGCTTATTCTTTATAGAAGGTTATTTGGGTATCCTTTTTCCCTTTCAAGTTTTTGTTATTACAGACAATAATATACTGGTGTATGCTAATATACTTGTGTATGTTATGTTTTATTGATTCTCAGAGGCATCTTTTTTTCATATTTTGATATCTATGAAATTTTACAATTGTGATACAGTCAGGTGGCTCCCAAGAACATAATTGTCATTGTCCATCTATGTACCGTATTGGTCATAGTTGCTTGTAGTGCTGTCGCTTCTGTTTATTTATGGACATTAGTGGTGCCATTTGTGTCTTGAGTTCAATCACCTACTAAAACTTTTTCCAAACAGCTACATTATGATTTGACATTGAGGCACAGTGTTATTATATGTGTAAAGCATCATCGGAACAGAACAGCCACGTATAAGATCAACTTTCAGCATCAAAATGGGTGTTAGTGGAAAGAAAGTTCGGTGGGAAAAAAAGAGCACATTTTAAAGAAATACTATCTCTCCAGACTCTGAATAGATAGCACATAGGATGCTATTGTGTGGAAAAATATAGGCACCAATAACTCTTAATTGAGAAGTGATTGAGAAGTATTTTTTTTTACCTCTCATATCAAATGGCCTTGCTGTAGGGAAGTGTTTGTTATATATTGACCATGAAGAAATTTTAGGAATGTTTCAATTAATTTTGCTTACATTTTTGTCTTACACAATTAAAATTTAATATGTGTATTGGTCTATAAAAGCTTTCTCAACCAGTATAAAATAGATCTATAAGAAAATAATTGTGGTGGCCAGGTGCAGTGGCTTACACCTGTAATCGCAGCTCTTTGGGAGGCTGAGGCAGGCAGATCACCTGAGGTCAGGAGTTTGAGACCAGCCTGCCCAACATGGTGAAACACTGTCTCTACTAAAAATACAAAAGTTAGCTGAGTATGGTGGTCTGTAATCTGGCACCTTGGGAGGCCGAGGTGGGAGGATGGCTTGGAGGCCAAAGTAGGAGCCCAAGAGTACAAGCCCAGCCTGGGCAACATAGAGACCCTGTCTCTACCAAAACAATTAAATAAATAAAAAATAAGCCAGGCATGGTGGCATGTGCCCATGGTCCCAGCTACTTGAGTGACTGAGGCAGGAGGATCACTTGAACTCCAGAGGTCGAGGCTGCAGTGGGCCATGATTAGGCCACTGTACTCTAGCCCAGGTGACAGAATGAGACCCTGTCTTAAAAAACAAAACAAAACAAAAACAAAAAGGAACATGAATTTAGTATCTTATAGTTATGGAAGTCAGAAGTGTGAAATCAGTTTCACTAAGCGGAAATCAAAGTGTGACCAGGCCTGTATTTCTTCAGGGGGATATCTATAGGGGAATCTATTTTCATGCCCTTTCCAGTTTCTAGAGCCTGCCTATACTCCTTGGCTTGTGGCTCCATCCTTCATATTTAAAGCTTATCAGTTTAACCTCCGCTTCCGTTCTTAAGTCCTCTCTCTAACTCTATTCTTCTTGTCATCCTCTTTAAGGATCTTTGTAATCATATTGAGCCCATCTGGATAATTCAGGATAATCTCACTGTCTTAGTCACCTCTGCAAAGTGCTTCTGCTGTGTAAGTTTCCAGGGACTGGATGAAGACTTGCTGGCGGGGGGCAGAGATCATTATTTAGCCTACCATGCTTGTTCTTGAAGATAAATAGAAAATGATCAGTTTTCTTAATGTTACCTTTCTCTTATTTTCAAACAGTTTCATATTTGATTAGTTGGGTCTCTTGGATTTACTGGCAGTTGCATATTTGTCTCTCTTTCTGGCATGTATAGCTTATTTTTTTTTCTTGCCTTTTTCTGTATTGTCTAGAATCTCTTGAATAAGGCTCAATAATAGCTACAAGACAGGCATCCTTATATTGTTCTTAACTTTGCTGGAAATTGCTTAATTGTTTTACCACTGAGTATGGGTGTTTCTCATAAACTGTATTAAGCTAAGGAGTTTCTGTCAAATGAAGTCCTAGCTCACTAGGATTTCAAGTTAACAAAGTGTATATTAAGTGTATTAACAGTTTCAGTTATAAAACTAACCACATGATTTCTCTCTTTTAAGCCTATTAATAGCTTTTCCAATGAGGATCCTCTCTGTATTCTGGGAATAAATCGTCTTTGGTCATAGTAGTGTATTGTTCTTTGAATGTACTACCGACTTCTTTTTGTGAATATTTTATTTTGGATTTTTGTGTTTATATTAACAAGTGAGTTTGGCGTGCCATCCTTGCACAGGTTGGGCATTGTGGATTATTTAGTCATATTAAATGACCTGGGGAATCTTCCACCTTTCTGTATAGTCTAGAACTGTTTAAATACTATTGGAGTTATTTTTATTTTGAAAGTTTCAGAAGTGTAACTTTGGATCAGTACTACATGTCTCCAAACCTGTCTTCTGTACCCAGCTGTGAGGTTGCGTTACCCGGAATCATCTGTATTCCTCCTGTTCCTTACCCCCTGTTCGTCTTTCCCTCCTGTTCTTTACCTGCTCTGTGGTACAGCTTGTGACCTATACGGGGGGTTTTCTCTGTGCCGAGCTGCCCAATCCATAGAGAGGGCTCATGTCTACCAACTTGGCTTTATTCTTAGGAACCTGACAGGCCAGGGGGTTATAAAATACAGCCTTACCTTTCGTGGGGCTTTCCTTTTTTCAGGTAATTTGGGATTTGTCTTTGTCACTCGTTATTCATCACAGTGTTCCTGTGAAACTTCTTAGCAAGTCTGCTCTATTATTTCCAGTTTGGAGACAGAGATCATTATTGAAGGAAGTAACCTCTGATGTCAGGGTTTTGAATAAATAGCCTTTCTTGACTACTTGAGTGGGGGTGTACCTCTACATCAAACTGAATTGTCTTTTAGATTGATTACCACGAAACTGAGCAGAGGACAAGAAATATTTCTTTGCTCATAAGAGATAAGGAAGCCCAAACAAAGAGAATCCTGCCGCCCCCAACATTCTTTTCCTTATGGAAAATCCAATTGCTTGAAAGTGCTTTTTTCAGTTCCTCAAGGATCAATTCTCTGTTGTAATGTTGCTCTCCGTTCAGAATTTCAAACTGACACTTATTTGTATAAATGAGAGTATACAAGGCCCAGGACCAAGAGTTGCAATTTTAGCTTAGTAAGCCAAGGAATTTTGCAGTGAATAGACTCAAATAATTTTTTCTTTCTTTTTTTTTTTTTTTTTGAGACACAGTGTCACTCTGTCACTCAGGCTGGAGTGCAGTGGCACGATCGCAGCTGACTGCAACCTCCGTCTCCCAGTTTCAAGCGATTCTCCTGCTTCAGCCTCCCAAGTAGCTGGGACTACAGGTGGACACCAACATCCCCAGCTAATTGTTGTATTTTTAGTAGAGATGGGGGTTTACTATGTTGGCCAGGCTGGTCTTGAACTCCTGGCCTCAAGTGATCTGCCTGCCTTGGCCTCCCAAAGTGCTGGGATTACAAGCATGAGCCACTGTGCCCGGGCCACTCAAATAATTCTTAAGAGGGGCCCTCCGATTAGGTATCTTTGGATCTGAAATTTTTCATTAAGACTGAGTTTACCTAAATATAAAAGTAGCATTTCTTTGAGACTGCTACCACTAATTCCTAAATTAAAATACTGTTGAACTCATCTTATGCTAATGCTTATCCTTGTGTTAATTTTAAAAATGACTCAATTAAAAGGTAGTATTCTTTCTATAGAGTGTAAATTGATTTCTCATTTCTTTTCCGCTGCAGTAAAACAGACCATCAGTAACATTTCAGGATTTAATGAAACTTGCTTGAGATGGAATATCATCAAGAAAGTTGACATGGAGGAGATGTATTTAGTAAGTGACTGAAAGTTACTATATTTATAGATGGTTGTCTTATGTGAGAGGCTTAAAAATATCCACAAACCTAAACATCTAGGTCTGTAACTATCATTATCAATACATGATTTTCTGTGGCATTTGCATCAAGAAGCAAGAAGATGGCCACTTCTACTGCATAGTTAAAGACAGAAACCTTTGGCCAGGTGCAGTGGCTCACGCCTGTAATCCCAGTACTATGGGAGGCTAAGGCGGGTGGATCACTTCAGGCAAGGAGTTCAAGACCATCCTGGCCAACATGGTGAAACTTCATCTCTACTAAAAATATAAAAATTAGCCAAGCATGGTGGTGCACGCCTGTAATCTCAGCTACTCAGGAGGCTGAGGCAGGAGAATCACTTGAACCCATGAGAGAAGGTTGCAGTGGGCCAAGATCATGCCACTGAATCCCAGCCTGGGAGACAGAGCAAGACTCTGTCTCTAAAAAAAAAAAAGAAAAAAGAAAAAAGAAAAAAAAAGAGAAACCATGGGAGAGATGAGACAGCCATAAGAGTTTCTTCTTTTCTTTTTCTTAACATTTGAAATGTATTTTTATTATATAACTTTTATTTTAGGTTCAGGGGCACATGTGCAGGTTTGTTATGTAGGTACATTGTATGGGAGCCACCGCGCCTGGCCTAAGGTTTCACGGGGGTTTGGTGTACAGATTATTTTGTCACCCAGGTAATAAGCATAGTGCCCAATAGGCATTTTTTTTTTTCTGATCCTCTCTCTCCTCCCACCCTTCACCCTCAAGTAGGCCCCGGAGTTCCCGTCTTTGTGTCCACATGTTCTCATTTTTTAGAGACAGGGTCTCGCGTTGTCACTCACACTGGAGTGCAGTGGCACAATCATTACTCACTGTACCTTTGAACTCCTGGGTTCAAGTGATTCTCCTGCTGCAGTCTCATGAGTAGCTGGGACTATGGGTGTGCACTACCATGCCTGGCTAATTTTTAATTTTTTTGTAGAGACAAGATCTCATTTTATTTCCCAGGCTGGTCTCAAACCCTTGGCCTCAAGCAATTTTCCTGCCTCAGCTTCCCAGAGTGGTGGAATTTCTGGCATGAGCCACCACGCCTGGCCGAGAATTTCTTTGTGCTCATATCTTGGTGCTGTTGATGCTTAGATGGTTTCCATGGAAGGAGTCCAGTGGCCTATGCATGTGTGTCTGTGTCCTTATCAGTGTCTCTGGCCAGGGTCTGGATGTGTTGCCTGGAGAGCCAAGGGGAACTTTTGAAGCTCAATGTGGTTGTGAGTAAGAAAGGGAAGGACTAGCCAGGTGCATTGGCTCAGGTCTGTAATCCTAGCACTTTGGGAGGCTGAGGCAGGTGGATCACTTGAGGTCAGGAGTTTGAAACCAGCCTGACCAACATGGTGAAACCCTGTCTCTACTAAAAATACAAATATTAGTTGGGTGTGGTGACACGCACCTGTAGTCCCAGCTACTTGGGAGGCTGGTGCAGGAGACTGCTTGAACTCCGGAGGCAGAGGTTGCAGTGAGCCGAGATCATGCCATTGCACTCCAGCCTGGGAGACAGAGCGAGACTCTGTCTCAAAAAAGAAAAAAAAAAAAAAAAAAAGGAAAGACTGTGGGATGAACTTCTACTAGAAGAAATTAAGTAAGAAGAAGAGTGTCTCTTGGCCAAAATGTCAGGGTGGTAAAGGAAAGGGTAGAGTCTCCAGAAGGAGGCAGGCAGAGAAGAAAAACCCTTCTCAGGTTCTACCAGACCAGCTATGAGTATTCTAATTCAGTTCCTGCTTAGTTTGGATTCCTAATATTCTTTCTAGGAAAACATTCTTGTCCTTGCTCCTGCAGTTTTGCCAACAGACTTTCTTGTTGGGCATGTTCACTGTATGTGTGAGAACAAGGAGAAAGTCGCTGGTATTGGGACCTCAGGCTTTTGTGTTTTTTTTTATTATAATAAATCTAAAAATAGATTCATTATGCTAATAATATTGTAAGTACCATATTTATAGCATTGCAGCTCTAATGTTTGCTTACTGCTGCATTTTACTTTTTGAAGAAACATGAGAGCCCAAAGAGAGAGAGAGGAAGAAAGCTCATGGAAAAGGGAAAGGGCCGGGCGTGGGGGCTCACACCTGTAATCCCAGCACTTTGGGATCCACGGTGGGCGGATTGCTTGAGCTCAGGAGTTTGATTCCAGCCTGGGCAACATAGTGAAACCCCGTCTCTACAAAAAATACAAAAATTAGCTGGATGTGTTGGCACACATCTGTGGTTCTAGCTACTTGTGGGGCTGAGGAGGGAGGATCACTTGAGCCTGGGAGGTTGAGGCTACAGTGAGCTGAGATTATGCCACTGTATTCCAGTGCGGGTGACAGAGGCCTCCGTCTCAAAATAAAATAAATAAATAAATAAATAAATAAATAAATAAAAATAAATGAAAGAAAGAAAAAAGGGAGGTTTCAAGGCATCTAAAGTTTTTCAGGCCAAGCATTCACCTAGTGAGCTTTTTTTATGTTTCAGTTCCACATTTGGGGCCAGAGATGGTATCAGAAGGAATTTGTTCGGGAAATGACCTTTAACATCAGCACCAGCAGCCAAGATCCTGAGGTGTGCTTGGAACTGCATCCGGGGACCAACTACAATGTCAGTCTCCGGGCTTTGTCTTCGGAATTTCCTGTGGTCATCTCCCTGACAACCCAGATAACAGGTAAATCTTGAACACCAGCATTTGGATTAACAAAGTTACCACAGACCTGTTCATAGGCCCAGATAAAGAGGAACATTGTTGCTTTTTATCATTATATAATAAAGTTTAACAGGGAGAGGAGGTAGGACATGGAATTGGAGAGGTGCCTTAAGGCACTTACAGATGTGACTGTTACAGTTTATTCTTTTTTCTTTTTTTGAGGCAGGGTCTAGCTCTATCACCCAGGCTGGAGCGCAGAGGCTGTTGACCTGGGCTCAAGTGATCCTCTCACCTCAGCCTCTTGAGTAGCTGGGATTATAGGTGGGCAGGCCACCACGCCTGGTTAATGTTTTTTGTAGAGATGAGTAAGAATGGTACTGATAGATAGCATAACAGCCCAAACCTTTAAAATAAGAGCTAGTGAGTGGTATTGGTATTGAGGAGATGTATTTTTTGTAGAGACAGGGTTTCACTATGTTGTCCAGGCTGGTCTTGAACCCCTAGATTCAAGCAATCCACCCGCCTCAGCCTCCTAAAGTCCTGGGACTACAGGTGTACACCACCGCACCCAGCCTGTTATGTTTTATTCTTAAAAAGATAGCTCATAACCACGGGGGAAGTCTACAGGGGGAAAAAATGATAACTGAAACAAAATGTTAGCATTGAAGAAATGTGGGTGTGTCCATAGTGTTGGTTATATACCTTCTGGATGTTTAAAGTATTTAAAATACTTCATACTTAAACAAAAGATGCTTGTGGCTGTTTCTTTCTCAGTAATATTTAGTTGGCATTCTGTTGCAAGTGCTTTAAGAGTAGATTACTAGCCAGGCTCAGTGGCTCACAACTATAATCCCAGCACTTCTGGGAGGCTGAGGTGGGCGGATCACCTGAGATAGGGAGTTCAAGACCAGCCTGGACAACATGGTGAAACCCGTCTCAACTAAAAATACAAAAATTAGCTAGACGTGGTGGTGGGTGCCTGTAATCCCGCTACTCAGGAGGCTGAGGCAGGAGAATCACTTGAACCTGGAAGGCGGAGGTTGCAGTGAGTTGAGATCACCCTACTGCACTCCAGCCTGGGCAATAAGAGCAAAACTCTGTCTCAAAAAAAAAAAAAAAAAAAAAAGAAAAAAAAGAAGGTGTAGATTCCTATCAGGGAACAGTGATTGCAGTCCCGCTATAGGTTCCCAATAAATTCACTTTCCGCTCCTTTGCTCCTCCGTCTTCACATCTGTGACCCCCGCTTCACACATGTTCTGAGTGAATACGAAACAAGGAGTTTCTCTATGAAAACTCCCTGAAACAAATGGCTGTTCTGTAGGCTCCACATGCTTACCTCCTCTTTCCACTTTCACTCATCCAACTTAGGAAGCATAGGTCTCATTGCCTTACTGAAAGGCTGTTTGATCCTCATCTTGCCAAATCCAATGGCCCGTTTATTTTTTATTTTTATTTTTTTATGTGGAGTCTTGCTCGGTTGCCAGGCTGGTGTGCAGTGGCGTAATCCAGGCTCACTGCAACCTCTGCCTCCTGGGTTCAAGTGATTCTCCTGCCTCAGCCTCCTGAGTAACTGGGACTACAGGCATATGACACCATGCCCAGATATTTTCGTATTTTTATTAGAGATGGGGTTTCGACCTGTTGGCCAGCATGGTCTCGATCTCTTGACCTCGTGATCTGCCCATCTTGGCCTCTCAAAGTGCTGAGATTACAGGCGTGAGCCACCGTGCCTGGCCCAGTTTTGTTCTTACCTGATTTCCTTAACAGCATTGACACTCCCTTCCTCTTGAAATCCCCTCTCCCTTGGTTTTGATTCCTTCTGCCTTGCTATCCTCTCTCAGTCTTCTTTGCTAGCTCCATCTACTTTTATGATCCTTCTTTAGTCTCCGTTTCTTCATTATCTACCCCTTCTGCTTAGGTTATCTCAATCAGTCTCATGGCTATAAATATTACCTATATGCAGAGGATTTCCAAAGATAAATTTCCAGTCCCAGCCTCTCCTTTGAGCACCAGACTCCTATATCCACCCATCTTCCACACACATCCTATTGAACATCTAACGGGCAAATCAGGCAGAACTTGTGGTTTCTCACCTCTGCCCTCGCCCCCAAATCTATTTTCCACCAGGCTTCTCTGTCTCTGCCTGTTACTGGCATTCCTGTACACCCAATTGTTCAGGCCAATTGGTTCTGTCCCATCCCCAGATTTCTAATCTGTCAACAAGGGCTGTTGGCTTGCTGTCTGAAATATATCCTGAATTCAACCACTTCTCCTCACCTGTGCCTTTCCCACGACTACCCTCATCCAAGACAGCAACCTCTTACTCCTGCTGTAGTTTTCAAACTGGTTTCCTCTTGACTATGACACCTCCCACCCTGGACTCCAGTCTTTGTCTTCACCATAACTTTAAAAAGATCACTCAGCACTCAGAGTGATCTTTTAAAAATGCATTTGAGAACATGTCAGCACCAGCTCAAAACTCTCCAGTGAGTTTCCATTAAAGTTAGAATGGAATCCAAATTCCTCACCATGGAGCATGTCATCTGGCCCCTGCCTACTTTGGAGTCATCTCCCCCTGCCCTCCTCCTTTCCTATTAAGCATCAGCTGTCTCCCTGGCCTTCCTGCAGTTCCTTAACTGGTTCAAAGGTTTTTCAAGATCCAGACTTTTCCATCGGCAGTTCGCACTTCCTGGGACACTGTCAATATATGACTTCTCCATAATTGTTCAGGTGTCTGCTCAAATGCCATCACGTTTCCATGCTACTACTCTGTATCCCTGCTTGAATCTCTTCATAGAGCTTTTTTAAAAAAATTATTAATTATTATTTTTTAGAGACAGAGTCTTACTCTATTACCCAGGCACTGGAGTGCAGTGGTGCAATTAAAATCACTACAGCCTTGAACCACTGGCCTGTAGCAATCCTCCTGCCTCAGCCTCCTGAGTAGCTGGGACTATAGGTGCACACCATCATGTCTGGCTAATTTTAAAAGATTCTTTCTTTTTCTTTTCTTTTTTTTTTTTTAATAGAGATGAGGGTCTCCCTATGTTGCCCAGGCTGGTCTTGAAGTTCTGGACTCAAGTGATCCTCCCTCCTTGGCCTCCCAAAGTACTGAGATTATAGGCATGAGTCGTTGTGCCCAGCCTAGAGCTTGTTTTCTAAAAACTTTTTGCTCTTTTGTTCATTTTCTTTCTCTCCTACTAAAACAGGAGCTTCTTGAAGACAGTGATTTTTGTTTGTATGTTTTACATTAAATCCTCAATGGGTAAGAATGGTACCAATAGATAACAGCCCCAAATTTTAAAACAACAGCCTGTGGGTAGTATTGATGTTGAGGAGATGTCTGGTTAGTAGATGAATACTTGCAACCAAAAAGAATTCTCCACATTTTGGGCTGCAGAGACAAATCAGTTTGGGGATTTCTTTCCATGGTTACTTATTAAAATGAATAGTGATTTCGTCTCCATTTCCTACTCTGTGGTCTTTATCATATTCGGATGCTGTGCTTTTCTGGTTTGAATGACCAGTGCATATTTTTTTGAGTAGAGGGTAGGGGGTTTCATTTTGAGACACTTATTCCTATCTTGTTTTTCAGGGCGGAATAGAGGCTTAGTGGCTCAGGTTCTCTCTCTCTATGCTCATGGCCAGCAGGGGACATTGTTGAGCTGTTTAATGTTCATTGAAATGAATATTTTCCAACTCTATCCACTTTAAAGGATTTGTAATGTTAAAAAAGCACACGCACAAAAATCAAGTTACTTAGATCTTGTGAAAGAGTTAAAAAAAAAAAAAACCACTTTGGGAGGCCGAGGCGGGTGGATCACGAGGTCAACAGATCGAGACCATCCTGGTCAACATGGTGAAACCCCGTCTCTACTAAAAATACAAAAAATCAGCTGGGCATGGTGGCACGTGCCTGTAATCCCAGCTACTCAGGAGGCTGAGGCAGGAGAATTGCCTGAACCCAGGACGCGGAGGTTGCGGTGAGCCGAGATCGCACCATTGCACTCCAGCCTGGGTAACAAGAGCGAGACTCCGTCTCAAAAAAAAAAAAAAAAACAAAAAAAAAAAAAAACAAAAAAAAACCCAATCCCTTTCTTTTATAAAAGGAGGGGAAAAAGTGAAGCTTACATGTTGATGTGAAGAGGTACTTTTGGTTGCCTAAGATGTGTGTGGCCTTATTTCAGTGAAATCATGAACTTTTGGATTTTGGCAGAAATGTTAGGCTAAGGATTTGGGTCTGGACAATGTAGCCACTCATTTCCCAGAAGGAAAGAGAGTGGAATTTCCCTTCTGAGTATCTTACATTAAATCTTACTGATGGGAACAGGATGAAAACAAGTGCTTTAAATACATCGCTGACCTCAGAGGACAGTGAAGGTTCTAGGAATGTTGAGGGACAGGGGCAAGTGTTTGGGTGAATGCAGGAAAGCAGGGGCTGGCGAGGGGGTGGGTGAGATGGAGCTGTGGCCTCACGGTGTTTCTCACTCTTGGCTGATAGGCTACAGAGGGTGCATCAAACTGAATTCTTAAGGACAGCCCCACTGCACATATCCCCTTTAGGACAGGGTGAGGAAGAAACTTTCATTCTTGATGTAGGCCCCAAAGTGTTAGAAGAGCATCCACATATCAGGTGTGCTACTTGCCCGCCCTTCTGCCCTTTCCTTCCTTCCTTCCTTCCTTCCTTCCTTCCCTCCTTTCTTCTTTCTTTTTTTTTTTTGACAGAATTTCACTCTGTTGCCCCAGCTGGAGTGCAGTGGTGTAATCTTGGTTCACTGCAACCTCCACCTCCTGAGGTCAAGTGATTCTGATGCCTCAGCCTCCCAAGTAGCTGGAATTACAGGTGTATGCCACCACGCCCAGCTAATTTTGTATTTTTTTTCTTTTTTGAGACTGAGTTTCGTCCTGTCACCCAGGCTGGAGTGTAACGGTGTGATCTTGGCTCACTGCAACCTTTGCCTCCTGGATTCAAGCAACTCTCCTGCCCCAGCCTCCCAAGTAGTTGGGACTACAGGCGCATACCACCACCACACCCAGTTACTTTTTGTATTTTTAGTAGAAGCGAGGTTTTGCTATGTTGGCCAGGCTGGTTTTGAACTCCTGATCTCAGGTGATCACCCCCCTCAAGCTCCCAAAGTGCTGGGATTACAGGCATAAGCCACCATGCCTGGACTAATTTTGTATTTTTAGTAGAGATGAGGTTTCACCATGTTGGTCAGGCCGATCTTGAACTCCTGGCCTTAAGTGATCTGCCTGCCTTAGCCTCCCAAGGTGCTGGGATTACAGGCATGAGCCACTGCACTGGCTTCTTTTTCTTCCGTTTCTTCCTGTTTTTTTTTTTTTTTTTTTTTTTTTTTTTTTTTTTTTTTTTTTTTTGACAGAGTCTTGCTCTGTTGCTCAGGCTGAGTACAGTGGCATGACCTTTGCTCACTGCAACCTCCACCTCCTAGGTTCAAGCGATTCTCATGCCTCAGCCTCCCAAGTATCTGAGATTACAGGCACGCACTACCAGGTCTAATTTAAAAAACATATATTTTTAGTAGAGATGAGGTTTTGCCATGTTGTCCAGGCTGGTCAGTCTTGAACTCCTGACCTCAAGTGATCCGCCTGCCTCAGCCTCTCAAAGTGCTGGGATTACAGGTGTGAGCCACCGCCCAGGTGAATATGCTATTTTCTTGCTAAGTCCAAAAGCTTGTAGGCAACATTTTCTTATAGAGAGATAGAGGAAACCAGAGAGGGAAGAGAGAGGAGGATGGGGGGTAGAAAGAGAGAGAGAGAGAGTGTGAGAAAGCCAATACTACATAAATGTGGAGATAAACCAGACCACTTGTCTTATACAACATGGTGATCATTTGGGGTGAAATGTTTATTATGGAACCAAGCATGCTGGAGGAGCAAAGGGAAGAAAAGATGAAAAGGAAATGATTTCTTCCCATGTCTTCAGTACTAAGGCTGGCAAATTCTTTGAGAAACTTCCCGTCTCTCATCGTATTCACAGCAAGAAAAAGGAAGATACTTTTTCAGAGGGTTAGAAAAACAATGGAAAACACAGGTGTGTCCCAGGCATTTATCACATTGTCACTTTATCAGGGAGCTCTAGCCAGGACTGCCTCGATCCTCCCTGCCCCTGTCTCTGACACCGCCCTCCACTACGGGACGTTCTTGGGGAAGACTGAGCTGGACCAAGTCTCTTGATTTCTTTTACTGAGGCTACTCTTTCGTGGTTGGTTACCCACAAACCATCCGAGGATGCCGTACCCCTGTGTCCTCAGTGAGAAACCCATCCCCTCTGGCTGGTTCCAGGGTACCACACTTATCCCTGGGGGTTGCCCTGGCTCCCAGGGGACTGAAGCTGCACCGCAGGTCAGAAGAGGGACTGGCCTTCATGGCAGCTGTTTCCTTTCCAAGTCTTCTGTGGACACAGGCTCTTTGGATATCTGAAGCCCTAACATTAGGAGAGGCACGTTTGCCCTTCCATGCTTCCACAATCCACCTATTTCTCTCATTCCCAGAAAGCTCCCAGCTGCTTTCTAGCTTCAAAACAAACTCCCAGCCTCCAAGTAAATGGCTGTGTGAAGATGGGTGTCTCCCCCAGCCCCTCTTGCTACTAGCTTCTGAATCCCAGCCAACTTTAGCTTTTATGAAACATGCATGACAAGGTTTTCTTAGATCAGAAGCCTGAAAACCAGGGTTTCTGTGTGTGTTGGGAGTGGGGGAGGGGCACACTGAGATATAACAATTTAATTTAGCAAATATTTATTTATTTACTTGTATTTGTTAAAAAGGACATGGCTTGGCCAGGCATGGTAGTTCATGCCTGTAATCCCATCCCAGCACTTTGGGAAGCCGAGGTGGGTGGATCACTTGAGATCAGGAGTTCGAGACCAGCTTGGCCAACATGGTGAAACCCCTCTCTACTAAAAATGCAAAAATTAACTGGGTGTGGTGGTGGGCGCCTATAATCCCACCTACCTGGGAGGATGAGGCAGGAGAATCTCTTGAACCTGGGAGGCAGAGGTTGCAGTGAGCAGAGATTGTGCCACTGCACTCCAGCCTGGGCAATAGAGCAAAACTCTGTCTCAAAAAAAAAAAAAAAAAATTTCTTGAGAAGCCACCAGCAAATATTTTTCGATTAGTTATGTACAAAGACCTGTGCTGCCTACTGAGGATGTACAGCTGAAAAGAAATTGGTTTCTTCTCCTTGGAAGGTCAAGTCTCCTAACTTTACTGATAGAGAAGATCTATCTAGCTGATTACTTGTGGTGGAAGCTACTATTTTTTCTGTTGCCTTCAATTTTAATTTATCATGTCTTGGGTGGGACGATATGTCTGGAGAGATGCCTATGGATTAGAAAAGAACCATCCTGGTGTCTTTATTTTTTTTTTTTTACCTACTTTTTATTATAGAAATTTCAGAAAAGTAGCATTGTACCAGGTTTTAGGGCAGTGGGGTTGTGTTTTAATTCAGTTGTTTGTGTTTACTTGAAGTTTATAGAACAAAGTTGAGATATTGCTTAGTTTTGATGCAGATAAATTTTTTTCTGTTTTTGGTTCTTTTTATTCATTTTGATAGGTTTTATATAGAGAAATTTTAACACATTTATACTTATACTACCCTCTTTCTTTGGTTGATTTTACAGTTTACCTTCATTAATGATATTAGTCTTTTGATAAATATTACAAATTTCTACTCCAAGGCTGTTTACTCTTTTATTTTCTCTTCAATTTTTTTTTTTTTTTTTTTTTTTTTTTGAAACAGAGTCTTGCTCTGTCACCCAGGCTGGAGTGCAGTGGCCGATCTTGGCTCATTACAACCTCTGCCTCCCGCGTTCAAGCTGTTCTCCTGCCTCAGCCTCCCAAGTAGCTGGGACTACAGGTGTGTGCCACCATGTCTGGTTAATTTTTGTGTTTTTAGTACAGACGGGGTTTCACCACGTTGGCCAGGCTGGTCTCAAACTCCTGACCGCAGGTGATCTGTCCACCTTGGCCTCCCAAAGTGTTGGGTTTACAGGCATGAGCCACCGTGCCCAGCCTTTTCAATATTTTTTTGACATTTAGACATTTAAAATTTTTACATAATCAATTCTATTGATGCTTTTATAGTTTCTGCCTCTGGTCATGACAAGAAAAGCCTTTCTCACTCTGAAATCAGATCAATGTTTATTCTCTAATATTTTCTTATCCTTCTTAATAGTTTTTCTTTTTACATTTATTTTATTTGTCCTCTTTATTTTTATTAAAATTAATTTTTTTAGACATGAGGGTCTCACTCTGTCAACCAGGCTGGAGTGCTGTGGCACAATCATAGCTCACTGCATCCTTGAACTGCTGGACTCAAGCAGTCCTCCTGCCTCAGCCTCCCAGGTAGATGAGACTACAGGTGCATGTCACCACGCTCTGATAATTTTCTACTTTTTATAAGGATGAGGTCTTACTATGTTGCTCAGGCTGGTCTCAAACTCCTGGGCCCAAGCAGTCGTTTTCCCTAGGCTTCCCAAAGAGCTAGGATACAGGTGGGGGCCACTGCACCTGGCCTGCTTTTTTGCACTTAAAATTTAGGTTCAGGCTGGGTGCAGTTGCTCATTCCTATACTTCCATTGCTCTGGGAGGCTGAGGAGAGAGGACTGCTTGATTCCAGGAGTTCAAGGCTGCAAGTGAACTGTGATCATGCCAGTGCACTCCAGCCTGGGTGACGCAGCGAGACCACTTTTCTACAAATCACATAAAATAAAAATAAAAACTTAGGTTCATTTGGAATTTATTTTGATGTCTGATATGAGGCTACATTTACATGATAATTTTTCTCCCCAGCTATAAGCCAGTTTCTTATCACCTTTGAAATGCTGACCATCCATGCCACCTGATACATTTATTTGCATCTCTTTCTAGACTGACTAGCTTTTTTTCATTGCTTTGTCTGTCCTGTGAATGTACTTTACTATTTTAATTGTTGTAATTTATGATACATTTAATTTTTTTTTTTTTTGCAAAGCCAAGTTCTCCTTCATTACTTTTCCCCACATTTCCTCCCATGCGGGAATTTCCTTTGTCATTTGCTTCTAGCAGAGGACAGATGTTGCTGACATCTGAGAATGGGACTGAAGGTCTCTCCTCTGGTTCCTCTCCCATCGCACACACCCAGGGTGAAAGAACTATACTTTCCAGCACTGGCAGCACCCATTTCTTGCCTTGGATCTAATTCAGTTTATGTCAGTACTGTAATGAGGCTGATGGAAAGGAGAGCAGGTTTGCCCAGGATCTCAGTTGCGTAGACAAGGAAGAGCACCTTGGAAAATTCAGCTGAAAGTCAAGCTTATTCAACCTCGAAATGTGCTGAAAACCAGCCTGATGAGGTTTAGGCTTGTACGTTAGAGAGAAAAGGTAGACTGTTTAAAATATAAGGCAGGGGCCAGGCAAGGTGGCTCATGCCTGTAATCCCAGCACTTTTGGAGTCTGGGCAGTTGGAATCACCTGAGGTCAAGAGTTCGAGACCAGCCTGAACAACATGGTGAAACCCCGTCTCTACTGAAAATACAAAAATTAGCTGGGTGTGGTGGTGGAAGCCTGTAATCCCAGCTACTTGGGAGGCTGAGGCAGGAGAATCACCTGAACCCAGAAAGGAGGTTGCAGTGAGCCGTGATTGTGCCATTGCACTCCAGCCTGGGTGAAAAGAATGAAACTCCATCTCAGAAAAGATAATAAAATAAAATAGAAGGCGGGGAGGCCTTAGACAAACAAAGCTGAAAACGGTCTCAAAGTCACATGTTGATTGAATCCACCATATGATCGTGGTGCCTTGAAAGCTGTGACCCTAGATTGGGAAAGAGCGACATCACGTGGATCAAGTAGGGGATGGCTTTCCTGCTCAGTCTGCAGTTGCCTCTTCTGAGCTCAGCGAGCACTTTGTTCTGCTGCTCCTGGGTGGTTAAAAAAAAATGTTAGCCAAGAGATCAGAGGAACTACAATGATTACTCTTGGAGAAGAGCAAAGGGGAGTAACTTAAAAGAGCCTGGGGTGGGGGGGATTCTTACACAGAAAAGAGTAACCAGTTAATCTCTACCTGGGCTGAAAAGAGGAAATATGTGATAAAAAAAAAAAAAAAAAGTTAATTTTCCTATGACAACAAAACATCACAAGTGAAAGGGCATTTAGGTGATAGCAAAGGGCCTGAGGGCAGTTAGTTCTCAAAGGGGAAGGGGTAGTTGCGGGGGGCGGGGGACATGGTGGCGTGGGGGCTTTTCCTTCCCCCGCAACCCTGGCCCTGCCAACTGGAATCCAGCTGTTGTCTTCTTAGGTGCATCTTCAGGAATCTCTCTCTGGACTGCTTTTGAAAATAGCATAGACTATTATTTCAACAAACGAGTGATGTGAGGCCTAGACTGTAAGCAGAGGCTCTTCCAGGTGACCTGGGGTGCCTGGCAATCCCACAGGTTTAGGAAAAACGTGATCTGTATTGCAGTGTCTAAGAGACTCTGGGACAAATTCCAGACTTAACACTGTTTCATAAAGGCCGCAAAGTTCTCTTACTCTTCCACCTGGTCTTAAAGCCTGGGTTTCTCGGTGGTCCGCCCTTGGCCCCCATCTCCACTCAGATACTTGGATACCATCTCCTGGTGGCCACGTTCACTCCTCCAGGTGAGCTGCCTCTGCCTCTCCACCACAGGGTTTGGTCCTAGGCTCCAGACCTATGCTTCTGACTGCCTGCCGGGGATTCCTCACACACTTCCACCTGAGCAGATCTAGAGGCGAGCTGCTTCTTGTCTTCCCCCAGACTTGGTAAATGACATCACCACGGACTCAGTTGCCAGATTTCTGCCGTCTCTCCCCTGAGCAAGCCTTCCATTTGTCCCCTCTTCTTTATTCTCAGTGTCCTCACTTGCAGCAGATCTCAAGCACTTCTGACCTAAATTATTAGGCAACCTGCATTTTTGCTTTTTTTCTCTTCATCCTTCAATTAGCTCTCTAAATCCTATTTCTGAAGTGCAGCTCTACTAAAAATCTTTTTTTTTGAGACAAGGTCTAGCTGCTGCCTAGTCTGGAGTGCAGTGGTGTGATCTTGGCTCACTGAAACCTCCACCTCCTAGGCTCAAGCAATCCTCCCACCTCAGCCTCCCGATCAGCTGGGATCACATGTGTGCACCACTGTGCCTGGGTAATTTTAAAAATTTTTTGTAGAGGCAAGGTTTCGCCACGTTCCCCAAGCTCCTGACCTTGAATGATCTGCCTGCCTCAGCCTCCCAGAGTGCTGGGATTATAGGCATGAGCTACAGCACCCAGCCTATTAAAAATATTTAAATGGCCTCTCATTACCTCTGGAACCTCGGATCTCTCAGATCTGACCCACACCTACCCCTCTAATTTGACTACCTACTTCTACTCTGCCAGGCCTCAGCTTTTCAGCCAGGAACTCCATGCGGTTCCATCCCTCCCCACCGCCCCCTCATGCCTCTGCAGATGTCTATTTCTGTGTTTGGTAGGCTCACCTCCCTGCCTTCAGTCAGATGTTCCTCCTCACATTCCACAGCACCCTGTGTATAACTCCATTACAGCTCTGAGCACTACCTTTACAAAGCCATCTCCACTATCAGACTCCAAGCTCCTGGAAAACAGAAACCATGTCTTCCATGCTTGTCTCTCCCAGCCTAGCACAGAGCCTGGGGCAGAGGTAGCTAGTGGGTGCTTGTTGAAAGCAGATACATGAAGAAGCAGATCTATATGGTAGAGCTTTAAAAACCATCAAGGTCCGGGCACGTCTAAGTTTTTATTTATTATAACTCGAGATTGAGGGTTTCGATGCCAAAGCTATTTTCTAATCTGGTAAATACAGTCTTGAGAATCTATTTTGGCCTCAGAGTCCTTCATTTCACAGTGGCAGGATTTGGGGCTAGGGTGGTGGGTGGCGGGGAGGCATTTGTACAAATTTTTAAAATATCTCTCTCTTTCCTTCCACTGTGCCCTTCCTCCCTTGCCCCACTGAGCTGATGCAGTGATAGACTTTGAAGGAGAAATGGTTTAGTCCAGTGTCTGAAGGGAGTCCTTAAGGCAGTTCTTCCTGCTGTCCTCACTGTCTCCACCACCCAAGGGGTTTAGGATGGGCCTGAAATTCACAGCAATTCTTCTCACACAAATGCATAAGGACTGCTTCCCTATCCTGTCCACTTGGTCTAGCACCAGAGTTCCTGCCAGTACACAGCTGAGGGCTCTGCCCTTCCACAGAATACCAGGGCACTGGATGCATTCTATAGCCAGGGCTCTTTTGGTTGCAGTAACAGAAACCCAACTCCAACCAGCTTAAGCATGTGGAATTTGTGGGATTGCAGAACTGGGAAGGCCAGGGAGGGATCTCACTTGGAGCATGGCAAGCTCCAGCCACACGTGGTGACACCACAGCCCCGTTGCTCATCCAGCCGTGAGTCCCTCTTTCTGCCAAACTTTTCCAGGCAGACCTGGGAGGATGGACATTGTACTGTTGGCCTACCTGGTACTTACAGCTACAATCTAAAAAGAAGAATAAAACCCTCCAATCTCCTACGCTGGGCGTGGTGGCTCATGCCTGTAATCCCAGCACTTTGGGAGGCCGATGCAGGCAGATCACCTGAGGTCAGGAGTCTGAGATCAGCCTGGGCAACATGGTGAAACCCCGTCTCTACTAAAAATACAAAAATTAGCTGGGCATGGTGGTGCATGCCTGCAGTCCCAGCTACTCAGGAGGTTGAGGCAGGAGAATTGCTTGAACCTGGGAGGCAGAGGTTGCAGTGAGCCAAGATGGTGCCACTGCACTGCAGCCTGGGCAATAAGCAAGACTCCATCTAAAAAAAAAAAAACCAAAAAAACAAATAAACAATAAAAAACCCAAGCCTCCAATCTCCTAAAGTTAAACAGATCACTCTTTTTGACCTGTCTTCTGACTGGGGAATGGCAATCCCATGATCACCGGGCCCTGGGCCAGCGGGGATTTGGAGTACTGGGAATGCTGGCCCTGTAAGAACCATATGGGAAGGGGAAGGGCTGCTCTCCACAGAAAAAGGGATGCTGAGCACATACATATAATGTATGTAACATATGAAAAGACAGCATATACGGACTTGGAGAATCTCAGGCACAGGTGTCTCATCTTTGGGAGTTTTGCAATTACAGGGTTGCAGCTTTCCTTGGTCTCTTCTAGGTTTATTTTCTTGCAAGCACCTGTTCATTCAGCAGAATGCTTTCCAGCCCTGACTTAGGGACACTGCCTCTTTTGCCTGGCTTCTGTCGCTGCCCCCTGTCCTGTAGGGAACCCTCTTTCTGTATTACGAGTCACAGTCCCCTGAATTACATTTCCTGTGTGCTCAAGCTGGGAAAGAGCGAAACCTGTCCCTATGGCCTCCCCCTGGGGTCCTTTCTTTTCGACTCATTCCTTCCATTTGAACATCTGCTAATTGAGAGATCCTTGGTGTGTGACACCCCCAGGACTCCCAAGCTCTGTTCTTTACCATCTCAGGCTGGGGATGGCACAGAGGTCTCTCATTCCTCAGGGATTTGTAATTCCAGGTTTCTACTTCTAGGTCGTGGTTTAATCTCAGGCAAAGTGAACACAAGTATTGTCAGAGCCTGGCAAGCAAATGAGACTTTGGAGTCCAGTTACCCTGAGTGTTAAGCTTGGCTCGGCCAGCTGTCTTCTAGTGGTGTGACTCAGCTGGCCAAAGCCTTGATTTCCTCACTGATAAGATAGAGATGATTGTCACACAGAGCTGCTGTGAGGATTTGACGAAAGAGCAGAGACAAAGTTCCTAGCATAGAATTGGCAACTAGTAGCTCAAGTGATATTAGATGGATGCCAGCAGGTGCTGAGGGTTGCTGTGTTCCACACTGTTTTATTATCTTTTCTTGTGTTGATTCATTAACTATGATGGTTAATCATTATTAATTGACTTACTAATTCCCTCGACAGACCTATAAGGTGGAGATTATTTTTACCCCTATTTAACAGATGAGGCTGCTGGAGGTGTAAGTGGTAGAACCAGGATAGCAACCCAGGTTCCGTGTTCCTACCCACTTCATCATGTGGATTATTTCTGCAGTTTAACTACGGTCTAGCTTCTCTGATATGAATCACATTGGGTAGACCTCTAACTGCAGTAATTGTGGCAAATGGATCATTTTCTTGGAGTTGATGTGTTTATAAAGTCTTTGGGGATTCAGTGTTTTTATTTTTGTTTTTTTGAGATGGAGTTTCACTTTTCACCCAGGCTGGAGTACAGTGGCACGATCTTGGCTCACTGCAGCTTCCTCCTCCCAGCTTCAAGCGATTCTCCTGCCTCAGACTCCTGAGTAGCTGGGATTACAGGTGTGTGCCAACGCGCCTGGCTAATTTTTATATTTTTTAGTAGAGACAGAGTTTCACCACGTTGGCCAGGCTAGGCTTGAACTCCTGACCTCAAGTGATATGCCCACCTCTGCCTCCCAAAGTGTTGGGATTACAGGTGTGAGCCACTGCCCCTGGCCAGTGTTTTTAAAGTAGAGTTTATTAGTTCACTCAAAGGTGATGAAAATTTGTTGGATCAACTGGTAGAACCAAATATTCAAGATACCCCAAGGTGAATGAGAGAGGTGTGTAGCAGAGCATGAGTTCAAATTCTGGCTCTACTACTACTTGTGCCCTTGGACAAGTAACAATCTCTTCATGTATCAGTTTCCTTATCTATAAAATGAGTTTTTCTAAGATAAAAGCTGTACTTGTTCTACCTCTGGGGAAATTGAAGAAGATACACAAGAGTAAGAGAGGGATCAAAGTAAACAGTTTTATTGCTGGTAAAACTGGTTTGGGTCTGAGGCTTCTTTTTTTTTTGAGACCGAGTCTCTGTCACCCAGGCTGGAGTACAGTGGTGTGATCCCAGCTCACTGCAACCTCTGCCTCCTGGGTCCCAGCGATTCTCTTGCCTCAGCTTCCCAAGTAGCTGGGACTTCAGGCGCAGGCCACCACACCTGGCTCATTTTTGCATTTTAGTAGAGACAGGGTCTCACCATGTTGGCCAGGCTGATCTCAAACTCCTGGCTTCAGGTCTGCCTGCCTTGGCCTCCCAAAGTACTCGGATTACAGGCATGATCCACCATGCCCGGCCAAAATGAAGCTTCTGGAACTTCCTCCCATACCTACACTTTGTGCCCCACCTATGGGGAAGGTGAAGCTATAGAGTAGTGATATCCAACCTTATTGGCACCAGGGACCGGTTTCTCTAGAGACAATTTTTCCATGGGCCGGAGTGGGTTGGGGGATGGTTTCAGGATAAAATTGTTCCACCTCAGATCATCAGGCATTAGATTCTCATAAGGAATGTGCAACCTAGGTTCTTCCCATGCACAGTTCACAGTATGATTCGTGCTCTTATGAGAATCTAATGCTGCTGCTGATCTGATGGAGGTGGAGCTCAGGTGGGAATGCTCGCCCATCCACTGCTCACCTCCTGCTGTGTGGCCTGGTTCCGGTCCACCGTCTGGGGGCTGGGAACCCCGGCCATAGGGCAAATGTGGACCAGGCTTCAGGCTTACTTTGACTCAGGTTTGCTTAGAGAGGGACAATGGGACTAGGAGGTGGGAAATCACCTGTCCTGCATCCAGGTAACCCCCATCCCATGAAAAAAAAAAAAAAGAAAAAAATAAGGATGGGGCCAGGTGGGAACTAGCTGTTTCACAAATCACAGAGAGAGAGGGCCAGGTGAAAGCTCTTTTTCTCCTACTTTGGAGAGGGAAGAAGTTCCTGCCTTGCATGGGCTAAGGTAGGAACCCCTAGAGAGGAAACAAGCAATTGCTTTTATAAACACCAGCCACTTGGTAGCCTTGTTGAGCTGAAGTAAGATGAGGCATATATAGAACACACCTAGTGTGAATGGTTAGTGCCAGTATGTCTAGCTTAGCGTGTTACCCACAAGGCAGAATGGCAGCACGTTTACACCGTGAATGGAACTATCAGTGAGGTGCAAGAGCACTGCAGTCAGCCAGTCAGTATATTTTCCTCCTGTTGGAAAACCTATTTGGGAAATCTTATTGCTGGGGGTGGGAAATAAGGACAGAGAGCTCTGTGATTAGAGAGGATATAGAAGTCTGATGTGCTGTGTCTTCCCTACCAAGTGGGAATCAACCCACCAAGCAAACTGTAATGCCCACCACATCCATCCTCTGCCAGTGCTGTGGCATACTCATCACTTCTTTTTATTGTGGCAAAACACACATAACATAGCATGTGCCATTTTAACCATCTTGAAGCACGTGGTTTCTTGCCATGTTATGCAACTATCACCACTGTGTATTTCCAAATTTTTTTCATCACCCCAAGTAGAACCTCTATGACTGTTAAGCAATACATTCCCATTCCCATTGCCCCTTCCACCCCCAGCAACCTCTTCTGTCTCTATGAATTTGCCTGTGTTAGGTTTTTCATCTAAGTAGAATGATACAGAATCTGTCCTTTTGTGCCTGCTGTATTTCACTTAGCATGTTTATCCATGTTATGGCATGTACAGACCATGCTCCTTGCTTCTGAAATTAAAACTTCCCTTTTAGCAGCCCTCACGAGGACCACTGTTGTCCTGCTTTTTACTTCTTCTGATCATACCCCTTTTCTTCTTTTCAACATGTTTTCAGAGCCTCCCCTTCCAGAAGTAGAATTTTTTATGGTGCACAGAGGACCTCTACCACGCCTCAGACTGAGGAAAGCCAAGGAGAAAAATGGACCAATCAGGTCAGTAGCCGTCCTTTCTCCATGGTTGCCCAGTGATCCCCGTGGAGTGTTTTGGAAACTTTGATTTCAGTGAGGAGAAGACTTCTGTGTTGGTGGCTGCACTCGAGTTGTTAGAACAATGCAGTTGGGGCCTGTTTTGTTTCCTTGGGTATAGACTGGCCTTTAATCCCAACCAGCATCCTTTCTAATGCATAGAGAGACTTCTAAAGGACCATATACTAGCATTTGGGCAGTTTAGCCCAAGAAATTAAATCCATTCCTTTGGTTTCTGGGCAAGCATTTGGTTGCATGCTTAGAACATGTCAGGATTGTTCTTTGCACTCATGTCTCATAGTGCATCCTTTATCAATGGCAGGTCAGGGGCATCGTTTCATTTCCCAAAGGCAGAATATGTTGCTGTTTATGTAAGGCAGATCTTGGGGGTTGTGCAGTGATTTCTGAAAAGATCATTTAGATAAATCTTTTTGTCTTTTCAGGTATTGAGTTATGGGCAAGACACTGCATAATTACTGACTGCTTCTGGGATTCCAGATGGCATTAGGATGGAATTAATTTACCTCAGTTGGAGGACTACACTGTGTTCAGTTAAGCGTTTTATTTGCAAAGGTCATGGCAGGATTAGGAGAGTAGCATCAGTCTACTCAATCTTCCTTTTTTAGAGAGGAAGATTGAGGTTGGCTTGGAGAGATGAACAGCTTTCTCTCGGTACCTGGTCAAGTAGCCGACAATGTACATGACCTAACCAACACTGCCTTTGTCTCTCCTGACCCTTCAGTAAAATCAAGGTTAAAAAAAAATGTGGGCTGGGCGCAGTGGCTCATACCTGTAATCCCAGCACTCTGGGAGGCTGAGGCGGGCAGATCATGAGGTGAGGAGTTCAAGACCGGCCTGGCCAATATGGTGAAACCCCATTCTACTACAAATACAAAAATTAGCTGGGTGTGGTAGTGGGTGCTTGTAATCCCAGCTACTCAGGAGGTTGAGACAGGAGAATTGCTTGAACCTGGGAGGCAGAGGTTGCAGTGAGCCGAGATCATGCCACTGTACTACAGCCTGGGTGACAGCGAGACTCCATCTCAAAAAAAAAATAATGAGATATTATAAAATGACAAAAAACAAAGTCTGGCGATATTATCTATATATCCATTTACAATAAAACTCAGGGTTTTCCTGCTTTTACATTCGTTTAAATTCAGTAAATGTGCAAAGATCTTTCCAGGGATGGACATTGTATAAATTGTTCTAATTCTCCACCATTTACCAGAAGGCATTGTAATTCTGTCATTATAAAGAGAACAGAAGTTGTGATGTCACTTCCTGAGAGCACTTGCAAGAGCAAATGTGATAGTTAAGTCAAATAATTACATAATGCAAAAAAGAGAAGCCCAATGACTGTTTCCCCTTGTGGCTGTATGCCGGCCAGCACCTCCAAAACAGGAAGTGGAGATCTGTGAGTCATCCAAGGGAGTGCGGTGGTGAAAAGGAGGAGAAAAGTCCTTCCAGAACAGTCCTGTTCCAAACAGCCACAGCTGTTTCTCTAACGTCACACGGCTCATTATCAGCAGGCAGGGTGTCTTCCTCAGCCTGACTACCTGGTTTGCGCTGTGGGGGCAGCAGCTTTCCCAGTGTGTGAGACAGGCCTGAGTGTGCTTTGTGCACGGTTTGGGGACAGCGTCTTGGAGTACATAATGGAGGAAGGTCCTTGGGACCAAGTCTCTCTCCTGAGCTTGATGATGTTGGGCAGAGGTTGTAGCCTGTTGCTGGGCTCCCTTAATGCTTGTATCTCCCATACTTGCCAGATTATAGGAATCACCTGGGAGCTTTATCAGCGTTGCAAATTCCCAGACTCTGCTCCTAGAGATTTTGATTCAGTAGGTCTGGGATGAGGTCTGGGAATTTGTATAATAATCAAGCAACACAGGTGATTATGATCAGGCTAATTGGGGATCTGCTTAATACTCTGTCAATGCTGCCTCTAGTGAGCAACGTGCAGAACCAAATGGGAACAGGTGAGCCTTGACCTTGCTCTTCACCACCACCACCTACATAGAAAGATGAGAGGGATTTGAAGATGTACTTATAGACAGCATGGAGCTGCTGCAACTTTTACTTTTGCCTGCAACTATGATGTAGGGATGTCTTCAAGTCTCAGGGAAAGTTTGTTGTTCCAGATGTTCCCCAGAGGCAGTGGATGCCTAATGCACTGTTTGCTAGTAGTGACAACTTATTGCCCTGCAGGTTTTCTTTGTCTCTTGTAGAAAGCCCTTGGCTGGAAATGAGCCAAGGCTTTATGAAAATCAGGACCTCAGCTAGGAGCGGTGGCTCACACGTTTAGTAATCTCAGCACTTTGGGAGGCAGAGGCAGGCAGATCACATGAGGTCAGGAGTTCAAGACCAGCCTGGCCAACATGGCGAAACCACATCTCTACTAAAAATACAAAAAAACTAGCCAGGCATGGTGGCAGGTGCCTGTAATCCTAGCTACTCAGGAGGCTGAGGCAGGAGAATTGCTTGAACTTGGGAGGTGAATGTTGCAGTGAGCCGAGATCATGCCACTGCACTACAGCCTGGGTGACAGAGCAAGACTCCCTCTCAAAAAAAGAAAAAGAGAGAGAGAGAGAGAGAGACTCCCTCTCAAAAAAAGAAAAAGAAAGAGAGAGAAAGAAAGAAAGAAAGAAAGAAACAAACAAACAAACAAACAAACAAACAAACAATAAATCAGGGTCCTGAGGACACCTAGGATGTTTAGGAACCTGGTGGGGGGAGACTTTCCATATTCAACACCCAATCTTTTAGTGATGCATAGGCTCGAAGGAAGCAGGAGATAGGGTATTAGGCATGTGAAGCAGGAAGTGCAAAGTTACTGGTAAAATAGAATTACATGGCCTAGTGAGTTTTGGAAATTACCCTAATCATATTTCATGCTGATGAATGCTTTTCCTCTTTTCTGAAATTTCAACTTAAGAAGCATTAATTGTTGGTGGTGGGGGTTACCAAAAAACTGTGCAAGAAGTTGTAAGAATACAAGAGTTAGTCATTCAGATCCGTACTATCAAGCCTGATAGAGACAAGCAGATGTTCAAACACGGTACTACAGGCAGGAGCTAAGCCCCGAATAGATGGGAATAGAAAGGAAGCGTGATCCATTCTCCGTGCATTTTTATTCTCACACTTCCTTTCACTGCCAGGCTTTCTATTTGATGGGATAAATAGTGAAACACATAACAAAAACAGTACCTGTTGTTAGTGCATTTTTCTGTCCACAATTGGAAACAATTTTTGCAGTGCATACGTGACACGTTACTGTTCTGGCTGTTTCAGGGTGTTGTCAGGCGAGATTAACTAACTGACGGTGACTTTGCACTCTTGGCGTCTCCTTTATATCACATGAACTTTGGTATCAGCCCATGAACTGTGGGGAATGTAAATCACATGAGCTCTGTTTCAGGTCACCACATGATTGTCTGCAGCCTTTTTTCCGGACTTAGTACATTCACTGTGCTAGGCACTTGGTCTCCATGTGACCACTAAACCCTTTCCACAGTTGGGCTTTATTTGCCCATGTGAAAATCACCGATTAGATCAACTTTATGACACACACACACAGGGCAGTGATATGTGCAACAACTTGTCCCAGCTAAAGAGGATGTACTTGGCATCCCTCTGCAGCCAGAACTTGGAGAGGTCCCTTGCCCTGTGTCATCTGGCATTAACCCTTTAGATTCAAATTGCAATTCCATGATGGTTGGAGCTATCAGACTGTAAATCCCACATGGGCCAGGACTTTTTCTTGTCTAGTGTCATGTCTCCAGTGCCTAGAAAGAGGCTTACCTTGACTGAGTGCAGTGGCTCACGCCTGTAATCCCAGCACTTTGGGAGGCTGAGGCAGGAGGATCACAAAGTCAGGGGATCGAGACCATCCTGGCCAACACAGTGAAACCCTGTCTCTACTAAAAATACAAAAATTAGCTGGGTGTGGTGGCATGCTCCTGTAATCCCAGCTACTCAGGAGGCTGAGGCAGGAGAATCACTTGAACCCAGGAGGCGGAGGTCGCAGTGAGCCGAGACTGTGCTACTGCACTCTAGCCTGGTGAAAGAGTGAGACTCTGTCTCAAAACAAAACAAAACAAAACAAAACAAAACAAAACAAAACAAAACAAGAAGAAAGAGGCTTATCTCATAGCAGGTGCTCAATAAATATGAATGAATGAATGAATTCCCCATGCAAGGGTCTGATGGACACTTCTCTTTCTTCTTCCAGTTCATATCAGGTATTAGTGCTTCCCCTGGCCCTCCAAAGCGCATTTTCTTGTGATTCTGAAGGCGCTTCCTCCTTCTTCAGTAACACCTCTGATGCTGATGGATACGTGGCTGCAGAACTACTGGCCAAAGATGTTCCAGATGATGCCATGGAGATACCTATAGGAGACAGACTGTACTATGGGCACTATTATAATGCACCCTTGAAAACAGGGAAGGATTACTGCATTATATTACGAATCACAAGTGAATGGAATAAGGTACCTTTCCTTCCAAGTGCTTGTGAGCTCTGTATTTTCTTCTTCGCATGAAATGTCAACGTTTGAACATTCGTTTTCCCAGTGTTTGAGAGGGACACTGCATGTCACAATCATAAAATGTGTGTGAATACTTTGCCTTTATGAAGGATGGACAGGTGAAACCCTTACAGATGATAGGGATTCTAAATCTCCTGGGGGACCCTGCTGAATCAGCATTGGGACTGATTTTTGTTTTTGCTCTTAAGCTTTACAGATGCCCTCATTGTATTGCACTGCTGAAGTCTAAGTTGGAAAAAACCATCTAGATTCTCTGTTAACTTCCTTGTGCCCCTGCCAGGCTGCTGCCTCCCTCATTCTCCTGGGGAGCAGAAGACTAAGCACAGCACTGCCCTGTTTGCTGCTTACATCCCTTCTGCGGCTATGGCTTAGGTCCCACTTTCCCCTCCTCAGTCCTTAGAAAGGTTGGTGTTCTTCCAGCAGTGGTTCTTTCCTGAGACATGGGACTCAATATTCATTAGATGATTAGTAAATATCATGGAGCTGCAGTTGTCCATCAGGGATGGAAGATCTGGAAGAACCACTGTGATGGCTGACCTAGGAGAACCCTAAGCTTGTCATTTCATGAGGGTTGGTAATGAAAACTAGAGAGATTATATTAATACTAATGCAAACATCTCTTGACTGATGAATTTGAGGTAAAAGTATCTTGTCATCTTGTGTGTAAAGTTCATCACATATTTAAAACTGAGACACTCTATTAAATTCTGTGTAAGATGCAAATGTAATGTGTCATAAACATGCTTGCTATGAAACCAACAGTTACTTGTAAGACTGTCCAAGTAGCAAAGATGTCTAGTAGTGCTTTGTGACAATAGGTAGGAATAAAGAAAGGAAAGTTAAAGCCCAGAATATATTGCCCTGAACTTACTAAAAAGATGTTTACAACTTAGACAAGGTCTTTTTGTTAGAAAATTACTTGGGGTTTCTGACTTGAAGTTTTTAGCCACAGACAAAACACTGGCAGTACAACATGAGTAAAATTTAGAGATGGTTCAGAAAGCCACTGTCCTAGATTAAGACTTTCTTTGGGGAGGGTATATTAGTCAGCTTGGGCTGCTATAGTGAAATATGATAGACTGGGTGGCTTAGGCAACAGACATTTATTTCTCACAGTCTGTGCTGGGAAACCTAGGATCAAGGTGCCAGCTGATTCATTTCCCCAGGGAGGGCTCTCTTCCTGGCTTATGGACAGCCGCCTTCTTATAGTGTCCTCACATGGGGGTGGGGGTGGAATTGGGTGGGGAGAACTCTGATTGCTCTTCCTCTATTTATTAGGACACTTATCCCATGACGAGGGCTCCACGCTTATAACCTCTTCTGAATCTATCTCTCTCCCAAAGATTCTACCTCCAAATATCATTGTAGGTTAGGGCTTCAACATGTGAATTTGGGGCAGGGGTTGGGTGGTAAGCAGGGGCACACACATTTGGTTCATAATAGAGGGAATGAAGTTGGAGGTTAAGAAGACAAGAATTCTGGTTTATTAGCCAGGCACAGTGGTGTGTGCCCGTGGTCACAGCTACTTGGGAGGCTGAGGCAGGAGGATTGCTTGAGGCTGGGAGACAGAAGTTGCACTGGGCTGAGATTATGCCATTGCACTCCAGCCTGGGCAGCAGAGTGAGACCCTGTCTCTCCAATCTCTCCCTTTCTCTCACACACACAAACACACACACGTACACACACAGACACACATACAAATTCTGGCTGACAGGAAACTTTCCTGTGATGTCCTTGATACTCTTTTTCATGCAGCTGAACAAAAGAATATGTGCTTATTCTTTAGGATGTTAAGGAAGATGAAAGGGCTTTGAAAAAATTTATATTTGAATCTACATATTTGAATTGCAATGACTTTCCCATAGGTTTCAACTATATTTGTGTGATAATTACAATAAAATCAATAGTGATTTAATTTTAGTTTTTAACTGTGGTAAAATATATATAATATAAAATGGTCTTAACCATTTGAAAGTATACAGTACATTTTAAAGGGCACTGTCTGATCCATTTTAAATTGTGCAGTTCAGTGGCATTAAGTGCATTCATACTGTTGTGCAACCAATTTCCAAAACTCTTTTTATCTTGCAAAACAAACTTTATACCCAGTAAATGACTCCCCATTCCTTCCTTCCCACAGCCCTTGGCAACCATCATTCTACTTTCTGTCTTTTTTTTTTTGAGATAGAGTCTTGCTCTGTTGCCCAGGCTGGAGTACAGTTGGCATGATCATAGCTCACTGCAGCCTCAACCTCCCTGCCTCAGAGAATATTCATGCTTCAGCCACCTGAGTTAACTGGGACCACAGGTGTGCACCATCATGCCTGGCTAATCTTTTATTTCTTGTAGAGATGGAATCTCTCCATGTTGCCCAGGCTGGTTCCAAACTCCTAGGCTCAAGTGATTTTCCCAGCTTGACTCCCAAAGTGTTGGGATTACAGGCATGAGCCACCACACCCGGCCCTACTTTTTGTCTTCATGAATTTGACTACTCTAGGTACCTCATATAAGGATCATTCAGTATTTTCTTTTTCTGATTGGCTTATTTCATTTAGCCTAAAGTCTTCTAGGTGCACCCATGTGATAGCATGTGTCAGAATTACCTTCCTTTTTTAGACTGGATGATATTCCATTATATGAATATACCACGTTTGTTTATTCATTTATCCATGGATAAATAATGGAATGTTTTCCACCTTTTGGCTATTGTGAATAATGCTACTGTGAACATTGGTATACAAATATCTGTTTGAGTCCCTGCTTTCAGTTCTTTTGTATATATATCTGGAAGTGGAATTGTTTGATCAAATGATAATTCTATGTTTAATTTTTTGAGGAAGTACCACCATTTGTCATTCCCACCAGCAGTGTGTAGGAGTTTCAATTTGTCCATGTCCTTGCTAACTCTTGCTGTTTTTTTTCTTCTTGTAATTAGGCATCCTATTATAATATAGGGTGTGAGGCGACATCTTTTTTTTTTTCTTCTGAGACGAAGTTTCGCTCTTGTCACCCAGGCTGGAGTGCAATGGTGCGAACTCGACTCACTGCAACCTCCATTTCCTGGGGTCAAGTGATTCTTCTGCCTCAGCCTCCGGAGTAGCTGGGATTGCAGGTATCTGCCACCACGCCCAGTGAATTTTTTGTATTTTTAGTAGAGACAGAGTTTCACGATATTGGCCAGGCTGATCTCGAACTCCTGACGTCAGGTGATCCACCCGTCTCAGCCTCCCAAAGTGCTGGGATTACAGGCAGGAGCCACCATGTCTGGCCCCAAGGTGACAGCTTTTTTTTTGGAAGTGGGGGATGAGGTCTCACTCTGTTGCCCAGGCTGAAGTGCAGTGGCTCAGTCACATCTAACTGCAGTCTTGACCCCCCTGGGGTCAGATGATCCTTTCACCTCAGCCTTCTGAATAGCTGGGACTACAGGTATGTGCCATCACACCTGACTAACTTTTCTATTTTTTGTAGAGACAGGATTTTGCCATGTTTCCCAGGCAGGTCTTGAACTCCTGGGGTCAAGTGATCCACCTACCTTGGCTTCCCAAAGTGCTGGGATTACAGGTGTGAGCTGCTACTCCCAGCATGAGATGACATCTTATTCTGGTTTTGGTTTGCATTTCCCTAATGACTAGTGATGTTGACCACATTTTCATGGGCTAAGCAGCCATTTGTGTATCTTCTTTAAAGAAATGTCTATTTAAGACCTTAGCTCATTTTTGAATGGGTTATTTGTTTTTGTTTTTGTTTTTGTTGAATTTTAAGAGTTCTCCATATACTCTGGATATTACTGTAATGCTTTGTGAAATACGTGATTTGCAGATATTTTTGTCCCTTCTTTGGGTTGCATTTTTACTGTTGATAGTGTTCTTAGCTGCATACAAGTTTTAAATTTTGATGATGTTCAGTCTGTCTATTTTTTCTTTTATTGCCTGTGTCTTGGTGCCATTTCCAAGAAGTCACTGAGAAATCCGGTTTCACGAAGCTTTTGCTCTATGCTGTCTTCTAAGAGTTTTATAGTTTGTGGTCTTATGCTTAGGTTTTTGATCCATTTCCACATTCATTCTTTAATATGTAGATATCCAGTTTTCCCAGTACTATTTGTAGAAAAAAAAATTTTTTTTGAGACAGTGTCTCACTTTGTCACCCAGGCTGGAGTGCAGTGGTGCAATCATGGCTCACTGCAGCCTCAACCTCCTGTGCTCAAGTGATCTTCCTAATCCTCCTGTCTCAGCTTCCCAAGTAGCTGGGACTACAGGTGTGCACCACCATGCCTGGCTAATATTTAAAAACTATTTGTAGAGATGGGGTCTCCTTATGTTGCCCAGGCTGGTCTCAAACTCATGATCTCAAGTGATCCTCCTACCTTGGCCTCCCAAAGTACTGGGATTACATTTGTGAGCCAGTGTGCCAAGTCTGAAAAAAAACTGTCTTTTCCACATTGAATGGTCTGGCATTCTTGTTAACAATCATTTGATATATACACAAGGGTTTATTTCTAGATTCTCTATGCTATTCCATTGGTCTATATGTCTGTTCTTTATGTCAGTACCACATTGTTTTGTTTACTGTAGCTTTTTACTAAATTTTGAAATCAGGGAATATGAGTCTTCCAACTGCCTCATTTTGTTTTTCCCTTTGTACGTCTGTCCTAATAAATAGCATCACCATGCCTCCTGGTGCTAAGACAGAAAGCTGTGAATAGTTCTTGTCTCTTCCTTCTTGCTTACCTTCTTATCCAGACCATCAGCAAATCATGTCAGTTCTGTCACCTTAATTCTGTTTAAAATCATCCTTTCCTCTCCTTCATCTGCACTGCTCGGGTTTTGTCATCTCTTACCTGAACACCACTTTTCTAACTCATCTCCTGTCTCTTATTCTACCCATCTCCTTGCTCCATACCACTCACTGCCAGCATGAGTTTTATAAAATGCAAGTATGATCAAGGCATTTCAGTTTAGTAAGCTCCCTCCTTCACCTGGCCCCTTCCAGTTTCTCTCCTTTAATATACTCCATTCCCCCAAACTGCCTTGCTATTTGAGGTCCCTTCCATTCTCCAATGTCTTGAAATATGTCCTTCGCTGGTTATTCTTGCACATTACCTTCCATTTATAATCTCTGCACTTAGCATCAAAGCAAATGTTAGTCACATTCAAACACTTATGGCTATTTTAAGATTTTCTCAAGACTTTTTTTTTTTTTTTTGAGATGGAGTCTCGTTCTGTTGCCCAGGCTAGAGTGCGATGGCATGGTCTTGGCTCACTGCAACCTCTGCCTCCTGAGTTCAAGCAGTTCTCCTGCCTCAGCCTCCCAAGTAGCTGGAATTAAAGGCACCCACCACCATGCCTGGCTATTTTGTATTTTTAGTAGAGATGGGGTTTCACCATGTTGGCCAGGCTGGTGTCTAACTCCTGATCTCAGGTGATCCGCCCACCTCAGCCTCCCAAAGCTGGGATTACAGATGACAGATGTGAGCCATTACACCCAGCAGCTTTTCTCAGAATTTTTAACCTTAAGTTAAAAAGAAAATTAATAAAATCAAGACCAGAATGCCCAAGGCTGTCATTTGAAAGAGAATCTCCTAATGACATTGGAAGGATTCTTCTCTTTTTTTTTGAGACAGTCTTGCTTAGCCACCCAGGCTGAAGTGCAGTGACACTATCTTGGCTCACTGCAACCACTGTCTCCCAGGTTCAAGTGATTCTCTTGTCTCAGCCTCCCAAGTAGCTGGGATTACAGGCACCTGCCATCATGCCTAGCTAATTTTTGTATTTTAGTAGAGACAAGCTTTCACCATGTTGGCCAGACTGGTCTTGAACTTCTGACCTCAGGTGATCTGCCCACCTCGACCTCCCAAAGTGCTAGGATTACAGGCATGAGCCACTGTGCCCGGCTGGAAGGATTCTTCTCTAACCCTCACCATTCAGCTTCCTCTGGGTAATATTTTCAAGTCTTATACACAGCAAGTCCCCAGCATTTCTAAGAGGTAAATACGCATATCATAATGGTAGCAGGGAAGAGGTGTTCATTCCAATGAATCTGTAGGTTTCTTCTACTATGGATGAACTTTCAAATATGTTCCTGTTCCTTTCTTCCTGGTTCATGGACATATTTGGGTAACTGACATTGCCAAATGACATTCAGATAGGTGAAGTATTGTATCCTGGGACTTCCCATAGCTTTGCCTGTAGCATGCATCACCACTTCTTGCAGAACCTTCTGAACGTGTGACCTCAGAATTCTTTTTAGCATAGTTCTCCAGGCAGTCCATGCCAGTTGCTCAGAGCTGGCCAGGGGAATGATCCTTTTTGCCACTCCTGCTGTTGGCCTATCATGTGTGCTTTCCAAGACCTATTGGAAGCCTATAGAAGTGATCTGTAGGGTCACTTCTGTCCGTGCAATCCATGCCAGTCCCTTGAGCACTTAGTGATATCACAAGATATTAGAGCTAGATTGGACTTTAAAGATCTAGTTCATATGAAGAGATTGAAAAAGCTGAAACTCAGAGGGCTTCAGCCTCCAAACTGTGTTATTTCAACTGACACTGTGTGCCACCTGGTTAAATGCATTGCTTTGTTTTCCTTTATAGGTGAGAAGACACTCCTGTGCAGTTTGGGCTCAGGTGAAAGGTAAAATTACTTTCTGTCTACAAATGCTGTCCTTCTTTCTTCTTTGCAGCATCAAGTTCATATTGATGAGATCTGTTTTTAAAATTGTCACTGGTGACCAGAACCCAATTCATACTACCTTAAGCAAAAAGCTTCATAGCTGAAAAAGGTTGGAGGAGGGTGAGTGGATGGGAGCTTATAGAATTAAGAGCTACTCCACCAAGGCTCTGGGAACTGGGCCTGGGGACTCAACACTGTGAGTGGGACTTCTCTTTCTATCTTTCTCTTATTTCAGTTCTGTTTTTAAGCGTGACTTGGCTTCGTTTCCTTCTACAACAAGGCATATGAGAGGGAGGGATGGCAAGCTTCCCCAGCTTTGCAATTTCACTGGGAACACATAGCTTTTCAATTCAGGGAAAGGTGCTTTCTTCCTAGGTTTAGTGACTGTCCATTGGATGAATCACTGTTAATAGGAGGAAGGCTAGGATGATCGGCCTCCCTTGGGTTTTATGCCTCCTCATGGCTGGTTGGAGGCAGAGCAATGTGACCAATACGTTCACTAGGGTTGAATCGAGAGGGAGACAGAATCCCCATCAAGAAGTGGAGCCCAGGAAAAGATGCTGAAAGACCAGTACAAGGGCTACAACAGTCCATTACCATTTGGCTGCGTAGCTTGTGCACATACACATATAATATTGAGAAAAACATCTTCCCTTAACAAAATGGAACTATCCCATGTACAATCTCACATGGAACCCTGGTGGAAAACAACTCAAAGCTGGGTGTGTTACTGCATCCAGCTCCAAGACCAGGAATCCTGGGGATAGCATGTTCCTCTTGATCAAGTCCAGATGTGTTTCTTGTGCTTGTAAGTAATCTATGACTAAATGGCAAATTTAACCAACCTCAAACCACAGTATATAATATGAGAGGGAAAACTGAATAACACAATAAATACTCTAATTTAGAAAGAAGGAAAAGATAATGTGTAGTGGTCAGGGGGGCTATAGCAATGATCACCTCTTGCTGGCCAGGAGAAGCAAGCATCCTCTGCCCTGGCAGCAGAATGGGTCACTTGGGTGGTCAGTTTGGGTCTGCCTGATGGTACCCCTTGTCCATTTCCTCCAAAGCCTTTCCTAAGAGATGCAGGGGAACATCTTTACTGAGTGCTGTACAGCTTAAACCTTCTTTGCTTTGGAAGAGTTATTCAGGCGGGGAAATTGCCTTAGGGTTTGAGCAATCACAGGTCTTTGTTTTCCAGGCTAGGGATTTCCCTGGCAGTATGGGTACATTTCTTTAAAACCAACAGGCAGGCAGCCAGTGGATTTGATTCCCAGGAATTCCATTCGTTTGTAGCTAATACCAGAAATTTGTCCCGTTTATGACCTTGGAATCTGGACCTTTTCCGTGTGGTTTATGAGTCCTAGCAACAGGCTGAGAAATTCTGCCCTTCGCCCACAGTATCAGTTTAACCCTTTACATCCTTTCCCCTGCTTCAGAGCAGCATACAACAATCAACTGGCATGGTGAGGAAGTGCCGGTGTAAACTTCCTTCCCTAAGGATTCCAGTGGATAGCACTTTCTAATGGGGGATTTTTTAATCCTGTAAATAGAGAATACTGTGCAGGGGGCTGGGTAATTAGGCTTCTTCTATTTGTCTGCTTCTCTCCTAATCTAATTTTCATCTTTTTACCTCTGCTCAAACCAACTGCAACAAGGGTAGAGGACTTGGCTTTTCAGCAGGGTGCAAGGCCATGACCGTTGGCCATCTTGGGTTGCTGATTACCTGGCAGCAAGGGCCTCTCTTGGCAAAGATGGGTGCTGTGCAGTTTCTGTGTGCAGATGGGCCAAGCTCCCTTTACTTGTAGGACTTTAATAAGGGCCACAAGAAACAGCCACACAATTCAACATTCATATATATATATATATATATCATATATATACATATATAGTATACATATATATATTTTATATACATATGTACATACATATATATGTATATTATATACATATATATGTATATTATATACATATATATATATATATGTATTTTGCCAGTCCATCCCCTGAAGCTCTAGGGTTGGGAATGGCATTCTCATGAGGAAAAGAGATGCTTTTATCAGAAGAATTAAGATGTGCACACTTTCAAGACACAGAAGCGATAGCTTCCAGAGTCCCCTCCACTCAGCAGCTATTTGCTATGATTGGAAAACCTTCAAGCTGGGTAGAAGAAATTGCCAAAGAGCTGGTTACAGTCATTCTGCTATGATTGAGTTAACAGGAAGGATTTTGCTTTGAAAATATCTTAGTGGCTTTGGCAGTGCCCTGGTCTCCCCTCAGCTTAAGAACCAATATTGAAGGAGAGTTTGAATTTTTGAAATTAAAACACTGGAAATCTCTGGAAGATAGTAGGAAAAACACTGTTCTGTGGAAATCCTGAAGGCAATTCTAGCACATATTTATCCACGTATAACATTTGCCTGTGTTGTGCACCCATCTCGGGCAGTCTACTTTTTCAAAAAATTTTGGAGACTGCCATTTCAGAAAGCAATCTTCAAAGAAGTGAGATCTAAATTAGTCCTGAAATGGTGCCAGTTCATGCGTGCCAAGCCTCAGCCCCGTTCTGGCCTCTGCCCAGTGACAAATTATGCTATTTGCCTTTTGCATATTGCCTCTAGAAGAGCTTTGTAAAGATTACTAGGAAACCAGCAGTCAGTTTGATGGAAGATGCAGAGGCCTGAGCTTACTTGCCTGAGTCTCCTGCCATTAATCAGCCAAGTGCCTTTGAAATGATATTTAACTTGGCCAGTTCTCAATCACCCTCTCTCTGAGATCTCTGAGATCCTTTCCAGCCACAGAGTCCTATGAGTCTGTGATTTCTTGAGTCACAAAGCAAGGTCAACTGATATATGTGAGGTGATAATAAGCTGCAATCAGGGAACATTCTCCAGTTGTAAGCATGAAACCTCTGAGTCATTCGTGACTACTCCTCTTTCTCTTTTAACCCACATTTCGCACTGTGGGCACGCCTCTCTGATTTTCATTTCTTTGTTCACTCCCTGAGCATAGGCCTTCCTACTTGTAGCATGGATGACTGACAAATTCTCCTTCCTCATCTCCCATCACAAGAGTTCAGGATTTGACTGAGTGTGGTGGCTCATGCCTGTAATTCCAGCACTTTGAGAGGCCAAGGCAAGGGGATCACGAGGTCAAGAGTTCAAGACCAGTCTGGCCAAGATGGTGAAACCCTGTCTCTACTGAAAATACAAAAAATTAGCCAGGTGTGGTGGTAGGCACCTGTAATCCCAGCTACTTGAGAGGCTGAGGCAGAGAATTTCTTGAACCCGGGAGGCAGAGGTTGCAGTGAGCCAATTGCACCACTGCACTCCAGCCCAGGCAACAGAGGAGACTCCGTCTCAAAAAAAAAAAAAAAAAATAGAGTTCAGGATTTTCCTCTGCAGCACTAATTTTGTTGTTTCCTCCATTTCCATGATCCTCCATTATTTTTTAATTTGGCTTCCAAGTCCTGTTTGACACAAACATACTCTTCTAATCCCATCTGTTATTTTTCTCCATTCAAACATATGTGCCAGCTGTTTTCTGGCCCATATTTTCTCCTCTTAATGTCCTTGCTCATATAATTACTTGACGACTTCTATCTGGATTTTCCAATCACCTACTTGTGAATCTCTGCTTGTTACAATCTCATCTGTTCTTCAAGATTAAAGTCAGATGTCCTTTCCTCCCTGAAGCTTTTTAAATCTCCTCAACAGGACAGGATCTGGCCCTCTTGGGCTATTCTGCTATATTTTAGAGCAATGGGTGTGCACTTGTTTTGTCTTCTACTACTACATTTCACACCCTTAGAGGGCATTTGAAGAGCAGGAACAGAGCCAGATATGCACTGGGTATTCAATCAGAATGCATTGAATTGGGCTGAATGATTACTGAGGAACCAGCAGTTAGTTTTATGGGAAATGAAGCATAGTTATCAAATTAAATAAGCCAAAGAAGACTTACATCAAGATATAAACCTGGTATGTATGTATACATATGTATTTACTATATTTGTACGGATATTCATGCACACAATCATTTTAAGCTTTTACAGTTGTGATGGAAGAATTCTAAGATGGTTCCCAAATCCCTGGTCTTTGGTGTACATCTACCTTCTCTCAGTTATTCATTCAAAGACTGTTCTAGCTATTGTTGTGAAGGGATTTTGGAGATGTAATTAAGCTCCCAAACAGGGAGATTATCCAGATGGGCCTGACCTAACCACAGGAGCTCTTTAAATCTGGTTAGAAGTTAGAGATAGGGAGAGTTGGGGCTTCAAAGAATGAGATGGATTTGACACAGGGAAATTCTCCTGCCAGCTTGAAGATGGAGGGGTCCACATGGCAAGGAGTGCAGCGTAACAGTAGGAGCTGAGCATGGCCTGGCTGTAGCAAGTAAGAAAATGGGGACCCTAGTCCTACAACCGCAAGTGTCTGTTTTGTGTTGCTGTAACGTAATGCTGGAGGCTGGGTAATTTATAAAGAAAAGAGGTTTATTTAGCTCATGAGTCCTTAGGCTGGAAAGTTCAAGAGCATAGTGCTGCATCTGGCCTGCTTCTGGTGAGGGCTACATGCTGGGTCAGGCCAATGGCAGAGAAGTGGAAAAGCCAGCAGGTATATATACAAAGAGATCACATGATGACACAGGAAGCAAGAAACAGTCTAGGAAGTTGACTTGATTTTACAACGAGCAGATCCCTGGTAATACAGACCCTCCAGAGGAAGAACTCACTCACCTCTCAGGAAGGTCATTAATCTGTTCATGAGGGCTCCAACCCCATGACCGAAACAGCTCCCACTAGGCCCCACCTCCTGACACTACCACAATAAGGATTAAATTTCAAGTGAGTTTCAGAGGGGATAAACTCAAACCATAGCAGCAAGGAACTGAATTTAGCCAATGACCTGAATGAGCTTGGAAGTAGATTCTTCTCCGGAGACTCCAGAAGGAAATGCAGTCCACCTGAGACCTTGATTCTAGCCTTATAAGGCCCTAATATGGTTTGGCTCTGTGTCCTCACCCAAATCTCATGTTGAATTTTAATCCCCATGTATTGAAGGAAGGGCCTGGTGGGAGAAGACCAAATCATGGGAATGGTCTACCTACCCCTTGCTCTTCTCATGATAGAGCTCTCATGAGATCCAGTTGTTTGAACGTGTATAGCACTTCCCCCTTCACTGTTCTCTCCTGCTGTGGCCATGTGAAGACTGTGCCTACTTCCCCTTCCTCTTCTGCCATGATCGAACGTTTCTCGGGGCCTCCGTAGCCTTACCTCCTGTACAGCCTGTGGAACTGAGTCAATTAAACCTTTTTTCTTTTAAATTACCCAGTCTCAGGTAATTCTTTATAGCAGTGTGAGAAGGGACTAATACAGGCCCTGAGCAGAGAACGAGCCACAATGTGCCTGAACTTACCACCCACAGAATTCTGAGCTAATAAATGGGTTAACGCTACCTAAGTTTATGGTAATTTGTTAAGCTGCAATGAAAATGGAATACAGCAATGTTATTCCATACAAATGGAATAACAAGCATTATTGATCTCTAAATTAGTTTTCTGCTTTGATTTCCTTTGCCATCTTTACTCCGAATGGAATTCAGAATAGCAAAGAGAAACTTAACAGAGTAAATAGAAGTCACTTTGCTAATTATTATTATTATTATTTTACCATTTGGAGAACAGAATTGGTGCTTTCCCAGGAAGTGACCAGGCCTGTGTATATGCATGAAAAAATGTCCACACCTGTGGGAAGTCCTCAAGCAGTCACAAAGTCTGAGAGTAGAAATAGGACTTTTCTAACTTCCTCTTCAGCACCTGTGATATTTCTATCAGGAAAGGGGTAAAAGATAAGCCCAGGAAGGCCCCATCACTCCTGAGCACTAGCTCTCTTGAGGGAGCCATCATAAAGAGAATGGTGAAGTTTAGTCCTAACGGATTTACTTTCTCCAAGACTGAGTAACTGATCTGGGATATAATACATAATTTATTCACTTGGGTTTATAAAAAAAATATTCTACAAGTGATTCAGAAGAAAAATAAGCATGGTTCTGTGGCATGAGACCACGGAAAGGGAGGATAACCAAAGGATGGTGAGGCTATAAAAAACACTATTCAAATTTGCCAGTTGTAAATTTTCTTAGTAAGGAATTAATGAGAAAAGTCTCTAAGGAAGCTTGTGTGGCAACACTCATAAGCACTCTTGATTAGATTGAATCAGATTTCAGAGTATATATACAAAGCAGACAAAAAGGTATATAACCAGGAACTGGTCTACCAGCAAGAATCATTCCTGGAGCCAAAACCCAAATGTGCTATGCTGAATAAATAAACATTATTTTACAATACTATGTCTAGAGTAAGGAATTGTTGAGCCCAGGTAGATCCTGCTGGTGGATGGTCAAGAGAAAGTCAGTTTCCTTAACTCTTACTTTGCTTCTGTCCTCTTGGTCTGTGAGCGGAGAGTTAGAAGCAAGAAAAGAGCTCACTACCCCTACATAGGTTCAAGTCTTCCAACATGGATGAAGCACATTCTGGCAGGCTCATATAATTTTCACATAAGATGATAAACCATTGCAAGTGATCTTTGAGAAATATTGAAGGAAATGGAGAGATGTAAGAAGACTAGAGATGAGCAAAGAACAAGGAACTTTGTACAAAGGAAGAGCCACCGGAAGTGTAGGTGATGGTAACCTGAAGTCAAGGCAAGACAAGGTCTTCAAGTGATGGCTTGTGTATTCCTAGTAGAAGAAACAGCAGTTCCCAGGAGTCAGAGCAGATTAAGTCAATTGCTTTCCATTTCTTCTTGCACAGAGTCAGTAATTGGACAGGAAAATATGGCATGCATAATGTATTTTGACTTCAACAAACATTTAATAATGTCCTTGTGGAAAATGTGGTGACATGTGGGCTCTATGTGGGCTTACAAACAAGCTGAATGACTAAGCACAGTTGACATCAACTCATTAACAATTATTAATGAGTTGAAATCAAACCCAAGAATATGCATGACATGGATCTCTGTCCACAGTCATCTTCAGTTTAACATACTCATCAATCGGTGATTAAAATATACAGAGGGCAAAAGTATAGAGGAAAAAACACCCAGGAAAAAAATTGACGACGGAATTTGGAAGGAATACTGGCTAGATTGGATGAAATGCCAGTACAGGAAAGTACCAGCTCCCCCATCCATCTCCAGAACTGTATTTTCTCTTCAAAACAAAACAAAACAAACCGAGATAATTAGTATGCAAAGATGGCATTAAAAAAAATGTTTCTGAGTTATGCACAAAGATGGGATCTTAATGCCTTAATTTGCATTTTTATTACTTGAAATAGAGCATTTGATCAAAGTTTTGTTGATCATCTGTAATCATGTTTTACATGTGATTTACCTTTTCATAGAATTGGCTCATTTTGCTATGGAGGTATGTCTTTAGTAATTTGTAACACTCTCTATATGTTAACTTCTTATCTAGATAGTTTACCTAGTTTGCCATTTGCCTTTTAATCTTGCTTATGGTAGTTTTTGGTATAAGAAGTGCGTGCTTTGTAAAGTGGTTAAATCTCTCATTCTCTTATTTTAAGGTTTCTGTGCTAACAAATATGTTTAGAAATTTCTTACCCCCTTTAATACTAGGTAAATATTCACTAACATTTCCTGATCCTTTTAGGTTTCAATTTAATCTAAAATAAAATTTGGATTTTATTTTGTATATGGTATAAGCTCTAGTGATCAAAATTAATTGATTCTCAATGGTTAGCCAATTTTCTCAGCACTAGTTATGAATAATTTATCATTTCCCCAATGATCTGAAACAGTATCAAAACAACAACAACAACAAAAAACAATAATTAACAATAGCTAACATTTTCTTATTGCTTATTCTGTGCCCGGCACTGTTTTAGCCTGTACTAACTCACTGATTTCTCACACTACCTAGTGGTGGGTAGCATTGCTATAATTCCCATGTTATTACAGCATCCCTCAGCATGGAGACTGAGGCACAGAATGGATGCATAGGTTGGACAAAGTCACACAGACAGTGGTGGTGTTCAGATAAAGACTTGGACATCTGACTCCAGTATTCAAGCTTTGAAAGTATTTGATATACTTGGATTTGTTTCTAGGCTATTTTGTTCCAATATATTTATTCTTATACTAATACTGCACTGTTTTACATCTTGCAATTCAAGTCACTCTCCTAATATTTTTTTCTTTGCTAATTCTTCACTTAATCATGGTTTCTCCTTCCATTTTATAATTTAGCTTCTTGGCCGGGCACAGTGGCTCATGCCTGTAATTCCAGCACTTTGGGAGGCTAAGGTGGGCAGATCACCTGAGGTCAAGAGTTTGAGACCAGCCTGGCCAACATGGCAAAGCCCTGTCTCTACTAAAATGCAAAACTTAGCTGGGCATGGTGGAACATGCCTGTAATCCCAGGTATTAGGGAGACTGAGGCAGGAGAATCACTTGAACCTAGAAGGTAGAAGTTGCAGTGAGCTGAGATCATCCCACTGCACTCTAGCCTGGGCAACAAAGCAAAACTCTGTCTCAAAAAAAAATAATAAATAAAAATAAAATAAGTAATCTATTGTCTTAAAGTATCAAGGCCATTTTTCTTATAAAGACTAAAAGCAACCAAATAAGATACACCATGTTTTCTAGAAAGACTCTTAACAGTGCTTTTTGAGAATTAGTAACTGCCTGTTGGGTTTTGCTTGTCTGCTGCCTAGACAGAGCCGATTTATCAAGATAGGAATTGCAATAAAGAGTTTAATTCACACAGAACCAGCTGTATGGGACACTGGAGTTTTATTATCACTCAAATCAGTCTCCCTGAAAACTCTGGATTGGGTTTTAAGGATAACTTAGTGGGTAGGGGGTACAGGACCAGTGAGTCAGGAGTGCTGATTGGTTGGGTTGGAGATGAAATCATAGAGAGTCGAAGGTGTCCTCTTGCATTGAGTCAGTTCCTGGGTGGGGGCCACAAGGTAAGATGAGCCAGTTTATGGATCTCCTTTGTGCCATCTGCTCCAGGGTCTGCAAAATATCTCAAGCACTGATCTTAGGTTTTACAGTAGTGATGTTATCCCCAGGAGCAATTTGAGAGGTTCAGAATCTTGCAAGCTCCAGCTGCAGGACTCTTAAACCGTAATTTCTAATCTCATGGCTAATTTGTTAGTCCTGCAAAGGCAGTCTAGTCCCCAGGCAGGAAGAGGGTTTGTTTTGGGAAAGGGCTGTTATCATCTTTGTTTCAAAGTTAAACTGTAGGCTGGGTGCAGTGGCTCATACCTGTAATCCCAGCACTTTGGGAGGCTGAGGCGGGCTGATCATGAGGTCAGGAGTTCAAAACCAGCCTGACCAATATGATGAAACCCCATCTCTACTGTAAATATAAAAACTAGCCAGTCAGGGTGATGTGTGCCTGTAGTCCCACCTACTCAGGAGGCTGAAGCAGGAGAATCTCTTGCACCCAGGATGCGGAGGTTGTAGTGAGCCGAGATTGCACCACTGCACTCCAGCCTGGGCAACAGAGTGAGACTCCATGTCAAAAAACAAACAAACAAGAGACAAAAAAAATCCTATAAACTGAGTTCCTCCCAAAGTTAGTTCAGCCTACGCCCAGGAATGAACAAGGACAGTTGGAGGTTGGAAGCAAGATGGAGTCAGTTAGGTCAGATCTTTTTCACTGTTATAATTTTCTCAGTTATAATTTTTGCAAAGGCGGTTTCAAGTTCTGCAGGGCTGTTTAACACAAGGTGTATTCTATGGCTCCTCTTACTAGTGCCAGTTACTGTACGGAGTTTCCAATAGAAATGCACTGCTCTTAAACTGGCTGTAAAGACCTGAGCTGTACTTAACCACTCCCCACCTTGGTTCCTAAAGGAAATAATAATAGTATCCAATGTAAAGCCTGGTTAGGAGACTGAGTTAATATGTGTGAGGTGCTTAGAACAGTGTATGGCACATAGTAAATGCTAAATAAGTGTTTGCAAATTAAAATGAAAATTTTGCTCTAATCTAGAAGATGATGCTCTAAGTCAGTCACTTGGCCCAAATGTGCAACTCAGATGTGGGTGTTTGTTAGTTTGTAATCGGGTATCTCTCTCCCTGGAGTTGGCATATGATGGTCCCAAAACAGAAAGTATGTCTTTCAAAGTATTTTTACATCAATTTTCTTATTTTATCCTCTCAGTAAACCTGCTGAGCAAAGCAGGGAGGTTTGATCCTTGTTGAGGTATAGAGAAAATGACAGGTGACTCAACAAAGGTGAATCAGGTGACAAACAACAGGTGACTCAACAAAGGATATTCCTTTGCTATATCTGATCATCAGGGCTATCAGTTTTGGAACCAAATTCAAATAATGTCATAAAGACTTCTCCCTCCATGCAAAAGAAAATGCGCCATAAAAATCTATCACATGTAATTGACTTGAGAAAGGACCAGCAAAAACCTAGCAAGTTGCGTAGTATTTGTATGCTCAACAAGATCAGCTTTTTTCTCTTTTGTAACTTTAACATGGTCTGGCTTTACACTTCCTTTTCAGAAATACCCTGTAACTGTAATTTACTGAGGCTGCATATCCACAGGGCCAGCTCAGGGGACACACAGGCACGCTGGGCATTCTTGGAATTCTTTGTTAAATGGGGCCAAGCTCTGGGTTAAAATGGAATGAGGGCAGTGGGGTGTGTGCCTCCTGGGAGGTGGCAATGCCATGCACTCAGCCCTCAGCATGTGGTTTTGTCCCACAGATTCGTCACTCACCCTGCTGCAGATGGTGGGTGTTGGACTGGGCTCCGTGGCTGTTGTGATCATTCTCGCATTCCTCTCCTTCTCAGCGGTGTGGTATGTGAGGGTGTCATTTTTGAGAAATGAGTGGAATGGAGGGGAGGATGGATTCGAGTCATGAACAGCTGGGGATGAAGGGAGTCAAAAGGGGTGTGTGTGGAAGTTGTCCTCAGCTCAGCAGAGTACACTCAGTGGTAAAGACATGGCTAACCCTGTACCTCCAGGTAGCACAGGGGAGGCCTTCCCAGGAAAAGAGCAGGACCAGTGATGGCTGCCCTGGCCACACACAGAGGGGTGGCTGAGCTTCCGTGCTGCTTCCCCTTGCCTCTTCCCATGAGTGTGCATGTGAGCTGTGCGTAGAGATGCTCAGTGGGAAAACCAAAGTGTGTTCATATTTGTCTCTTTTCTTTTCCTTCTCCATGTCTAGATTACAGATGGACACTGCATGGGGAGGATGCACTGCTGCTGGGGCAGTTGTTCTGACAGCTTCTCAGGTGCCAGCACAGAGGCACGTGTGACTTCTATCCAGGGAGCATGTGGGCCTGCAACTTTCTCCATTCCCAGCTTGGTGCCATTCCTAGATCAAGATGGTGGCTATCCCTGTGGGGTCCCCCAAAAGGAGAAAACTCAGGAATGCTGAGTATTCCCTACTATGGGACTAGTTTTGTGCAATGAACTTGAAACTCCTGATGTACAGTGTGATATTGACAAAAGGCTACACATCTGTGGATCTTGGCTGGGACTTCCTCTGAATGATGCCTGAGGGTCAGCTCCTCTAGACGTTGACTGCAAGAGAATCTCTGCAACTTCCTATATAAACATCTCTGTTAATTCATTCATAATCCATTCTTTACAATATGCAGTGAGATGGGCTTAAGTTTGGGAGAGAATTTGACTTTATGAAGGAGGTCATTGAAAAAGAGAGCAGTCACGTAGGCAAACGTTTCAAGCACTTTAGAAACAGTTGTTTTCCTACAATTAGTTGATATACTAATAAGAAAATATACCAGTCTGGCCATGCCAATAAGTTTCCTGCTGTGTCTGTTAGGCAGCATTGCTTTGATGCAATTCCAATTTCTTATATTCAAAAGTAATGTCTGAATTCCAGTAAAAATATCCTGTGACTAAGATTGTTTTTTCCTTGGTTAATTATTTTGTTACCAAGCGTCTTCTAAAAATGCTCTGTGCCCCCTGTTAGAAACTGGGATTTGGTGGGAGTGTAGTTACAGTGGCTTAAAACAGTATTGTGCCCATGGCCAGACTAGAGTCCACATGTGTTTCAGGGGAGGGCTGACATAGGGGGTGACACTTTTTTATCTAAACTTCAGTAACCGTGACTGTTGTTAGAAGTAAAAGTGCTTGGTGCCGCAAAATGGAACTAACACTTAGGCAAAAACTTTCTCAGCAAGGCAATTTACTTCTATAGAAGGGTACTTCTTGCATGCAAGGCAGAGGCAAGGGATATCACTCAGAACAAAGGAGGGCAAGAGTTTTTATCTTCAATGCAGACTTTGATCTTGTGTCCTCCTCCTGTGAGCTGGGGTCAGACTGCACAATTTAGGCTAATTCTGATTCCTATTGTTGACATCATCAAAGGAGGCAAGGGTGGGCTTTTGACAAGAAGGACAGGTACATAGGTGATGGGAAATGCTTAGGTGTGTTTAGTCACAGCAGAGATAAGGAGGCTGATAGATGAATGGGTAAGATTACTTTTTAGAATAGAACAAAGAACTAGAAACTAGAAACTGAAACCTTTTGAAGAGGAACTATTTTCTGCATTGTACCCAGAAGGGCCTTCAAGACCAGCCCTGGCAACACGGCAAGACCCCATCTCTGAAAAAAAAATTTTTTTTAAATTAGCCAGGGATGGTGGCATGCAATTGTAGTCCCAGCTACTCAGGAGGTGGAGGCAGGAGGATCACTTTGGCCCAGGAGTTTGAGGTTGCATTGAGCCATGGTCACACCACTGCACTCCAGCCTGGGTGTCAGAGTGAGATCCTGTCTCCAAAAAATTTAGTAAAAAAGCAAAAATGTGGACTTCAGCATTTCCTCTAACTGCTGCAAATTAGAACACAGAATTGCTCAGTGTTAGTACCTGAATTGTGGGGCCAAGTCTCCTGACTGCAGTAGTTCTCTTTTCTAGCATTTGAAAGCCCTTGAGCTAGCTATGGAATTAATCTTTGGACAGCCTTTTTGGTTCCCAGGAATTTTCAGGCCTTTGAATTTCCAAATTTTATATATATATATTGTGTGTGTGTGTGTGTGTGTGTGTGTGTGTGTGTGTAGGTATACCTGTCTTTTCACTGTAAGGCACCTTCACCCATCCCTTCTAGAAGCAGCCACAAACAACCAAGCAAACGGAAGGAGGTTAAAGGGGGAAGAGGTAATAGTCTATTCTCTGACTCAAGACCTGAAATTGCAATGGGGCGCTTAAGGTAAGATCAGAGCAGAAGTGATTATCTTGAAATTCCACATTAGCTTGGAATAAAGTTAATATTTAAATTGATTTTTAAAGGAAATAAAAAGAATACTCAATGCTCCCTTTTCATTCCTGATCTCACATTTTGATTTTCTAAACCTTCTGTTTTCCCATTCTGTTCTTCTGAGAGGAATGCAACAGTCTCATAGAAGTCAATCAAATAGCATTGTAAGAACCTTTTGCCTACCACATCCTTTGTTGGTTAGACTGAACCAACAAAGCAGTGTCTGCTTCTGGGGAGGGAGGGTGTGGCCTTTCCTGTGCCCCAGTTTGTGCGAGGGTGATCCAATGGAGCAAGTCAATTTAAAAGGCAGTGGGTGCTGTTGTTTCAGGGAGAGTGAATCATTGTGGTGGTGGTGGTGATGGAGTATCTGTGTGGCGGTGTGGGGAGGGGCTGCACATCTAGACCCATACTTTTTGGGCTCAACACAGGGTTACCAAAATAGAGTCAGACTCAACTCAGGGTTACCCAAATGGAGTCAAATTGTGTGTGATTTTGTAACATGATTCTTTCACCCATCAACATTTCCTGGCTACATTCTTACATGTCACTCTTGACTGCATTATAAGTTTGTACCATAATTCATTTAACCAATACTCTGTTGTGCACATGTTTATTGTCCTTATACAAGTCTGTATAAAGGTATGCGATTATCACTTTGGCCACATTCCCGGAAGTGAAGTTGTTGGAAAAGAAACTATGTACACTTTACATTGGAGTGCAGATTGCTGGAAGAGTTTCACACAAAAATTTATACACTCTCACCAGCAGAAAGCCTCAGTGCCACTGAGTGCTGTTGTATTATTAATCTTGATTAATCTGGTATGTGAAGAAGGATGTTCAATGTTTTGCTGCATCTCTCTGATTATTTTGCTTGTTGATTGGTCAATTGTAATTCTTTGTGAGTTGTCTTTTTCTCAGTACTTGGCCTGTTTTTCTTTCATTGATTTGAAAAAGCTCTTTATATTTTAGTAATTTAAATTCCTAACTGTCATATATTTTGTAAACAATTTTTGTGGTTTGTAATTTCTAGAAACAATAACTTTGTTTTTTTTAAACCTTGTTTGTATTATATTTTGCCACACAAAAATTTTAAATTCGTATGGTCAAAATTTGTCAGTCTTTTCGCTTATGGTGGACCTTCTAACCTCAAGGTACTAAATATAATCTAGCATTTTTTTAAACATTTAAATTTGTAATCCATCTGAAATTTATTTTAGGATAGGGAGTAAGGCTGGGGAAAGTCTTTTTAAATAAAAATCGTTGCTAAATGGTTGGCTAGTTGTCCTATTAATAGTCATTGAGACCAAGATCGGTGGCTCATACCTGTAATCTCAGCACTTTGGGAGCCTAAGGTGGGAGGATCACTTGAGGTCAGGAGTTCCAACTAGCATAGGCAACATGGCGACACCCTGTCTTTACAAAAAATAAGAATTAGCAGGGGCCAGGTGTGGTGGTTCATGCCTGTAATCTCAGCCCTTTGGGAGGCCAAGGCGGGTGGATAGGCCAGGTGTTCAAGATCAGCCTTGTCAACACGGCGAAACCCTGTCTTTAGTAAAAATACAAAAATTAGCCAGGTGTGGTGGTGTGTACCTATAGTCCAAGCTACTCAGGAGGCCAAAGCAGGAGGATTCCTTGAACTGGGGAGGTTGAGGCTGCAGTGAGCCATGGTCATACCACTGCACTCCAGCTGGGTGACAGAGCAAGACCCTGTTTCCAAAAACAAACAAACAATTAATTGACTGTTTTTTTCTGTTAGTGATTTGAAATCATATACTGGATCATATACTAAAGTCTATTTCTGAACTTCTTTTGTTCTACTGATCTATTTAAAGGTACACCTACTGTACCATTGAATTAGGGTTTCTTTATACCAACTAAGAATAAATTACCATTATTTTCCTGTTAATTCCTTTTTATTTTTGGGACAAGGTCTCACTCTGTCACTCCGTCACTCTGTTGCCCAGGCTGGAGTGCAGTGGCTCAAATGCAGCTCACTGCAATCTCTGCCTCCTGGCTTCAAATGATTCTCCCTCCTCATCCTCCTGAGTAACTGGAACTCCAAGGGTGTGCCACCACACCTGGTTAATCTTGTATTTTTAGTAGAGAGGGGCATTTCCCCCTGTTGGCTAAGCTGGTCTGACCTCAAGTGATCCTCCCACCTCCACCTCCCAAAGTGCTGGGATTACAGAGGCTGGCCTGAGTATTCTAGTTTGTAATTTACAAGGTCATTCATATGCATATGCTGTTGTGTTTGTCTAGCCATTTTATATTTTGTTATTCTGAACTCTTGACTTCCATCTTAGCTCTAGTCCCTGAAAGCACAGGAGTACTTTTGCTCTGCCAGTCTGCCTTTTTTGGGAAATCACATCAAGATGGCTCCTCCAGCACATTTACTTCCTGGAGTGTCTGCTTGACCCATGGAAACTCACAGATTTTTGGCATAGCAGAGGATAATCCTGCCATCACTGCTGGCTCCAGCTGCAGACTTCAGCTTTCTTACCTGTTAGAGCCTTTGTCCTCTGACTGGTGGAAATGGAGCTTGCTTCTTTTCGTTTTGCCCTGCCACTATGCTGGCAGCCTCCTCCTCTTGACCCTTAGGTTTCTTATCCTTAGAATCAGATACAAGGCCCTGTGTCTTCTGATGCTGTAGAATACACAAGTCATATTCTCTGAGTGGGGATCTCTTTGAAGCTCCTCTTTCCAGGCTTGTACTGAGGGACCTACGGACCCTCTACCATGTGGTGCCAAAGCTGCCAGAAGCCATTGCATGCTGGGCTTCTAAGTTGACTTTCTCACCTTTGACCAGATGTACTCAGCACAGAGATTTGGGGGAGGGAAAGGGCACCGTTTCTTTGGGTCCATGGGCATGTGTCCCATCCCCTAGCCTTGGGGTTAGCAGGATTCAGAATTTATGAGCTTGGTCTGCAAAAGTCTTCCTCTCCAGATGGAGGAGAACCTAGTGTGTGGACCTAAAGGGTTAGCTCTTGCTTTAGTTCCTGGGATTGGCCATCTTGAGTCTTGGTGGGCTTGGCAAGTAAGGAGACATTGAGCAGATTCAAAGCCTCCAGAGGTGGTGAGAACTCCAGGGACCAGTACTGGAGAGCACAAAGGTCCGTCTTAGCCCCCATGGCACTTCCAAGCCAAGAACTTGGCAGTAGCTGTGAGTAGCAGAGATAGGCAGAGGCAGTGGGGGGCACCTATAGCTCTTAGCCATGAGATATGACTCTCTCCGTCCAAGGAAGGCCCAAGGACATGAAAAGGGACTCAGTTCCAATGACCAGAGGGATCTTGGGTTGTTTTGGGATAATTACTGTGGCTCAGGATGTCACAGAGATGAACACCAGAATTGGTGTGCAGCAGATGAGCTCCAGTACCCTTGATGGTTTGCATGGGCTTTGTGCTACTGTTGATGGTCAGGGAGAGAAGTGAGGCTCTCTCCAATGCTGCCTTCTGCCTAAACATGAAAGGGGAATTGCCATTATGGAGTTTAGAAATGGATAGTCGGAGAGCAGCAGCTGGGCAGTGCAACTCCTGCATTGGACAAGGTCCTGGCTAGAGAATGTACGTGTCCACACTGCATGTAGTCCTATGGAGGAGATGATGTAGGGGGCTGTCAGCCTTGGAGACTCTAGCCTAAGTACCTCACCACTGCCCTGGCTTGGCTCCAAGGGCAGAAATCAGCTTTTTGAACCTGACTTGGCTTCCTGTGATCTGCATTAGTGAACATTCTTAACAGAGTTCTCATGGAAAGTGAATACACAACCATTTGGTCTGAATGTCAGTCTGAGTTTGGTGCCTCCAAAACAGTTCTCTGGATTAGATGGAAAAAGAAGAAACTTCACAAAGGCAGAAGGACGGGTCCCCATCCTGACCCCCAGAGGCCACTTCTCAGAGTCTCCATCTGTTCGTCTCTGGTGTCAGCCATGTTCCTCTACTTTCTCTCATTTCTGCGGCCACTCCTGTGGCTTCCTCTCCTTCAACCTGCAGGCTGCTGCTCTCCTGCCTCAGACCCTTGTGGGCTTCTGTAGAGACACTACTCAGATGGGGGTGGAGCTAGATGCAGAGCTGAAACCTTTCTAGGAGATCTAGCTTAGATCTCCCGGGAAGAGCCAGGCATAGAATGACTAAGGCATGAAGTAAAAGAAACGAAACACCACTTCTGGAGGGAATAAGGCAGTCTGCCTTTATTGGAAAGATACAGATTGTTGAACAGCTCTGGACAGTTGACTGTGTACCTGGGAGAGCTAACCGTATTTACTCTACACTTGACCTGTGACGGTCTGTATTGATTGTATCACACGTTTAGTTTTCTAAGGCTAACCAGGTCATCGTCCTCAGTCCCTGGCTGCAACTAGGTTGCCAAGTGGCCCTTGCCTTCCCACCCAACTTGTTCAGTTTGCCTTCAATCCCTGGGCCTTCACTAATTTCCCAAAAAGAAATGGTTGGTACCACCTGTAGTTTGCTGCTGCATGTTAGCCTGCCTTTTGGGAAACTCAAGTAATTTTCAAATCCATTGACCATTTTCACTCTGTGACTTCTGCTTTGCATAATTGCTTGCTTGGTCACCCATCAAGCTGCTTTCTGGTAAGCTGAAAGGAAAATAAATGATCTAAATTGAGCAACAGGAAAGCAAACGTCTTTTGAGCAGGCACTTTCTGAGTGAAATGAGAACCGGAGATTGGGTCCAAAAGAGAGGATGCCCAGCTAGATTAAACTTTCAAGTGTTTTCCAACTGTAAAGCTCCAATATCCTCTGATATCAGTGAATTTCCAATCTAATTTCGAGGCGGTCCCTCAAGAGCCCCATTGCAAGAGTGGTTATAGAGCCATTTATGTCTGCTTTAATAAGACAAATGCTTATAAAGAAAGAAAACTTGGTTTTAGTCATCCATAACACAAACAAGTGAGGTTTGATGCACAGTAAAAGGAATCATTATTTAAGTTAGTCTGAGTTATATTGTATTTTGGAAATGCTCCACATTCAATATTTATGCCATGTACTCCAAAACCAAAGTATGTAGATTTAAAAAAAATTGTTTCCAGAAATGAGCTTGCTGAATCACCACAGTTTTAATTTATTTATTTTAACTACTAGGTGCTGAATGTTGTTGTCTAATCAGCCTCTTTGCAGTTGCCCTGGGTCCACCCTTGAACTCACTGTTTGAGCCTGTCTGTCACTTAGAGAAGTACAAGAACTTCCTGCTAAAAATGAAGCCTTGATTACAATTTCAATGAATTACAGGGAAGTGTGAGAATAAATGGGAATAAATGTCTAAACATTTGGGGAAAACTTGTTTGCAATAAATATGGTTAACAAGGAGTGAATAGGCTTACTACATAAAATTGTTACACAACAATTAAAAAAATTGTACGATCCTTCTGCAGGGGAAAAGTGCATTGTCCTCTAGGTTCATGCTTGTTGGAAATGACAGGGCTTTCTTCCTCCTTCTCCTCCCCCTCTTCCTCTTCCCCTTCTCCTCCTCCTCCTCCTTCTTCTTCTTCTTCTTCTTTTTTTAAGATAAGGCTGGTCTTGAACTCCTGGGTCAAGAAATCCTCCTGCCTCAGCCTACTGAGTAGCTGGGGCTGGGCCTCCATGCGTGTACCACCATGCCTAGCCTCCTTCGTTTTTACCTGAATGATATTATGATATTCTTCTGTGTGCGTGTGTGTGTGTGTGTGTGTGTGTGTGTGTGTTAACATTTTCTTTATCCATTCATTTGTCTATGGGCACTCAGATTGATTCTATGTCTTGGCTATTGTGAACAACTCTGTGTAATACATATGGGAGTGCAGATAACCTCTTCCACATACTAATTGTATTTCTTTTGGATATATACCCAGAACTGGGGTTGCTGGATCATACGGCAGTTCTATTTTCAATTTTTTGAGGAACTACCATACTGTTTTCTATAGTGGCTGTACCACTTACATTCCCACCAACAAAGTGTGCAAGGGTTTCATTTCTCCATATCTTCACCAAAACTAGTTATCTTTTGACTTTTTGATAATAACCATTCTAACAGATATGAAGTGAAAGCTCACTGTGGTTTAGATTTGCATTTCCCTGATGATTAGTGTGTCATACACCTTTTCATATATGTGTTGGTCACTTATATATCTTCTCTGACAAAAATCTATTCAGGTTCTTTGCCCATCTTTTAAAAAATCAAGTTACTTTTACTTGCTTTATTTTTTGCTGTTAAGTTACATGAATTCCTTACATATAATACTTTGTATTAAATTTTTATTGATGTATGGTTTGTAAATATTTCTCCCATGCTGTAGATTGCTTTTGTGTTTTACTGATTGTTTCCTTTGCTGTGCAGAAACTTATAGTTTGGTGTAATTCCATTTGTTTTTTTTTTCGCTTTTGCTGCCTGGGCTTCTGGTGTCATACCTGGGTTTTTTTTTTTTTTTTTTTGTACCAGAGAAAATGAAGCAACAAATGAAGAACATGAGAACATTGGAGTAGAAATCTGGGTAGGTATCAGGCAGCTCACCAAAATTTTCACTCTCAAAATGGTAGGTGTGATTTTTTTTATCCTAGTTCACACAACATCTTCAACCTTTTTTGTTTTTTTTTTTGAGATGGAGTCTTGCTCTGTCCCCCAGGCTGTAGTGCAATGACACAGTCTTAGCTCACTGCAACCTCCACCTCCCGGGTTCAAGCGATTCTCCTGGCTCAGCCTCTCAAGTAGCTGGGATTACAGGCCACTACCACCATGCCTAGCTAAGGTTTGTATTTTTTGTAGAGACTAGGTTTCACCACATTGGCCAGGCTGGTCTCAAACTCCAGATCTCAGGTGATCCGCCTGCCTCAGCCTCCCTAAGTGCTGGGATTACAGGCATGAGCCACTGCACCCTGCTTATGTATCTTCAACATTTCTATTACCAAGTACTAATTTTGTCTTTTCTTGAGTAATATTCCTGTTCTCTAATTGATGGCTTCCAATTTATCCCATCTCTTTGAGTCATATTTCTTAAACCCAAAGCGGGAGTAGGTGTGTATTCTCTATACTGGGTGTACCCAGGAAGTCTCCCAATATGGTTTCAAAGGAATGAGACTGGAAGCATAAATTCAGTTCTTCCTGTTGTTAATCTAGCATTAATTATTAGCAGATTGGACCTCTGAAATGAACTCATGTCATTTGCTTTAATTTTGATGCTGAATTTCCCCTGTGATTGAGAAATCAGTTTAACCTTCATTTCACAACACCCAGCAACACCTCACCTAACACAGTGGTTCAGAGTGACAAGCATAACAACACAGAAAATAAGCACAGGAGGTCAGCAAGGGCCACACAGGTGGAGTTGAGCTGACTTTGAAGGATTAGTAGGGTTTTTTTCAGGCAGAGAAGACAAGAAGGGAAATTCCAAGAATGGGATGTGTGTGTGTGTGTGTGTGTGTGTATAAGAATGTAAACAAAGGCTTGACATGGCACGAAGAATAACATTAAAGATTGGAACAGAGGGATCAGAGAGGAAGGTTCTAATGAAAAGGAGACGTTAACAAAGTAAAAATGAAGAATTTGAGAATGCACTGGATTGGCTGAGTGTTGAGGGGCTGCAGGGCAGTGGGTAAAGGTAGGGGACAATTTGCTTATTAAGTCTTTCAAACCAACATTTAAAAAGACGTCTTCTAGACAAATTGTGACTCTAATGAGATTTCCTCAAAACATACTAGATATTCATCTGAATTATATTTGTCCTTCTAAGTAGTTACTTTGAAAGACTAAATGCATATTCCAGTCTCACGATTGGTGTTAATTTTTTTTTTCAGAAGTTGCCTTTGGGAATTGCCTTCAGAGTGTTTATGAGCTGCAAAAGAACATCAATTAGTCTCATTACGTTACAGTTTTCTCGGTCTCTGTCTGTCTATGTAGGGTAAAAATATTATATATGCATATAAACTATATATCATTAAAACTTAGCCAGTTGAACATTTCTTTTTTTATTTTCACTTTTAACTTTTGTGGGTACATGGTGTACCTATTCATGGAGTGCATGAGATTTTTTGTTTTTGTTTGTGTTTGTTTGAGATGGAGTCTTACTCTGTTTCCCAGGCTGGAGTGCAGTGGCGCTGTCATGGCTCATTGCAACCTCCGCCTCCCAGGTTCCAGCGATTCTCCTGCCTCAGCCTTCCGAGTAGCTGGGATTACAGGCACCCACCACCACACCCGGTTAAGTTTTGTATTTTTAGTAGAGACAAGGCTTCACCATGTTGGCCAGGCTGGTCTCGAACTCCTGACCTCAGGTGATCCACCCGCCTCAGCCTCTCAAAGTGCTGGGATTATAGTCATGAGCCACCATGCCCAGCCGAAATGTTTTGATATAGGCATGCAATGTGTAATAATCACATCATGGAGAATGGGATATCCATCTCCTCAAACATTTATCCTTTGTGTTACAAACAATCCAATTACACTCTTTTAGTTATTTTTTAAATGTACAATTCAATTATGATGGAATATAGTCACCCTGTTGTGCTATCAAATACTAGGCCTTATTCTGTCTTTCTGTATTTTTTGTACCCATTAACCATTCCCACCCCTCTCCCGTTCCACGACCCTTTCCAGCCAATTGGACGTTTCTTTTATAAACTGAAGTATGTGGCGAATGACTTTTAACCATTTCCAAAAATCAAACACAATCTAAAAAGTTTACACTTGTGGACTCAGAATACCAAAAATATGTGTTTCTGGTCCTGATGGCGATCTTCAAAGAAGGATTGTAGGCATATCTGGAGTAGTCACTGCACTACTGTCAGTGCTGAGCCCCCATAAGCAACTGCTAACACAGGGACCGTATTCTGTGTATATCTATGTTCTGAGGATGTTTTTTGTTATTGTGGTTGGAAAAGCTGTTATATGACAGTTTATGGCTCACAGTGGTGTCTGGCTGGTAGTCTTCAATGCAATGACTCATAATAAGAACCTCTCTTTCAGTCGCCCTTGAAGACCCAACAAAGCTGGGGAAAGGAGGGGAATTTCCTAATACCGTCGACAATGAAGATGGACACTCTAATGGAAGAACCTCAGAAGGCTGTGACTTTAGGTATGCACGAAGCATACCCTGGCTTCATTTCACAAAAACAGTACCCTTTTGCAAAGGGAGGAAAGGACTTTCCCGTGACCTGAACCAGCAAATAGGCAGCCATTGGATTCTATGCACTGATTCTACCTTGGGGAGCAGGCAAAACATGCCCCCTTCATGACAACGTTTACTGGCATTATTCTGCGTCCAGATAGAGTGCAAAGCTTGGAAAAAGCTGAGTGGTACACAGGGGAGGCAGAGGTACAGATCAGACTATGCAGGCAGGTATGATCCCACAATAAACTCCCCAAGATATGTGCTGTATATGTGTTGTGTGTATTTGAGTTGAGTGCATTGGGTGCATGTTTGTGTATACATGTTGTGTGTGTGGTGTGTGTGTGAGACCTGAGTGCATTGTGTCTGTTTGTGTGTACATTTGTGTGCGTTGTGTGTTTGTGTGTGTGAAGGGCACTGGGAGGATCCTGGTAAGAGTGAGTGATAGCAATTGCCATTGGTCATACCTCCTTCCTGCAATTTGAGAGTATGGGAGAGTAGTTCAGCAGAGACAGGAGAAAACGTTTCCTCGGCTGAAGACCTATACTTTTTTTTATTTGGGAAGAGGGGTGATTTAGTTTAAATAATGACATGACTCTTTTTATATTAGAGCAGCACAAGCTGCTCTGTATTGCACATATTTCTTCATCTTTGCTCTTTATCTTTCTACTTTATTTATAAGACTTTTGTTTGTTTTTACCATGGGAAAGTTTTCGTGGTTACTTAGTTGTTACTCATCTTTTGTTTGTGATTACTGAATTTCATGACATACTCAGAAAGACTTTCCACCCAAGATTTAAAAATATTTATCCATTTTTTTCTAGTTCTCCTGCAATTTTAATTGTACTTTGAAACATGTGTTGCATTTGGAATTTACTTCGTGTAATGAGTGAAACAAGAACCCACATTGTATTTAAAACATTTCACACCAATCTGTATTTTTCTTCATCTCACTCATCATAATTATAATACAATTATTTATATGATGATCTTTATCCAATCACCATTGAGATGCCACCTTTGTATCATTTAATTTAAATATTTTTTAAATGCTCCCTTCCTCAATATCCTGTTAGAATTTTGAGTATAGTGATGATGATTTTCCAGATTATTTTGGAAGAATTTGTATTTTACACCATACTAAATATTTCTGTTCCCTCACAGAGTATGCCTTTTCATTTAGTCACATTTTTTTTTTTCCTGGAAAACTTCCTCTTTTTTTTTTTCCATATAATTCAAATTTATTTGTATTTTATACTTTCACAAATTGATTTATTTTGGATTATGTTTTAATGCATTATAACATGTTTGATTTTTGAATATTAATATTATGTCCTGAAAACTTTCTGAGCTCTCTTTTACTCTTTTACTCTTTAATAGTTTTCAGCTGAATCTCTTAGACTTTCTATTAACTACAAATAATAATTTTGTCTTCTTCATTCCAATTTTTAAATCACTTATTTTGTTCTCTTATCTGTTTGCAATGTCTATCACATAATAGCAGCCATCTTATGGAGATAATAAGATTAAAATCACTAAGCATGATATCAACTTTTGGTTTAAGAGCTGTTTTGATGCAAGGAAATATTCACTGGATCCCATTTTACAAAGAACATATTTCAGGTATGGACACTAAGTTTTATGAAATGTTTTGTTGATACCTACCATAGGATCATACACTTTTATCTTCCTTTTGTCAATATTAATAGATTTCCTAATATTTAACCACCTATGCATTCTTGGAATAAAAGTTGCAGTCATGGTATATTGCTATTTAAATCTGCTCCTCGATTATATTTGCTGATACTTTATTAAGAACCTTTTAAAAATCAATTTTGAGATATCTCTAGCTTTCTCCTGGGCATTATCTGTATAAAACAGTCATACATTGGTTTTTGTTAATTGGCAAGAATTTCTTCTTTCTCTACCCTAGAATAGTTTATCATAGAAATTATCTCCTGGAAATTATCATTCTCAGCAAACTAACACAGGAACAGAAAATCAAATGCTGCATGTTCTCACTCATAGGTGGGAGTTGAATAATGAGAACACATGGACACAGGAAGAGGAACACCACACACTGGGGCCTGGCAGGGGGTTGGGGGCAAAGAGAGGAAGAGCATTAGGACAAATATCTAATGAATGTGGGGATTAAAACCTAGATGACGGATTGATGGGTGTAGCAAACCACCATGGCACATATATACCCATGTAACAAACCTGCACGTTCTGCACATGTATCCCAGAACTTAAAGTATAATAATAATAATAAATAAATTATTTATCATTTTTTATTTGGTTTTCCAGTTGTGTCATCATGGGATTATTCAATGCTCCCTGTAATCACGAAGTAGACTTTGCCTCCAGATACCCAATCTGATGGAAAAGGATGAAGGAGAACAAAGTGTGCTCAGCCGGGCAGAATGTCTTGCAACACCACATTCCTTAGTAATCAATGATGGGTCAATGGGCTCCAAGGAAGAGTGTTCCTTATTCTACCAGCAGCTTGCTCATGCCCCTAGCACTTATATTGGTGGGATCCTTAGGAATTTCTTACACTTAGGACCTGCCATGCTGCACCGTGCCCATGAACTGGAGATTTGTGTTTGATCATGGGACTCTGTCAGCTGGCTCCACATGACATGATATTTGGCTTTCTTCTTCTTCAGAGTGTGTGGTATGGTGCCAGGGACTTTCCTCACTGCAATATACAGTCCTTTTCATAATTTTCAGTTCTTTTTATTCATTCTTGTTTATGCTGACCTAGGGTTTGGAGGGTAACATGCACTTCTGCCATCATTTTCCTTATAAGTCCTCACAGATTGTTTTACTTTGGAAAAGTCCATGAGTGTATTAGGCCAGTCTTGCATTGCTATAGAGAAATACCTGGGACTGAATGAAATACAACAAAAAGAGGTTTTAACTGGCTTACATTTCTGCTGGCTTTATAGGAAGCATGGTGCTGGCATCTGCTTGGCTTCTAGGGAGGCCTCAGGAAACTTACAATCATGGTGGAAGGCAAAGAAGAAGCAGGCACGTCACATGGCAAAAGCAGGAGTGAGTGAGAAAGACAGAGAGTGAGGGGGAGGTGCCATACACTTTTATTTATTATTATTATTATTTTTTATCTATTTGTTTATTTTTTTAAATTGAGACGGAGTTTTGCTCTTGTTGCCCAGGCTGGAGTACAATGGCATGAACTTGGATCACCACAACCTCCACTTATCAGTTTCAAACGATTAACCTGCCTCAGCGTCTCGAGTAGCTGGGATTACAGGCATGTGCCACCATGCCCGGCTACTTTTACATTTTTTTAGTAGAGATGGGATTTCTCTATGTTGGTCAGGCTGGTCTGGAACTCCTGACCTCAGGTGATCCACCTGCCTCGGCCTCCCAAAGTGCTGGGATTACAGGCATGAACCACCACTCCCAGCCTGCCATACACTTTTAAACAACCAGATCTCATGTGAACTCAAGAGTGAGAGCTTACTCAGAGTGAGAGCTTACCAAGGGGTTGGCCCAAGCCATTCATGAGGAATCTGCCCCCATGATCCAAAAATCTCCCGTCAGGTCCCACCCCTAACATTGGGGATTACATTTCAACATGAGACTTGAGTGGAGCAAATGTCAAAACTATAGCAATGAACAAATAATTTAAAAGATCATTTGAGAAAATAAATTATGAGAACCTAGTAAATTTTGAAAAAGAAAAGACTTTTCCTATCAGATATTAAACTCTACCATAAGGCTTGCAGTAAATAACTTGGTACTGGTGCTGAAATAGAGCAATTAAATGAAAATACATATGAAATGAAAGTACACCAGGCAAACACTGGTGTCAATGTTTCAACGAAGGCCTACATTTTGTAACAATGAAGTTCCCAGTGGGTGGAACAGGGGATACTAAACGAGAGACTGAGATTAAGCAGAAGACCCTGGATTGGTGCTTGCTTATTGTCGGTTGGTAATACCCCTTGTCCCTAGCTCCTGGCAGAAACCAGTGCAGATTCTTTCTGGAGGAAAAGATCTTCAGTTTGGATCAGGCTCCCATTAATTATTATGAAATATACCTCAAAGACCACAAAGCATTCAAGGAAACAAATCCCTGTGAGAGTTAGCCAAATCTATAATTAATCACTTGGAAACTCCAGGGACTTCAGATACTGGAATTATTAGACACAGAATATAAAATAACTATGCATGGATATTTATAGAAGTAAGATTGAATAAAAAATAAATAGGTGGCTCACGCCTGTAATCCCAGCACTTTGGGAGGTCGAGGTGGGCAGATCACGAGGTCAAGAGATTGAGACCATCCTGGCCAACATGGTGAAACCCCGTCTCTACTAAAAATATAAAAATTAGCTAGGTGTGGTGGCACACACTTGTGGTCCCAGCTGCTTGGGAGGCTGAGGCAAGAGAATCGCTTGAACCCAGGAGGCGGAGGTTGCAGTGAGCTGAGATTGCGCCACTGCACTCCAGCCTGGCGACAGAGCAAGACTCCGTCTCAAAAAAATAAAATAAAATAAATAAATAAATAAATAAGGCTGGGCATGGTGGCTCATGCCTGTAATCCCAATGCTTTGGGAAGCCAAGGTGGGTGGATCACCTGAGGTCAGGAGTTCAAGATCAGCCTGGCCAACCTGGTGAAACCCTGTCTCTACTGAAAAATACAAAAATTAGCCAGGCGTGGTGGTGGGACACCTGTAATCCCAGCTACTCTGGGGGATGAGGCAGGAGAATTGCTTGAGCCTGGGTGGCAAAGGTTGTAGTGAGCCAAGATCCCACCACTGCACTCCAGCCTGGGCAAGAGTGAAACCCTGTCTCAAAAAAAAAAGAAGATTGAATTAAAAAATGGGTAAGAAATCAGACAGTATTGACTGTGACTGGGAAGATTAAAAAAGTAACCAAATTAAATCATCCCCTACTTATACTTTTAAAGGGAAAAGAAAATTAAACTGGTAACAGCATATATATTGTGCTAACTTTTGTGTAAGAAAAAGAGAAAAATAAAAATACATGTGTTTCCTGCATGAAGAAATACTGTAGGCATACACAAGAAATTAATTAAAGTGATTATCTATGGGGGATAGGCGGGGATGGAGTAGGAATGAAATTTCTTGATTTATTTTTTTTAAGGTATACATTTAGTTTTTGAGCAGATAAAGCCACATAATTTTTGAATCATGTGGCTCTATCGTCTGCTCAAAAACTGTAATGAAAAAAGGAGCAGCCCGGTGTGGTGGCTCGTGCCTGTAATCCCAGGACTTTGGGACGCTGAAGTAGCAGATTACCTGAGGTCAGAAGTTTGAGATCAGCCTGGCCAACAAGGTAAAACCCCCATCTCTACTAAAAATACAAAAAAATTGGCTGGGAATGGTGGCTCACGCCTGTAATCCTAGCACTTTGGGAGGCCGAGATGGGTGGATCACCTGAGGTCAGGAGTTGGAGACCAGCCTGACCAACATGGTGACACCCCATCTCTATTTTTTAAAAATATTTTAAAAAATGCAAAAAATTAGCAGGACGTGGTGATGCATGCCTGTAATGACAGCTACTCAAGAGACCGAGGCAGGAGAATCCATTTGGGAGGTGGAGGTTGCAGTGATCCAAGATTGCACCATTGCACTCCAGCTTGGGCAACGAGAGCGAAATTCAGTCTCAAAATAAATAAATAAATAAATAAAAGAAGAAGAAGGAGAAAGAAAAAGTCAAGAAGAATTTACATAAATGAAACACAAATGCTTTTTTTTTTTTTAAACAGATTCTCATTCTGTTGACCAGCTGGAGTGCAGTGACATGATCTTGGCTCACTGCAACCTCTGCCTCCCAGTTTAAAGTGATTCTCCTGCCTCAGCTTCCCAGGTAGCTGGGACTACAGGCATGTGCCACCACACTCAGCTAATTTTTGTATTTTTGGTAGAGACGAGGTTTCACCATGTTGGCCCGACTGGTCTCAAACTCCTGACCTCAAGTGATCTGCCCGCTTCGGCCTCCCAAAGTGCTGGGAGTACAGGCATGAGCCACTGCACCTGGCCCAAACACAAATACTTTTTATAAAACCTTTCTCAAGTTGATCAATGAGTGCAAATACACAATTTGATAGAAGTAAGACCTAGTGTTAGATGGATCAGTTGGGTCACTAGAGTTTTCAATAATCTATTGTAAATTGCAACATAGCTAGAAGAGAATAATTTGACTGTTTCTAGCATAAAGGAGAAACAAATACATAAGGTCAAGTACATTGATTTGATCTGTACAAATTATATGAATGTATTATCACATGTACCCTCAAAATATGTGCATTAATGTAAAATTAAAAACCCTTCTCAGGCCAGGTACGGTGGCTCACACCTGTAATCCCAGCACTTTGGGAGGCCAAGGTGGGTGGATCACAAGGTCAGGAGTTTGAGACCAGCCTGACCAACATGGTGAAACCTTGTCTCTACTAAAAATAAAAAAATTAGCCAGGCATGGTGGCACACACTTGTAATCCCAGCTACTCAGGAGGCTGAGGCAGGAGAATTGCTAGAACCGGGGAGGTGGAGGTTGCATCGAGCCGATATCACGCCACTGCACTCCAGCCTGGGTGACAGAGTGAGACTCTGTCTTGAAAAAAAAAAATTTCTCAGTGGATGAGTTTAATAGGATATTAAATATAGATGGAGAGAGAATGCATAAACCAGGAAGACAGATGTAAAGAAATTACCCAGAATGAAGACAAGACAGAGAAGATTGTGTGAAATATAAAAGAGAGGTTGAGATATGGAGGATAGAAGGTAAAAATTCGAAATACGTATAATTAGGATTTCAGAAGAGAGAACAGGGAGAATAGAGCGCAATATTTGGAAACTTTGAGATTCAGGTGTTTATAAAATCCTAGGTATGGCTCTTCTAGTGTACAAGTGAATGATTACAATTTAGTAATGAGGCCAGGTGCAGTGGCTCCTGCCTGTAATCCCAGCAATTTGGGAGGCCAAGGCAGGTGGATCACTTGAGGTCAAGAGTTCAAGACCAGCCTGGACAACATGGGGAAACTCTATCTCTACTAAAAATTCAAACATTAGCTGGGTGGTGGTGCATACTTGTAATCCCAGCTACTTGTGAGGCTGAGACTGGAGGATCACTTCAATGCAGGAGGCAAAGATTGCAGTGAGCGGAGATCGTGGTCACTGTACTCCAGCCTAGGCAACAAAGCAAGACTCTGTCTCAAAAATAAATAAATAAATAAAATAAACTTTACTAATGAGGGAGCCTCCCTGTATTTGGGCATGTACAAAACTATTTGAAAAGTCTGCACCATGAATTGATGCAGAAGTAGGAGGCAGACAGAAAGACTGACAAATGGAACTGAAATAATGCCTGTCCTGGAGGGCAGTCCCTGATGGCACTGAAGATGGGGAATTTTGAGGTTCCAATTGTGGGGATTGTGGGAATGATGGCAGCAGCAGAGAGCCAGGAAAAGCAAGCTTGAGCTGACAGGCTTACGGAAGATGGTTATGTCTCCCAGGGAATCTGTAAAGTTTAAAAATAAACCAATAATTTGCACTCTGTTTACTTGGTGTATTTTTAGTTTTTTACTAGAGGAAGGGCACAAGAGTAACTAAGAGAGAGGAGTCCAACTTTGGAAGGAGAGCAGGTCCAGCTGAGGGATCAAAATCAAGAATTAAGATTCCGAATAGTGCATCTCTAAATGAAACCACATGTTTTTAAATTAATGTCCAAACGTTTAATCGATTTCTATGCAATCTTCACGTAACAGGTAAGTAATCATAAGTAGGGATATTTCTTTGTGTCTTTTTTTTGAGACAGGTTCTTGGTCTGTCACCCAGGCTGGAGTGCAGTGATTGATCATGGCTCACGACAGCCTCAACCTCCCAGGCTTAGATGATCTTCCCACTTCAGCCTCCTGAGTAGCTGGGACTACAAGCACACACCACTATATCCAGCTAACTTTTGTATTTTTTGTAGAGACAGGGTTTCGCCATGTTGCCCAGGCTGGTCTTAAACTCCTGGGCTCAAGTGATCCCCTTGCCTACCAAAGTACTGGGATTACAGGCATAAGCCAACCTGCCTGGCCTTTCTTTGGGTCTTTTAGGCAGTTCATAAATAGAAGATGGCTAGAGGAATGATTATTATCTATTGAATGTTTACCTATGACAGGAATACAGCCAAGTACTTTATAAACAATTATCTTCATCATCATCATCGTCATCATCATCATCATCATCAATCCTAAAGTTGATGGAACTGAGGTTTAGGGAGGTTAAGTCATCCAGAATCACCTGCTAGTACCTAGCAAAACTAGGATCCCAACCCAGGGCTCCTAACCTAAGGCTTTGTGCCCTACAACCTGAGCTTGAAAATTTTTTGCGTATACAAAATTATACGAGGCTGGGCTCGGTGGCTCACACCTGTAATCCCAGCACTTTTGGAGGCCGAGGCAGGTGGATCATCTGAGGTCAGGAGTTAAACCAGCCTGGAAAACATGGTGAAACCCTGTCTCTACTAAAAATACAAAATTAGCCAGGTGTAGTGGTGCGTGCCTGTAATCCCAGCTACTTGGGAGGCTGCGGCAGGAGTATTGGTTGAAGCCAGTAGTAGGAGGTTGTAGTGAGCCAAGATGGTGCCGTTGCAATCCAGCCTGGGCAACAAGAGTAAAACTCCGTCTCAAAAAAAAAAAAAAAAAATACGTCAAGGCAGAAATTTGCGTCCTTATTAAAAGATTCTCTGGCTGATAAACTCAACTTCCTATTTTCCAGTTAAGAGACCAAAAGAGACTGACCTCAAACAAAAATTACCTGACCACTGATACTTAACATTGAACACTACCAAATGATTCATTTTGCTTCTCAATGTAAAAGTGACATCTTAGTGTGCTATTTTCAAGTTTCAGTATGATTCATTTTGTTTCCTGCTAAACATATTCCCAGTCTTGCAAACTTTGATTTTAGGGTCGATGTGAATATGTGTCCTAGATGCCTGCATGTCAAAAAAATTTGTAGGATAGTTAATTATTATTATTATTTTTTTGAGATGGAGCTTCATTCTTGTTGCCCAAGCTGCAGTGCAATGGTGCAATCTTGGCTCACTGCAACCTCCAACCCCTGGGTTCAAGAGATTCTCCTGCCTCAGCCTCCCAAGTAGCTGAGATTACAGGCATGCGCCACCAAGCCTGGCTAATTTTGTATTTTTAGTAAAGATGGGGATTCTCCATATTGGTCAGGCTGTTCCTGAATTCCTGACCTCAGGTGATCCGCCCGCCTCGGCTTCCCAGAGTCCTGGGATTACAGGCGTGAGCCACTGTGCCTGACCAAGATAGTTAATTTTTAAATATATGCCCTAGGTGCCTGTGTGTCAAAACAATTTGTAAGATAGTTATTTTTTAAAATGACTCTTCACAGCTTGTTTAAACAGTATTATAACTACTGGGAGAGTTGAGAAATAAATAGTTTGCCTCCTAGGAAACTACTAAATGAATGACTTTCTTTTTTGTATTTTTCTTTTAAAGGTTTTTTTTTTTTTAAAAGAAGGGTTTTTCATGTTGCCCAGGCTGGTCTTGAACTCCTGGCCTCAAGCCATCCTGCTGCCTCAACCTCCCAAAGTGCTGAGATTACAGGTGTGAGCTACCAGCTTACTTTCTTCCTAGTTGTAATTAAATTTCACGCTCGACTCCATACTGGAAGTAGCTTCTCTTTTATGTCTTGTGATATTGAATTTTTTGTTCTGCACAGCTACCAAAGAACCTCACTTTGCACTCTTTTCTAATTCTTGGCCGTCTTGGAAACCCCCTGGGTATCCATTAGCAGACTGCAAAATACCCCAATTCAAGGCATCAGTGGCATTTTCCTTAAAGGACATTCTAAGTAAACTGGCTTACAGAGAATACTCTGTCATCTGAAGGCATCTTGGTTGCCTGTTCCTAACATTTCCTCACTCTAGATCTGCTCAAAATGCACATGTCCCAGTTTCAAAAAGCTGCATCACATTGTCAACTGATGCAGACGCCCAAAATCAGAGGTTGGCAACCTTTGCTGCATATCATAATCACCTGGGAGGCAATAAAAAATACCAGTGCTCAGGTCTCACAAGCAGAGATTCTGATTTCATTGATCTGGAGTGCCATATGGGCACTGAATTTTTTTTTTTTTTTTTAAAGACAGGGTTTCACCATGTTGACCAGGCTGGACTTGAACTCCTAACCTCAGGAGATCTACCTGCCTCGGCCTCCCAAAGTGCTGAGATTACAGGCATGAGCCACCATGCCCGGCCAGGCACTGAAATTAAAAAAAAAAAAAGAAAAAAACTCCCCAGGTAATTCTGATGTGCAGTTTAATTTGGAAACCTCTGCCTCACAGTCCCAGGATGAAAGTTTAGCCACAGTCCTGTTGGGAGCAGAACAAAAGGGAAAATGTTCATGCCAAGCAGAATCATTGTGACTACTTTGGGTCTTGGGAGGCAGCATCGCTGGGAGTTCTTGGGGTCTGATGATGGTACCTTCCACCAGTCTTCTTCCTTTGTGTCTGTCCCCCAGGGTCACCATACTTGCCAGAGAATTAAACCTCATCATTGTTTTTACCAATGGGGAGGATGTCATTAATTTTCTTATTGTTACTATTGAGACAAGGTCTCTCTCCCTCATCCAGGCTGGATGTGCAGTGGCATGATCCTGGCTCACTGCCTCAATCTCCTGGGCTCAAGGGAGCCTTCCAATTCACCTGCCTCAGCCTCCTAAAGTGCTGAGATTACTGGTGTGAGCCACCACACCTGGCCAATTTTGTTATTATTACTATTTTCTTAAGATGGAGTGAGGTCTACTAGGGGAGTTTCTGGGAAAGTTTTTACTTGGCTGATAAAGGGAACAATTGTGGTTGTTTCTTCTTTCTTCTCCCTCTTTCTGTCTTGAAAGCAGATGTGTGGCAGCTATCGTGAACTTAAGAACCATTTTGTCAAGTTAAACAAAAAAGTGAAGGCCGGGCATGGCGGCTTATGCCTATAGCCCCGGTGCTTTGTGAGGCTGAGGTGGAAGGATTGCTGGAACCCAGGAGTTGGAGGCTGCATTGAATTATGACCATACCACTGCACTCCAGCCTGGGTGACAGAGCAAGATCCTGTCTCAAATAATAATAATAATTATTATTATTATTTAAGTAAATTAAGCCAGGGGGCACTCTGCGGAATGATAGACCTTAAAAAATGTCCTTTCTGTAGAGCTGTAGGGAAAATGAGCCAAATACTCTATGGCCAACCTCCTGAACATGTTTCGTTTATTCATCTATAATAACAGTGCTTGGATGAATCTTTCCTTATATACTATGTGTGGAGCTAAAAAATGACCTTATTGTCAATGGCTGATGAATGCGCAGACAGAGGGTGAGAAGTCAATCTGGGATGATGGTTTCCAGTTTCCACTTGAGCGTTTAAGTCTGAGCAGCAGATACCTGCTCTGTGAACTCTTTATATGAGCAACTTCCCAGCACAAATTGTTCTCATTTCCCAGGCTCAAATGTCAACCAATCCCCATCTTCTAAGGATGACTTTTTCTGTCTCAGATTGCCTTATGGAGGGAACATTCTCTTCCAGTGAGCCTAGCTACCCCACTGGAGCTTGTGGCTGTAGGAGACATGCTTAGGCCCAGTCGTTTCTACGGGGGCCTGAGATTGAGATTGGCCAAGGGCACCAGATACTGTGAAGAACAGGCACCGTTGAGTATGTGCTTTGATACCAGGAAGAGGGAAGCTTTTCACCCAAAGCAGAAGTAAAACAGGCTTTTGTGGGGGAAGTGGAAATGAGCTGGTAGGTGTTCTCTGTACCACAGATATAAAAATAGTAGCGCTCTTGGAGAGGGCAGCTGGCAGGGACCTATGGTTGGTCAAAGTGATCAGCAAGGTTCCTTCCAAGCCAAGACCATGAGTTACCTTCAGTGGAGTCTGTTGTCCTGAATCCAACACTTTCCTTCTTTGTCCCCATAACCGTGATCTCCCTTCTGAGGTTTTCTGAGGAAACTCAAGACCTGTACCCACTGAAATACGGAGGGACCGCCTGACCACTTAAGCTTAGAATGTTGAGGCCTGAGCTGGCTCTGGGGCTAGAAAGCGCTGGTCCTAGGCTGGATCATTTACTGAGTTATTTGTCTTTGTTTTCTTTGTGCATTACTCAGCCCTCAGGGCAGGTCGCCAGGACTTTGTGCTTTTTGCTGCAGGGACCAAAGAAGGTGCCTGCACCTCACTTCCCTTCCTGACTTTTTCCTCCTTTACACTGAGGGATCTGAGCATACTGCGCTAGGAAAAGGTAGACTGCTTTTGAGAGACAGGGTCCTTAGTATCAAGAAAGCTAAGATTGTTCCTTAAGGGAAAAACGGACATGTGCAGTTTTTAAAATAATGGGACTCTGAGGCCCACCCTCCATAGAATCTCAGGAGATGACAGGATGTCTGGGAGCAATGACTGGATGATGAGCCCAGAAAGGTCTTTCTGACTCTGGGTATGGAGGCTGTCAGCTCTGGCAAAGATTTCCAGGGGGGCAACAGGGATGTCCATCTGCAGGTATAAGCTCGACCTGCAGGCAACTTGGTGGAAATCATGTAGATAGGGTTGGCCCATAGGTCAAGTCTGGGCCTCCATCTGTTTTTGTATAACCTATGAGATTAGAACGGAGACATTTTAAAGTGTTTGAGAAAAAAACTCATATTTTATGACACATGCAATTATATGAAATTCAAATTTCAGCGTCCATAAATAAAGTCTTTTTGGGATATGGTCAAGTTCATTCATTTTCCTACTATCTATGGCTGCTTTTAAGCAACAGTGGCAGAGTTGAGTGGTTGTAACAGAGAGCTGCTCGGATTGAAAAGCCTAAAATATTGACTATCTGTTCTCTACAGAAAACATTTGCGGATCTCTGATGCACACCAATGACTAGAGACGCTGCGTGAATGTTTTGCTTCACATAAACATTCATTAGCTCTGGGATTGGACATGGGACTTGGAGGTGGGGAAGAGAAGGCACTCCTCTCAATCTCTGAAATTAAATTTCCCGCTAGTTAAGCAGAATGAAAGCTCAGTGTCATTCCTACCGTAATCTAATGTAAAGTAAATAAAGCCATGTGATCTTTCTGGAACGTTCAGGTTTGTGTTGCAAATTGATTTTTATCATGCTTTATCTCATAAGCCTCCCTGGTAAAGACTTTCTATTAGACAACCATGGCTTTAGTCTTACTGGTCCCATTTTAGAAGTAATACCCTGAGGTCTCCTCCATCTCAGCGTGTCCAAATCCTACCATTAGAGCGCAACTTAAACGTTCTCTCTCCTCTCTGCCCCTAGTAGTCTGCTTTTGCAACTTGCAGGTCCACCTAAGACTTTTCAGTATGAACTTACTTTCAGATATCATAACTAGTTTTCCTCAGGCTGTTGGACCATTTCTCCCAAATTAGAAAGTCTTGATGGGATTTCTCCACCCTCCGAATCTCCCCTGGATGCTGTTACTCACATCGTGTTACGGTAATTAATTTACAGGCATACCTCAGAGATAGTGCAGGTTCAATTTCATACCACTACAATAGGGCAAATATGGCAGTAAAGTGAGCCATGAAAGTTTTTGGTTTCTCAGTGCATATAAAAATTATGTTTACAAGTTATGTTTACAAGGGTGCAGTGGCTCATATCTGTAATTCTAACACTTTGGGAGGCCAAGGAGGGAAGATCACTTGAGGCCAGGAGTTCAGGACCAGCCTGACAATACGGTGAGGCCCCCATCTCTTAAAAAAAGTGTCATTCTGCATTGGCATTTCTGCCAGGTGATGACATTTTCAAAATTAGCTGGGCATGGTGGTGCATGCCTCTAATCCTAGTTACCTGGGAGGCTGAGGCTGGAGGATCGCTTGAGCCCCAGAGTTTGAGGCTGCAGTGAGAGACAATTGTACTATTTCCCTCTAGGCTGGGTGAGAGAGCAAGACCCTGTCTCTAAAGGAAAAAAAGTGATGAGTTATGTTTATACTATCGTGGAGTCTATTAAGTGTGCTATCACATTATGTCTAAAATATGGACTTACCTTAATTTAAAAATACCCTATTGTTAAAAATGCTAAGGATCATCTGAGCCTTTAGCAAGTCATAATCTTTGTGCTGGTGGGGGGGTTCTTGCTTCAGTGTTGCTGACTGCTAACTGATTGGGGTGGAGGTTGCTGAAGGCTGGAGTGACTGTGACAATGTCTTAAATAAGACAACAATGAAGTTTGTTCCATTAGTTGATTCTTCTTTTCATGAAAGATTTCTTCGTAGCATGCCATGCTGTTTAATTGCATTTTAGTCACAGTAAAACTTCTTTCAAAAATGGAGTCAATCCTCTCAAACGCTGCCATTACTTCTTCAGCTAAGTTTACATAATATTCTAAATCCTTTGTTGTCATTTCAACAGTGATCACAGGAAATTCACCACATGTCGATTTCATCTCAGGAAACCACTTTCTTTACTTGTACATATGAAGCAATTCCTCATTCATTCAAGTTTGATCATGAGATAGCAGTAATTCAGTGACATCTTCAGGCTCCACTTCTAATTCTAGTTCTCTTGTTATTTCCACCACATCTGCAGTGACTTCCCCCCACTGATGTATTGAACCCCTCAAAGTCATCCATGAGGGTTAGAATCAGTTTCTTCCAAACTCCTGTTAATATTGATATTTTGACCTCTTCCTGTGAATCACAAATGCTCTTTTTTTTTTTTTTTTTTTTTTTTTTTTTTTTTGTTCTTGTCAACCAGACTGGAGTGCAATGATGCAATCTGGGCTCACTGCAACCTGCACCTCCCGGGGTCAAACGATTCTCCTGCCTCAGCCTCCTGAGTAGCTGGGATTACAGGCACCCACCCCCATGCCCACTAATTTTTATATTTTGAGTAGAGATGGGGTTTTACCATGTTGGCCAGGCTGGTCTCTAACTCCTTACCTCAGGTGATCCACCTGCCTCAGCCTCCAAAGTGCTGGGATTACAGGTGCGAACCACTGCACCCTGCCCACAAATGCTCTTAAAGGTATTTAGAATGATGACTCCTCACCAGAAGATTTTCAACTTACTTTGCCCAGATCCATCAGAGGAATTGCTGTCTAACCTTATGAAATGTATGACAGATGTAACCTTATGAAATGTATTTCATAAATAATAAGATTTGAAAGTCGAAATGACTCCTTGATCCATGGGCTACAGAGTGGATGTTGTGTAGTAGGCATAAAAATGACATTAATTTCCTTTTATATCTCAATCAGAACTCTTGGGTGACTAGGTACGTTGTCAACTAGGGGTTATCTTTTGAAAGGGATCTTTTTTTCCTGAGCAATAGGTTTCAAGAGTGAGCTTAAAACATTCAGCAAACCAGTCTGTAAACAGATGTTTTGTGATCTAGCACTCTCCACAGGCAGAGTAGGTTTTGTATAATTCTTAAGTCCCTAGAATTTGGGGAATGGTAAACAAGCATCGGTTGCAACTTAAAGTCAACAGCTGTGTTAGCCCCTAATGAGAGAGTCAACCTGTCTTTTGAAGCTTTGAAGCCGGGAATTGACTTCTCTCTAGCTGTGAAAGTCCTAGATGGCATCTTCTTCTAATAGAAGGCTGTTTCATCTGCACTGAAAATCTGTTGTTTAGATAATCGATGATCTTAGCTACATCTTCTACATCTTCTGGATAACTTGCTGTAGCTTTGTATCAGCACTGCTTCACCTTGCACTTTTTTTATGTTATGGAGACAGCCTCTTTGTGTGTGTGTGTGTGTGTGTGTGTGTGTGTGTGTGTGTGTGTGTGTTGACAGGGGTTTGCTCTGTCATCTAGGCTGCAGTGCAGTGGCATGATCATGGCTCACTGCAGCCTCGACCTCCCAGGCTCAAATGATCTTCCCATTTCAGCCTCCCAAGTAGCTGGGACTACAGGTGAGCATCACCATGCCCAGCCAACTTTTTAAAAATCATTTTTTCATAGAGATGAGGTCTCATTATATTACCCAAGCTGGTCTTGAACTTCTGAGCGCAAGTGATCCTCCCACCTTGGCCTATCACAGTGCTGGGATTACAGGCATGAGCCACTGCAGTTGGCCGGCTTCTTTCCTTAAACCCCACCAACCAATCTCTGCTTCTTTCAAGCTTTTTTTTGGGGGGGGAGGGAGTGTCAAGCTTTTCTTCTGAAGCTTCCTCACCTCTCTTAGCCTCATGGAACTGAAGAACATTAGGCCCTTGTCCTGGATTAGCCTGTGGTTTCAGGGAATGCTGTGGCTGGTTGGACCTTCTGTAGGGATCATTTGAACTTTCTCCATATCAGCAATAAGGCTATTTTGCTTTCTCATCATTTGTGTGTTCACTGGAGTAGCACTTTTAATTTCTTTCAAGAACTTTTCCTATGCATTCACAACTTGGTTGTCTGGCACACGAGGCTTAGCTATGAGCCTGTCTTGGTTTTTGACGTGCCTTCCTCACTAAGCTAAATCATTTCTAGTGTTTATTTAAAGTGAGAAACATGTGACTCTTCCTTTCACTTGAACACTTACAGACCCATGTAGGGTTATTAATTGATTTGATTTCAGTATTATTGTCTCTCAGGGAATCCCTCTTCCCTATGAAGGCCAAGGAGAATGAGAGAGACAGAGGAATGGCCCTTTGGTGGGGCAGTCAGTACACACACAACATTTATCAATTATGTTTGCCATCTTACATGGGCATGGTTTGTGGCACCCCAAAACAGTTGCAATAGTAATGTCAAAGATCACAGATTGTTAATGAAAAAGTTTGAAATATTGCAAAATTATCAAATGTGACACAGAGACATGAAGTAAGCACACGCTGTGGGAAAAATGGCACCAACACACTGCTGAACTCAGGGTTGCCACAAGCTCTCAGTTTGTAAAAAAACACAGTATCTGCAAAGTGCAATCAAGCTAAGCACAACAGAATGAGATACACTTGTACATTTCTTCTGAGTTTCTGGAGTTCAGGGACTGAGTCTCAGGCAGGTGAGCCATACTGGACAAGAATCAGCACGACCCGGGTTCGAACTCTGGTCCTTCCACTGGCTGTATGATCACCCCACATCATTAACATCTTCAAGCCTCAGTTTTCTCATCTGCAAAATTCTAGCAACAATCTCTGTGCCTCCAGAAGTGTGAGAATTAAATGAGATAGTACCCTGAAAGTGCATTTTAGGGGCACCTCTGTCTCCTTCGCAGTCCAACGCAGGAGGCATACAAAAATTGTTGACGCTCCTGACTGTGGCTATCACACTGCTAGCAAGCTAAGGCCCGGCTTTGGAAAAAACATTTTGCCCCATGCATTTCCCCCTTCTTTTGATGGTTGTAACTAGTCCTGAGAATTAATACCATTCCCCCGCCCTCCCACTGTGCCTCTAACAATCACATCATAGTCTCATGATTATGGCTATGATGGGAACATCCAAGAGAATAGCTAGGGGAGAGTTTGAATGGGATCAGAGGTCAGAGTGGGGAGGCGGCTTGGAGAGACCCCAAGGCCAGGAAGCGGAGGAGATCTGACTGATGCTTTCACTGATGCTGCAAGCTGATCCACACTTGGACACCCCAGCCCTTTCGGAGTGTGCTGGTATCTGCCACCCAGCCACCAGTGCCATGGCTGACAATGTGGCTTTGCGTGAGATGTGACAATTACCTCTCTGCTCCTGCTTGGCCCTGCCTTTTGTGTAATCTCATTGGAAAGAGAGCCAGTTAGCCCTGAGAGGCCAAGCAAATCTCAGGAAGTACATCCTGCAGAGACAGGCTAATTTATGATTCACAACCCTCCAAGTTTATTTATTTAAAAAAATGGACATATTGTTTGTACTTCTTCCTGTGAAATGTACTCTGTGCAGTTACTTTGATTACTTCCTTAAACCACTTAGCTGCTTTGCCTCTCTGAACCTGCTCCTTCGGAGGAATGTCGCCTCTGTCAGATGGGTCAGGATCAGAGGTTGGGAGTCAGAAACCTTGTTTTCTAGCTTTGCTCTAATCCGGCTTCTATACTTTTTTCTGTTCCTTTTCCACAATGAAAGACTGAAATAGAGGTGTTGTCCACCTTTAAGTTGCTTTGAGAAAGTTCCTGGGGAGGTACGTTGACAGGAGCCAGGCTGGCCTTCTATCAATTCCTCATCTAAGACACTTCCAGGAAGTCATTTTCATGTGAGAACAGACTAGTCTGGGGAAGAGGCTGAGGTCACCCTGGAACCCCAGCCTGTGCCTTCCACTACCATTTTCTTCTCCCTCACAGTCTCTGCCAAGGGTCTCCCTGCTTTCAGACATGTGTGACAGACTGTGTGCCTGGTGGAGTAACCCACGAGGCCTTCATGGCTGAGGCAGGCTCCCCTTTAAAAGATCTTTGTACTGGATCTGTCCTCTGCCTTCTGAGGCCCAATAGGTGGTAACGCTCCTCTCTCCTACACCTGAAATCTCTCCTCCATGTGAACCTTTTTATCAACATGAAAACCTGCTCTCTTCTTCCATGTCCGAAACCAAACACATAAAAACCCAAAATAGGCTGGGCGCAGTGGCTCATGCCTGTAATCCCAGCACTTTGGGAAGCTGAGGCAGGAGAACTGCTTGAGCCCAGGAGTTAGAGACCAGACTGGGCAACATGGTGAAACCCTGTCTCTACCGAAATAAAAAAAAAATTAGCTGGGGGTGGTGGTGCGTGCCTGTGGTCCCAGCTACTCGGGAGGCTGAGAGGATCGCTTGGACCTGGGGAGGGTGAGGCTGCAGTGAGCTATGATTGTGCCTCTGCATTCCAGCCTGGGCAACAGAGTACAAAACAAAACAAAAACTCAAATAACCCTCCTTAGAGCCCATGCTCCTCTGTTTGGTTTTTTTTTTTTTTTTTTAGAGGTAGTCTCGATCTTGTCGCCCAGGCTGGAGTGCAGTGGCGGCATCTCCGCTCACTGCAACTTCTGCTTCCTGGGTACGAGTGATTCTCCTGTCTCAGCCTCCTCAGTAGCTGGGATTACAGGCATGTACCACCACGCCTGACTAATTTTTGTATTTAGTAGAGATGGGGTTTCACCATGTTGCCCAGGCTGGTGTTGAACTCCTGACCTCAGGTGATCTGCCCGCCTCCGCCTCTGAAAATACTGGGATTACAGGTGTGAGCCACCGTGCCTGGGAAATGCTCCTCTTTGGGTGCATCTCACTTTCTCTACTCTCCTTTTCAGCCAAACATCTTGAGAGTGTCAGTTACCCTCACTGTCTCCACGCCTCCTATTTCACCCGCAACCCATAGCAGTGTGGCTTCCAGCTGAGGCTTCTCATCACCAAAACTTCTCTCCTGAAGCTTGCTTTCCTGCGGTTCTCACCTTATTTGATCACTATTGATTCCTCTCTTGTTCTTGCAGTCTGCTTTTCCCCATGACATCACACAGTCCTGGGTTTTTCTCTTACTTCTCCAGCCACTTTTTTTTAGTCTCCTTTAACAACCCCTCCTCTATCTAGTCTCTTCTGTTGGAGTTTCTCAGAGCTCTGTGTCATCGTATACCTGACTGCCTCTAATTCCTTGGCTTTGTATGCCATTGAAGAGCACACTCCTTATAACAGGATGGCTCTTCATGGTGTTGGGGCAGTTGGCTCTGATGTGTAAGGCCAGGTTGGGTCAGGATACACCCAGGGAAGAAAATTGGGTTTTCAGCCCATGGGAATCACTGAAGAAGCAGCTCAGCCAATTCTCTTTTCTCATCTAAGAAAGTCACTCGACTGGGTGCAGTGGCTCACGCCTGTAATCCCAGCACTTTGGGAGGCCAAGACGGGTGGATCACCTGAGGTTGGGAGTTCGAGACCAGCCTAGCTAACATGGTGAAACCCTGTCTCTATTAAAACTACAAAAGCTAGCCAGCTGTGGTGGTGCATGCTTGTAATCCCAACTACTCGGGAGGCTAAGACAGGGGAATCACTTGAACCCTGGAGGCAAAGGTTGCAGTGAGCCAAGATGGCGCCACTGCACTCCAGCCTGGGTGACAGAGTAAGACTCTGCCTCAGAAAAAAAAAAAAAGCCACTCATTGGGGGCTGTTAAAGGTGGATAGACTCTGATGGGGCCAGTGAACTGGGGATCCTTGATTGGCCCAGGGCCTCCCAAGCAAGGACCTCTCAGTCAGATGGGTTAGCTTTAGCTCTCAAAATATGTTACCTGGCCAGGAGTGGTGGTGCATACCTGTAGTCTCAGCTACTTGAAAGACTGAGGCAGGACGATTGCTTGAGCCCAGGAATTTCTGGGCCGCGTGTACTACAATTGCCCCCGTGGACCCCTGGACTGCAGCCTGGGCAACATAGTGAGACCCCATCTCCTAAAAAATCACCTGAATGATTTCATTTATATGAAATATTCAGAATAGGCAAATCCATGGAGATCGAAAGCAAATCAGTGGTTTCCAACATCGAGAAGAGAGAGAAAAGAAATGACTGCTTTTTTTTTTTTTTTTTTTTTTGAGACAGAGTGTTACTCTTCTCACCCAGGCTGGAGTGCAATGGCACAGTCTTGGCTCACTGCAACCTCTGCCTCCCATGTTCAAGCAATTCTCCTGCCTCAGCCTTCTGAGTAGCTGGGATTACAGGTGCACGCCACCATGCCTGGCTAAAGTTTTGTATTTTTAGTAGAGACAGGGTTTCACCATGTTGGTCAGGCTGGTCTTAAACTCCCGACCTTGTGAGCCACCCACCTTGGCCTCCCAAAGTGCTGGGATTATAGGTGTGAGCCACCATGCCCGGCTGCAGAAATGACTGCTTAATGGGTATGAAGTTTCCTTTCAAGGTAATGAAAATTTCTGCAACAAAATAGTAGTGATGGTTACACAGCATTGTGAATGTACCAAGTGTCACTAGTGTCCAAAAAAAATCATGACCGGCTGTGGGGGCTCACACCTGTAATTCTAGGGCTTCGGGAGGCTGAGGCAGGTGATTCGCCTGGGGTCAGGGGTTGGAAACCAGCTTGGCCAATATGGCAAAAACCCCATCGGGGGGCGGTGGCACATGCCTGTAATCCCAGCTACTTGGGAGGCTGAGGCAGGAGAATCGCTTGAACCTGGGAAGTGGTGATTGCAGAGAGCAGAAATTGCACCATTATGCTCCAGCCTGGGGAATAAGATCAAAACTCTGTCTCAAAAAAAAAAAGAAAAAAGAAAATCATCTGTGGTTTACCCGAGAATTGGAACCACCGCTGCTGAATTAAGCCATCTGGACCAGGGATGCACTCAAGGTCAGCCGTGACGAGGAGATAAGGAACTCCAACCTGGAAATGACTCTTCCCACCAAAACAACTAGAAACCACACTTTCCCATAACACAGAACATGCTATTCCATAACATAGCCATAAGAGGACTTCTAAATTATATTAATTAACAGTGCACCGCAGGCATGTGGCATGACCGTAGAATACACACTTACAGTTGTGTTTTTTTTTTTTTTTTTTTTTTTGGAGACAGAGTCTTGCTCTTTCTCTTAGGCTGGAGTGCAGTGGCACCATCTCGGCTTACTGCAACCTCCGCCTCTTGGGTTCAATTCTCCTGCCTCAGCCTCCTGAGTAGCTGGGATTACAGGCATGTGCCACCATGCCTGGCTGGTTTTTGTATTTTTAGTAGAGATGTGGTTTCACCATGTTGGCCAGGCTGGTCTTGAACTCCTGACCTCAGGTGATCCACCTGCCTCAGCCTCCCAAAGTGCTAGGATTACAGGCATGAGCTGCCATGCCTGGCCAGTTGTTTTATAAACTATTTTTTTCCTTTCAAACTGGTATTCATGTGACTATGATGAAGTCAGATTGAATGTTTTGGTGGAGCATCCTGGTAGCCTGAACTGAGGCCGAGGAAGAAGGCTAATTTGAAATATCTAAGGCCTTGAACTGTCAGGACTCTTTAACCTTTTGGAGAAGTCTAGAACTACCCTTGACAGGTGAGGTGAACGAGCACTTTACTGTGCGAGTCCTTAACAGATGTCTCATTGTGTTTCTCACAACAACCCTATGAGGGGACACAGTAGAGCTGGGATCTGAACTAAGTCTTTATGAGTCTGTGAGCCTACATGAGCCCTTCAATCAGAATTGGCCAGAAGAAGCTGCTGGTGCCCTAGGGGTTCTCCTTGTGGGTGGAAGCAGCACTCATGATGGCATTTATCTTACTGGGCCTCCAGTCTGGTATGGCCGCAGGAGACGTGGGCTATATGCTCATCTTGTCTGGAATGTTGACGTTTTTCTATCTTGATGAGCAAAACTTCTAGAGTTCGCTTACTTGTCAATTTCTCCCTCACTTCATTTCCTGACTTGTAAACAGGCAGGATGAAAGTAGGTTAGTGGCACTTATGATAACCCAAGAACTCTGCTGTGCTCAGCATATCCTGTTATTATAGGCCTCCAGTCTGCTTTAGCATTTACTGTCCAATTTTCTCTTCTTTTCCTGGAACTGTAGTTAGGGGAGGGATTGGATTTATGGGAATAAAACTTTATATTTTTCAGCCTGGGCAACATGACGAAACCTCGTCTGTACAAAGAATACAAAAATTAGCTGGGCGTGCTGGTGGGGGGGGGTGCCTGTATTCCCAACAACTTGAGAGGCTGAAGTGGGAGGATTGCTTGAGCCTGGGAGGTTGAGGCTGCAATTAAGCCATGATCATGCTACTACATTCCAGCCTGGGCAACAGAGTGAGCCACCTGTCTCAAACAAAATAAAAATAAATTTAATTTTTTACTGTGGGAGTCAGTGTGGTGTAATTATGAGTCTTGGAACTGGCACCAGATTTAAATTCTAGTTCTAACATGAAACTGAATTTCCCATCCTTACCTGGACATAAAAATATCAAACTCAGGCCAGGCACGATAGCTCACACCTATAATCCCAGCAGGATTGGGAGGCTGAGGTGGGTGGATCACCTAAGGTCAAGAGTTCAACACCAGCCTGGCCAACATGGTGAAACCCAGTCTCTACTAAAAATACAAAAATTAGCCAGGCATGGTGGCAGGCACCGGTAATTCCTGCTACTTGGGAGGCTGAGGCAGGAGAATAGCTTGAACCCAGGAGGTGGAGAGGTTGCAGTGACCTAAGATCATGCCACTGCACTCCAGCCTGAGTGAAAGAGCAAGACTCTGAATCAAAAAAAATAAATTAAAAATAAAAAAGAATGTGGGGTTCAGCTGGAAATGGAGGGAGGTGGGGCCCTTCTTTTTCCTCCTTGAATGAAGCAAGAAGGTTTCAGGGCTCTGACTTTCTTCTTCTCTCTTCAGAGCTCACTTCTGACCCAGCATCTTCAACCTAGCCCCTTACTTTATAGGCTTTGCCCCCTTCTCCTGCACCAAGGCTGAGGGTTGGCATGGCTTGCTGTAAGTGTGTGGGGCCTAAAGTTGGGGAAAATAATAAAATATGTGCTTTGTTCTTGGTGCAACCAATATCCTGAATTTAGTCCTTTTTCTCCTAGGGTAAGCTTTCCCCGATGAATCCTGATCTCTCCTTTCCATATTCCCCTCCACACGCACACACCCATTCCCAACCCTCAGCTTCCAGAAAGTGTGTGAATCAGGCCAGCTCCCTCCAGGGGTAGACTCAGTCCCACCACAGCATGTTCTTGCTAGCTCAAGAAATGACCAGTAGAGCAGAAATCAGTAGAGTGAGTCAACAGATGATTCCTCGCTCCACTTATTAACTAGAATAAAGAAATCAGCTTGGTGCTTGGATTACAATATTTCTCAGTTTCCTTCTATCTTTTCTTCTGTATCAGCCATTTGAGAGATACCACCCAGAATAATATTTGGCCAATCGAACTGGCTCATGCCTGTAATCCCAGCACTTTGGGAGGCCAAAGTGGGTGGATCACCTGAGGTGAGGAGATCGAGACCAGCCTAGGCGACATGGCAAAACTTCATCTCTACTATAAATACAAAAACTAGCTGGGTGTGGTGGTGCATGCCTGTAATCCCTGCTACCAAGGAGGCTGAAGTATGATAATCACTTGAACCAGGGAGGCAGAGGTTGCAACGAGCCAAGATCACCTCACTGCACTCCAGCCTGGGTGACAGATTGAGATTGTCTCAAAAAAAAAAAAAAAAAAGAAGAAGAAGAAGAATATCAGCTAGTATATATTAAACATACACTGTTTTTAGAACTGTTCTAAGATATTTAGGGTATTACCTCTATTAACTCAATTAGCAACAACTCCATGACTTTGGGACGGTTATTTCTCTATCTCACAAAAAAAGAAGCAGAGTAAGTCACTCATCCAAGGTCATATAACTGGTTAGTGGTAAACCAAGAAGCAAGCCCAGGGAATTCCACTCTACCTCCTGCGTTCTTAACATTGCATTACGTCAGAATAGAGAGAAGACTTTCAGTCAAGTGTTAGGGTCTGAATGTTGGCTCATGACTCAAAGATCAATAGCTACTGGGTGTAGTCAGCATATTGTTAATTGCACATATCTATACTCAGAGCATGTGGGTCATGCTGTGTATTAGTGAGGCAATCTTTGGAAAATATAACTTACTCCAACATAGATGTTTCAAAAATTAGGACCTTTATATAAGATTTTAAAATATGTTCTACCAATAAAAAAGAAAGTAAAATTTACTCACGAAAGTTCCTCATCTGGGTTCCACTTATATCTTCCAAGCATCACCTGTCTCAAGCAGGTGGCTCCAAAATCTTGGTTCTTGTATACAGAGAAATAAAAAAGACCGTATAAATAGTTTCTGCTTTCAAACCTACATCCTTTCTACATTAAAAAATGTATTTCAACCCCTTATCTGTTACTTAAAAACTTAGAGAAGGGGAAAATTAGCTTCAACCTTAAGATGCAGAGAGAGAGGCCAAACTGCCAGGCATGGTGGCTCACGCCTGTAATCCCAGCACTTTGGGAGGCCAAGGCAGGCGGATCACAAGGTCAGGAGTTAGAGACAAGCCTGGTCAATATGGTGAAACCTTGTCTCTACTAAAAATACAAAATAATTAGCCAGGTATTATGGTGCCTGCCTGTAATCCCAGCTACTCGGGAGGCTGAGATAGGAAAACTGCTTGAACCCCAAGGCGGAGGTTGCAGTGAGCCAAGATCGCGCCACTGCACTCCAGTCTGGGCAACAGAGCAAGACTCCATCTCAAAAATAAAAAAAAAAAAAAAAAAGGAAAAAAGAGAAAGAGAGGCCAGACCTATTTGGATATGCCCATCTTTGGGCGTGACAGCACTAATGAGGGACATGACTGTATACTTGTCCACACACACTCCCAGCATCTGCTGAGCCAGGCCTGTGCTCTGAATATTTGGTAACATGGCAGATACCATCTTCCAGCTACTGTCCTCTGAAAGCCTGCCAAGAGCATTCCTGGTGATGTCTTGTGCAACCTACAAACTCTTCTTATAGCACAGGCTCTGCTATGACATGGACCAGAGCAAGAAACAACCGCAAAGTTATTTCTTCCCAATGAGGCAAGTATGATTGAGCACATATCCTAGCTCTGCTTACTGGAGAAACAGACTGATCAACTGGCAGGAAATGTTGAAACAAGAAACTTACAATATCATTAGAAAAAAATCAGTTCTGCCAGGCGCAGTGGCTCACACCTGTAATCCCAGCACTTTGGGAGGCCAAGGCGGGTGGATCACGAGATCAGGAGTTCCAGACCAGCCTGGCCAACATAGCAAAACCCTGTCTCTACTAAAAATACAAAAAATTAGCTCAGCATGGTGGTGGGCATCTGTAACCTCAGCTACTCAAGAAGCTGAGGCAGGAGAATCGCTTAAACCAGGGGCCGAGGTTGCAAGGTTTCAGTGAGCCGAGATCAAGCCATTGCACTCCAGCCTGGGCAACAGTGCAAGACTCCATCTCAAAAAACAAACAAACAAAAAATAAAAAATAAAAAAAAAACAAAAAAGGAAAAAATCAGTTCTAACTGCAAAGGTAATGAAAGTGAATTTGAAAGCAAAATGCAGCATGGTTGAAAGAGGGATATAAAAATCTTAATGTTTATTGAGCACTTTGCACAAGGTATTTTAGTTAATTTTCACAGTGAGCCCTACAAATTGGGTATTACTCTCATTTCCATTTTTTGTGGGTGGGGAAACTGAAGCTTTGAGGGTTGAGGTAACTTGTCCACAGTCACACAGCTGGTAAGTGGTGGAACTGGAATTCAAATCCAAACAGTCTGACTATGCTAGTTACACTCCTAATGCTAAGCAATGCTTCTGGGACCCACTGTTCTGGGCCCTACTGTTACAGTTCTGAAGCGTGGTTGAGTTAATGATATCCCCACCCACTGGTCCCCAAACTAGGAGTCATCTTGACTAGGCCTTCTTCATTCCTCTCACATCTATCTAATATGTTTGTTGAGGGTCTGCCACGTGCCAGATAGTATGGGTACAATGGCAAATAAGAGAGTAAAGATTCCTGCCAAAGTTAAGCCAATGAGGGTCTTCTCTGGGGTTGTACATAGTGTGTTTTATTTATTTATTTGTTGAGACAGAGTATCGCTTTGTCACTCAGGCTGGAGTGTAGTGGCGTGATCTCAGCTTACTGCAAACTCCACCTCTCAGGTTCAAGCGATTCTGCCTCAGCCTCCTGAGTAGCTGGGATTACAGGCACCCACCACCATGCCTGGCTAATTTTTGTATTTTTAGTAGAGAGAATTTCACCACACTGGCCAGGTTGGTTTTGAACTACCGACCTCAAGTGATCAGCCCACCTCGGCCTCCCAAAGTGCTGGGATTATAGGTATAAGCCACCGTGCCCTGCCAGGGTTGCACAATTTGGAATTAGATGGAGGAAATAACCGGTAGCAAAACGGAGACGCAAGACCAGGGAGCCTCTTCTCGCCATGTTTCCTGTCATATGGAGAAATTCAGAGGAAAGTCAGCCTGACATTTAGAGAAAATCAGAAGTGAGAGATGCAGAGAGGAGCCTGGCAGCAGTGTCCAAGAGGCTGTTTCCAGCTGTCCCCAGGCCAGTGTATCTTGCCCTTGCTGCATTTCTGTGAACCTTTTAATAATTTCCACTTTCTGCCTAATGGTTAGAGTTGAGTTTCTGTCACCTGCAACCAACTCATCCTTGAATGACACAGACAAAGCAAACACGCACCCACAATCTCACCCTCAGACATCACCCATCTTCGCATGGTGGTGTGTATTCTCCCAGTAGCATCGCATAAAGCACCCGTCTGGCTCCATCATTCTGATCATGGCCCCAAGTCACAGAGAGTGACCCCCAGTTGCCATGTGAATACACTCGTTCCTACTCATCTGGCATAGTTTGTTATTCCAGACATTTACTTCTGGACCATATTGGGACTATCAGAAAAATTCCTAAAATTCTACCTTTGGACTATAAAGACACAGATTAGATGGGAATCATTTCATCAAAGTTGTAGAGGAAGAAGTTCCTCAAATCTATCTGTTGAGAAGAATCCCGGCATTGTTGTTCCTTATCTGATCAGATCTTAAAAGTATAACACTTTCTGCAATTTCATGAGATAAGTCTAACATTTCCTCAAATTCACTCCATCTCTTTCTCTTTAAGTTGACTAGATCAGTCTTAGTTTCTTACAAACGAAAGAACTTTAACTCTTATTATTATTTTTTTTCTGAGGTGGAGTCTTGCTCTGTCGCCCAGGCTGGAGTGCAGTGGTGCAATCTCGGCTCACTACAACCTCTGCATCCTGGGTTGAAGGACTACTGCCTCAGCCTCCCGAGTAGCTGGAACTACAGGCGCCCGCCAACATGCCCAGCTAATTTTTGTATATTTAGTAGAGATGAGGTTTCACCATGTTGGCCAGGCTGGTCTCGAACTCCTGATCTTGTGATCCACCCGCCTCGGCCTCCCAAAGTTCTGGGATTACAGGCGTGAGCCACCATGCCCAAATGACTCTTAAATTCTTTCAGATTTTCTCTATATGTGGATATATGAGAATACATAACATATGTATTAAAAATAGGATCATATGCTATAAACCATTTTGTAAGATACTGTGAACATTTTTCTTCCTTTTTATTTAAATAGAGATGGGTGTCACCATGTTGGCCAGGCTGGTCTCCAACTCCTGACCTCAGGTGATCCACCCATCTCAGCCTCCCAAAGTGCTGGGATTATAGGTCTGAGCCACTGCACCTGGTCAAGAGTACTTACTTTTACGTCACCTTTAGTCTTATTAATGTTTTCCTTTGTAGTTTCTGATTTTTATGCTATGCTTCTAAAGGCTTTTCTTTTTCTTTCTTTTCTTTTCTTTTTTTTTTTTGAGATGGGAGTCTCACTTTGTCACCCAGGCTGGAGTGCGGTGGTGGGATCTCCGCCCACAGCAACCTCTGTCTCCCACGTTCAAGCCATTTTTCTGCTTCAGGCTCCTGAGTAGCTGGGATTACAGATGCTGGCCACCATGCCAGACTGATTTTTTCCATTTTTAGTAAAGACAGAGTTTCACCATGTTGGCCAAGCTGGTCTCAAACTCGTGACCTCAGGTGATCCACCCGCCTCTGCCTCCCATCACATGCCAATATTATATAAATATTCACCTACATACAGGTACACCTTGTTTCATTGCGCTTCACTTTCCTGTACTTCACAGATACTGCATTTTTCCCAAATTGGAGGTTTGTGGCAACCCTGCATGAAGCAAATCTCTTGGTGCCATTTTCTTCTTCGTATGTGCTCACTTTGTGTCTCTGTCACGTTTTGGTGACTCATGCCATATTTTAAACTTTTTCATTATGGTATCTGTCACGGTGATCTGTGATCAGTGATCTTTGATGCTACTATTGTAATTATTTTGGGGTGCTATGGATCATGCCAATTTAAGGCAGCAAACTTTTTTGTTTTGTTGAGACGGGTCTCACTCTGTCACCCAGACTGGAGTGCAGTGGGGCAATATGGGCTCACTACAACCTAGCTTTCCTGGTTCAGGTGATGTTCCTGCCTCAGCCTCCTGGGTAGCTGGGACTATAGGTGCCCACCACCACACACAGCTAATTTTTAGTAGAGATGGGGTTTTTAAAATTTATTTATTTAAGAATGGGGTTTCACCATGTTGGCCAGGCTGGTCTCAAACTTCTGACCTCAAATAATCCGCTTGCCTCGGCCTCCCAAAGTGCTGGGATTACAGGCATGAGCCACTACCCTCTCCAAGACCACAAACTTAATTGATAAATGTTGTGTATATTCTGACTACTCCACTGACCGGCTGTTCTTATCTGGCTCCCTCTCCTTGAACCTCTCTATTCCCTGACACCCAACAATGTTGAAATCAGGCCAGTGAATAACCCTGCAATGGCCTCTAAGTGTTCAAGTGAAAGGAAGCATCAAGTGTTTCTCACTTTAAATAAAAAACTAGCCGGGCGCGGTGGCTCACGCCTGTAATCCTAGCACTTTGGGAGGCCGAGGTTGGTGGATCACCTGAAGTCAGGAGTTCAAGACCAGCCTGGCCAACATGGTGAAACCCCATCCTTAAATAAATAAATAAATAAATAAATAACTAGAAATGAGTAAGCTTAGTGAGGAAGTCATGATGAAAGCCAAAATAAGCTTTGAAAGCTAGGCTTCTCATGACAAACAGCCAAGTTATGAATGTAAAGGAAGGGTTCTTGAAAGAAATTAAGAGTGCTACTCCAGTGAACATACAAATCAGAAAGCAAGACAGCCTTATTGCTGATATGGAGAAAGTTTTAGTGCTCTAGATACAAGACCAAACCAGCCACAACATTCTCTGAAGCCAGAGCTTAATCCAGAGCTAGGCCCTAACTCTTTTTACTTCTATGAAGGAAGAGAGAAATGAGGAAGCTGCAGAAGAAAAGTTTGAAGTCAGCAAATGTTGGTTCAAGAGGTTTAAGGAAAGAAGCCTTCTCTATAACATAAAAGTACAAGATGAAGCAGTAAGTTCTGGCGTAGAAGCTGCAAGTTATTCAGAAGATTTAGTTAAGATGATTGATGAAGGTGGCTACAGTAAACAACAGATTTTCAACATAGATGAAATAGGCTTCTAGTAGAAGAAGATGCCATCTAGGACTTTGATAGTTAGAGAAAAGTCTGCCTTCAAAGCTTCAAAGGACAGGTCGACTGTCTTTTTAGGGGCAAATGCCGCTGGTGACTTTAAGCTGAAGCCAGTGCTCGTTTACCATGCTCAAAACCCTAGGATCCTTAAGAATGACACTAAATCTCACACCTGTAATCCCAGCACTTTGGGAGGCCGAGGTGGGCAGATTGCCTGAGCTCAGGAGTTCGAGACCAGCCTGGGCAACACAGTGAAACCCCATCTCTACTAAAATACAAAAAAATTAGCCTGGCGTGGTGGCATGCGTCTGTAGTCCCAGCTACTCGGGAGGCTGAGGCAGGAGAATTGGTTGAACCCAGAAGGCGGAGGTTGCAGTGAGCCAAAATTGCGCCACTGCGTTCCAGCCTGGGCAACAGAGTGAGACTCTGTCTCAAAAAAAAAAAAAAAAAAAAAAAAAAAAAAAAAAAAAAAAAAACTACAATGGCCGGGTGTGGTGGCTCTCGCCAGTAATCCCAGCACTTTGGGAGGCTGAGGTGGATGGATCACGAAGTCAAGAGTCCAAGACCAGCCTGGCCAACATAGTGAAACCCTGTCTCTACTAAAAAATACAAAAAAACTAGCTGGGCATGGTGGTGGGTGTCTGTAGTCCCAGCTACTTGGGAGGCTGAGGCAGGAGAATCGCTTAAACCTGGGAGGTGGAGGCTGCAGTGAGCCGATATGGTGCCACTACACTCCAGCTGGGGCAACACGTGAGACTTCGTCTCAAAGAAAAAAAAAAAAATTACACTAAATCTACTCTGTCTGTGCTCTATAAAGGGGACAACAAAGCCTGAATGACAGCACATCTACTTATAGCATGGTTTACTAAATATTTTAAGCTGACTGTTGAGATCTACTGCTCAGAAGAAAAGGGTCTTTTCAAAATATTACTACTCATTGACAATGCACCTGGTCACCCAAGAGCTATAATGGAGATGTACACAGAGATTAAGGTTGTTTTTATGCCTGCTATCACAACATCCATTCTGCAGCCCATGGATCAAGGAATCATTTCTACTTTCTAGTCTTGTTTAAGAAATGCATTTCATAAGGTTAGATATGTCACAGACAGTGATTCCTCTGATGGATCTGGGTAAAGTATAATAAATTGAAACTCTCAATCTAGAATATTGAAAGGATTCAATATTCTAGATGCTTTTAGGAAGAACATTTGTGATTTATGGGAGGAGGTCAAAATATCAACATTAACAAGAATTTGAAAGAAGTTGATTCCAACTTTTGTGAATGACTTTGAGGGGTTTAAGACTTCAGTGGAGGAAGTCACTGCAGATATGGTGGAAATAGCAAGAGAAATAGAAGTGGAGCCAGAATATGTGGTTGAATTGCTGCAATCTCATGATAAAACTTGAACAGATGAGGTGTTGCTTCTTACTGATAAGCAAAGAAAGTGATTTCTTGAGATGAAACCTACTCTTGAAGAAGATGCTAGAAACATTGTTGAAACAACAATGGATTTAGAATATTTCATAAACTTAGTTGATAAAGTAATGGCAGAGTTTGAGAGGATAGACTCCAATTTTTGAAGGCGTTCTACTATGGATAAAATGCTATCAGACAGCATGGCATGCTACAGAAAAATCTTTCACCAAAGGAAGAGTCAATCAATGCAGGAATCTTCATTATAATTTTATTTTAAGAAATTGACATAGGCACCCCAACCTTCGGCAACCACCACCCTGATTAGTCAGCAGCCATTAACAGTGAGGCAAGACCCTTCACCAGCAAAAAGATTCAGACTTCTTAGAGGCTCAGATTATCATTATATTTTTTTAGCAATGAAGTATTTTTTTTTTTTTTTGGTCTATGCTTCCTTATATAAGTCTAGGTCCTAAGGAGGTTTTCACATATTTGTTTCACAGTTAAAGGTCAATTATCCATCTATACCCCAAATCAAGCTTTGCAAAACATTTCCACATATGTTACCTTATTTCCTACTGACATTTCTCTGAAAAAAGTGGTGATCATCTCCAATTTACAGAAAAGATAAAATCGGAAGTTATACAACCAAAACTTAGAAGTGATGGGACTTGATCAGAAGCTTAACTGATTAGCTTGGTACAAAGTTGTTTAACTTTTTACATGAAACATGTCATCCCCTCCCTACCCAACCCACTTCCCCATTGGCTTTCTCTTATAACAAAATCCTTAGTTTAGTATTTTCTGGGGCCAAACTCTGGGTGTTCTGCCTTCTAGTCTCCACATTCTCTAAGTTTATTTTTTGCTTAAATTGCTTACAGGACTGAGCATGGGACGATAGTTTAGCTTGAAAAGAGACATGCTTACGTTACTTGAAAGGGCATGTGCTCCGAGGTTTGCAATATAACTTGAACTTTTTGCATTTTTAGTAGAGAAAGGGGTCAAACAGCCCTGCCACATCTGAAGAGCTGATTTACGGCCTTGCTTTGAGAAAATTTTTTTACTTTAGGGCCACTATAGCCAGGAGAAAAGCTTTGAAGTGTGTTGGGTTACCAGAGATCTTGGTAGAAATGGAGACCTGTGTATCAGAGATTTTCATATTCATTAGCACACAGTAGTTTGTGGTATTTGTTAACATTCTCTAAATCTTCATGTCAATAATTAAATTCTTTTGAAACTCAGGATAAACAGTTATTCCTGTTGCTTTATATATTTAATGATTAGGCTTGCCAGAGATTTATCTCTTTAATTGGTTTTTGTTTTCCCAGAGAAACAGCTCTTGAGCTGATTTATCTGTTCTGTCCATTTTTGTTTCCTAATTAGTAAGCTTTCACTTCCATCTTTATCGTTGTAATCTTCTTGGTTTTTAGGGGATGAATTTTGTTTAAATTTCTGTCATTAAATGTTAAACATCTTTTGCTATTCCTAGTAATTAAAGCATTATTAAATGACAGTATCCCATTAGTATTTCTAAGTTGTATTTTCTAAATAATTTGCAATAGTATTTTAGTTTGGTGGGGAGAGGTATGAAGTCTTTTCTAGTTCCAATTGGTTGATATTAGAAATCAAGATGAAATTTTTATAACACCTGTGAATAGTAGTAATATTTATATCTGGGAATGCAGAAATCATCCTTGTTCAGCCACTCTATAATTTTCCCTAGAGTTTTCTGCAGAGCTATATATAAAAAACCCTCTAGTTAGTCTTAGAAACATGCCTCTTTCAAAACTGAGCAGTGCTCTCTATAACCTTGCAGAAGTTTCATATTTTTAAACCACAGCCTTGTTCCATGTGCTAGGTTCTCCTGTTGGTGATGAATCACGAATGTGTCAGTTTTGCATGGTAACGAGGTATTTTGCCTTGCTATCTGGCTCTTGAAAGGCCCATCAAGGAATGCCTTTACCCAGCTCCCTGAAAAAAGTATAATAGCCAAGGTGAGCTAGAGAAAGAACTCAGGAATGGGAGCATCATGGCAGCACTGAAACTCACTTACTTAGTATATACAATAACTGGAAATGTAGCTCTAAAGTGACGCAAAAATCAAAGATTACCCTTGAAACTGGTAGTACGGGCCGGGCACAGTGGCTCACCCCTGTAATTCCAGTACTTTGGGAGGCTGAGGTGGGTGGATCATCTGAGGTCAGGAGTTCAAAACCAGCCTGGCCAATGTGGCGAAACCCTGTCTCCACTGAAAATATAAAAATTAGCCAGGCATGTGGTGGTGGGCGCCTGTAATCCCAGATACTTGGGAGGCTGAGGCAGGAGAATCCCTTGAATCCAGGAGGCAGAGGTTGCAGTGAGCCGAGATCATGCCATTGCACTCCAGCCAAGGAGACAAGAGTGAGACTCTGCAAAAAAAAAAAAAAAAAAAAAAAAAGATCAATTTGACTACAGAAGAGAAGGAAAAATAGAGATGATACAGTATATCTTTTTTGCTTTATCATTATTATTCATTGACACATACGTGCACATTTTTATGGGGTACACTGTGATATTTGGATACATGTATATAATATATAATAATCATATCAGAGTAATTAACATATCCACCATTTCAAACATTTATCCTTTATTTGTGTTGAGAACATTAAAAATCCATTCTTCTAGCTATTTGAAAATTTACAATAAATTGTTAATTATAGTCATACTATAGTGCTGTAAAACACTGGAACTTATTTCTTCCTTTTTTTTTTTTTTTGGAACTTATTTCTTTTATGGGATACCGTGTATCTTAAAGAGTACAGAGGTTGATTGAGTGATGCTTTTTTTTTTTTTTTTTTTGAGATAGAGTCTCACTCTGTTGCCCAGGCTGGAGTGCAGTGGTGGCATTATCTCAGCTCACTGCAACCTCCACCTTCTGGGTTCAAGTGATCGTCCAGCCTCAGCCTCCCATGCGCCACCACGCCCAGCTAAGTTTTGTATTTTTAGTAGAGATGGGATTTCACCATGTCGGCCAGGCTGGTCTCAAACCCCTGACCTCAAGTGATCTGCCCGCCTCAGCCTCCCAAAGTGCTGGGATTACAGGTGTGAGCCACCATGCCCGGCCACATTTTTTTCCCTTAGGATGAGGAAGACAAACTGAAGAATGATTACTTGTAGAAGTTTCTTCTGCTGTTGTCTGTTTTCTGGCTTCTTTCATTGCTGTAGAATGTACTAGTATCTCCAAGAGCTGAGCTTTTCTTGGATGAGAATCAGTTTGCTTCTTCTTGGTTTCTTCCTTTCTTTTACCTCCTAGGTCAGTTACCCCTCTTCTATCTGCTTTCTATTTAAAAAAAAATTATTATCGTATGAATCCACTATAATTTTCTCTTCAATCTTCGTTGTTCTTTTGAAGAACTTTCCTTTAACATCATTTTAGTGTTTTTTTTTTAAATGAAGAGTGATACATTTATGCACTCAATCTGCTTTATTTATTTATTTATTTTTTGAGACGGAGTTTCGCTCTTGTTACCCAGGCTGGAGTGCAATGGCGCAATCTCGGCTCACCGCTACCTCCGCCTCCTGGGTTCAGGCAATTCTCCTGCCTCAGCTTCCTGAGTCGCTGGGATTACAGGCATGCGCCACCATGCCCAGCTAATTTTTTGTATTTTTAGTAGAGACGGGGTTTCACCGTGTTGACCAGGATGGTCTCGATCTCTTGACCTCGTGATCCACCCGCCTCGGCCTCCCAAAGTGCTGGGATTACAGGCATGAGCCACCGCGCCCGGCCAATCTGCTTTATTAATCGGAATCCCTTGCCCATGGAATATTAATGACACCAATTATTTGGCCAGAAAAATATGATCATACATTCCCCAAAGTAAAAAGTCTTCTAGGCCATATTGTCTGGCAACAGTGGAAAAGGAGAGATAAAAATAAAGATATGAGACATGGCGGGTTTTGCCACTTAGGCTTAACCAGCCTCAGCTGTAGTCTGAAAATAAGATCCTGTGGGTTTTGTGTGCACCAGGGGCTTCTTTTTCTCACATTTGTTTGGTACTGGTGGCTGCCGAATGGGAACTGTGAAATGTGGGGGACAGCTGGTGGCAACGGGAAAGCAGGCCTGAACCAGATGGCCCTTCCTTCATGATTTGTGTCACTCAGCTGCCTGAACTGGGGACCTAGTCAACCCAAGCCTGGGGCCTGTCTTTTTGCTGAATGAGAGATCTCCAGGGCTTACTGAAGAGCCTTAGGAAGTCTTAGGTCTGAACTGAGGGTGGGTAGGGGCCCAGGGTATAAAGAGGACAGAGGTAAGGAGGGGAGAGATAGGTGATGGCCGTGGAGAGTTCGCCTCTGTTGTGGCTGGGCGTTGAGCAGTCTGGTTAGAATTACCATCTCTCAAGCATGCTCAAGTTTGGCACAAGCCTTTTGGGGCCAGAACTGTGTGAATATTCCTGAGGGTTTCTGGCTTTCTCTTCAGAAGCTAGAAGGTTGACACTAGGTTTGTGAAGGAGCAGGGAGAGGCCATTCTGAGCCGGGCTTCTTTCACTTGCTGTGCGGGTGAGAGCTTCTGCCATGGCTTCAGTCGTGAAGGGTCTTGAGTTTCTATAGCTAAATGATTCATCATTGGCTGGGTGCCGTGGCTCATGCCTGTAATCCCAGCACTTTGGGAGGCCAAGATGGGTGGATCACCTGAGGTCAGGAGTTTGAGACCAGCCTGACCAACATGATGAAACCCCATCTCTACTAAAAATATAAAAATTAGCTAGGTGGGATGGTGCATGACTGGAATCTCAGCTACTCAGGAGGTTGAGTCAGGAGACTCACCTGAACCCAGGAGTCAGAGGTCGCCGTGAGCTCAGATCACGCCATTGCACTCCAGCCTAAGCAACAGAGTGAGACTCCATTTCAAAAAATGTGTAAATAAATAAATAAATGATTCATCACTGTTGCATAGAGAACTCCCTTGACCCCACCCAGCTTTGTGTAATTCCATCTGTAAAACTGAAATGGCAACAGAGTGCTTACATGTGGAGGTTCCGAGTAAGGACAGTTTTTAGGCTAGGGGGTCCCTTAGAGATATGTTATCACACCGTAGCTGAGTTCTCAACTTCTCCAAGCCAAGAACCTGGGAAAGGGCTTGGCTTTGCAGGAGTAGTTCCAGTTATGAGACATAAGGCAGGCTACTGAGGGTGGCAACCTAGGCCCTCTGTTCTGCAGGGTCTATACGCTCTGCCCTGTGGCTGCCTTCCCGACTTCACTGAATTGTGCAAGATACTATTAAGATAGAGGGGTGGAAGGGCAAGAGATAGCGCATGGAGAAAGCTTAGGGATGCATTTTATTTCTGCAGTTCCCCCAGTCCCTGATGAAAACAAACCAAAGAGGGGCAGTGGATCCTAGGCACCTGCAAAGATTCTCGGCATCATTACTCATTAAGGAAATGTAGATCAAAACCACAATGAGAGGCCACTTCATTCCCATTGTGATAAAGGGATAAAAAGAGGGACAATACCAAGTGCTGGTGAGGCTGTAGAAAAAGTACAACCCTCATCCACTGCTGATAGAAAGACAAACTGGAACACAGCTTGACAGTTTCTGAAAATACTTAATATAGAATTACTTTATAGTCCAGTGTAGTTGGCATGATAATGGTCCTCCAAAGATGTCTACATCCTAATTCCCAGAAACTGACTATGTTGCTGACGTGGCAAAGGGAACTTTGCAGATGTGATAAATTAAGGATCTTGAGACAAGATTATCCTGGGTCACTGGATGGGCCCAGTGTAATCAGAGGAGCCCTTACATGAGAAAGTGGGAGGCAGGAGGGGAGAGTCAGAGGAGATGTGATAACAGAGGCAGAAGTTAGAATGATGCAGAGCCAAGGAATGTGGGCAGCTGGAAAACACAAGAAGCTCATTACCCCCAGAGCCTGCAGAAGGAATGACGCTCTGCCCACTCCTTGATTTTAGTCTATGAGACCCATTTTGCCTATTTTTTTTTTTTTTTTACAGTCTTGCTCTATCACCCAGACAGGAGTGCAGTGGTAAAATCTTGGCTCACTGCAACCTCTGTCTCCCGGATTCAAGCGATTCTCCTGCCTCAGCCTCCTGAGTAGCTGGGATTACAGATGCTCACCACCAAGCCCAGCTAGTTTTTTTTTTTTCATTGAGATGAAGTTTTGCTCTTGTTGCCCAAGCTAGAGTGCAATGGCATGATCTTGGCTCACCACAACCTCTGCCTCCTGGGTTCAAGTGATTCTCCTGCCTCAGCCTCCCGAGTAGCTGGGATTACAGGCATGTGCCACCATACTCGGTTAATTTTGTATTTTTAGTAGGGACTGGGTTTCTCCATATTGGTCAGGCTGGTCTCGAACTCCTGACCTCAGGTGATCTGCCTGCCTCAGCCTCCCAAAGTAATTTTTGTTTTTTTTAAGTAGAGATGGGGTTTCACCATGTAGGCCAGGTTGGTCTGGCACTCCTGACCTCAAGTGATCTGCTCACCTCGGCCTCAAAAAGTGATGGGATTACAGGTGTGAGCCACTGTGCCTGGCCTGCTTCTGGCCGCCAGAACTGTAAGATAATAAATTTGTGTTGTTTAAGCCATGAGGTTTGTGATCATTTGTTATAGCAGCAATAAGAAACTAATATACCCAGAAATTCCACTCCTAGGTATCCACCTAGCAGAAATCAAAACAGATGTCAACACAAAAACTTAGATGTGAATGTGTCTAGTAGCCTTATGTGTAATAACCAGAAAGGGGAAACAGGCCGGGCGCGGTGGCTCAAGCCTGTAATCCCAGCACTTTGGGAGGCCGAGGAGGGTGGATCACGAGGTCAAGAGATCGAGACCATCCTGGTCAACATGGTGAAACTCCGTCTCTACTAAAAATACAGAAAAAAATTAGCTGGGCATGGTGGCGCATGCCTGTAATCCCAGCGACTCAGGGGGCTGAGGCAGGAGAATTGCCTGAACCCAGGAGACAGAGGTTGCGGTGAGCCGAGATCACGCCATTGCACTTCAGCCTGGGTAATAAGAGCGAGACTCCCTCTCAAAAAAAAAAAAAAAAAAAAAAAGAAAGGGGAAACAATCCAAACATCCATTAACTGGTGAATGGATTTTTAAAATGGTATACCCATACAATGGAACACTACTTTCCAATAAAAAACAATGAAGTAGTGACACATGCCACAACATGATTAAACTTAAGGACATTAGGCTAAGTGAAATTAGCTAGTTTCTTTTTTTTTTTTTTTTTGAGAAAGGGTCTCACTTTGTCACCCAGACTGCAGTGACACGATCTTGGCCCACCACCACCTCCACCTCCCAGGCTCAAGCGATTCTCCTGCCTCAGCCTACTGGATAGCTGGGATTACAGGCACCCACCACTACCGATCAGCTAATTTTTGTATTAGGATGGGTTTCATCACGTTGGCGAGGCTGGTCTTGAAATCTTGACCTCAAATGATCCTCCCACCGTGGCCTCCCAAACTGCTGGGATAACAGGAGTGACCCACTGCGCTTGGCCCGAAACTAGCCAGTTTCAAAAGGACTAATAATGTATGATTTTACTTATATGAGGCACCTAGAGTAGTTAAATTCATAGAGACAGAAAGTGGACTAGGTCATTACCAGGGGCCAGAGGGAGGAAGGAATGGGGAACAGTTGTTCATAAGTAGAGAGTTTCAGCTTTACAAGATGAAAAGAGGGAGATGCATAGTGGCGATGGTTGCACAACTCTGCGAATGTACTTAATGTCACTCAACTCTACACTTACAACTGGTTAGATGGTAAATTTTATGGAATGTATGTTTCACTACAATGGTAAAAATGAAACAGCTGGGCGTGGTGGCAGGTGCATGTAGTTCCAGTTGTTTGGGAGGCTGAGGCAGGAGAATCACTTGAACCCGGGAGGTGGAGGTTGCACTGGGCCAACCTCATGCCATTGCACTCCAGCCTCTGCAACAGAGAGAGACTTCGTCTCAAAAATAAATAAATTAATTAAAAAGGTGACACAAGCACAAGGGGTCCCAAGAGTCCCATGGCCTGCCCTGGCCCCTGGCCTCTCCTCCATTTCAGGGAGTTGGGGAATCCTTCCCAAGTTTCCTATTTATAATTTCTTGGATAGGGTATTCCTTTTTCAGGAAGTGGAATTATGAGTTGCTTACTGGAAAGTCCCTTCCATTAATCCTTTTTATATCCATAAGCTCGGGCCAAAAATCTCAGCGTCATTCCTGATTCCTCCTCTTCTCTCACTCTCCACATTCAGGCCATCAGCGAGGTCGGTCAGTTCCATCTTCATGAGGCAGCTCAAACCACAAGGACACATGTTACACAGAAAAAATAAACCTGTGTGTACGTGCATGGGGCAGTTTGCTCACGGCTTTCCTATTGAAGAACATAGGAAGCAGAAGTTAAAGATTTGACTGCATAGGAACAAAAGTTTAGGTCTCAGGATTT